>NC_031996.1:38012725-38088610 GCF_001879085.1 Nicotiana attenuata | reverse complement strand
CTGATCTTGTTTGTGTTTTATGAAGAACTTCTTAAACTGTGATGTTGAAGTTTTAATTCTGTTTAGCTCCATTTGAACATGGTATCGTCGTACTGTAGGCATATAAATTTTATAAAAATTAAATTCATGAAATAATTTGGACTATATTTTAAATTCAAGATATATTCGTCCAATAAATATTACGGGCTAATATAATTGAATTAATTATATAAGTCCAATATATATGGATTAAATAAATAAATCTTAATCCATTTGGCTAGTCCATTTGATTGGGCTAAAGTGATGAGCCCACTTCATTAAGCCCAAGATGTCATCTTCCTAGAGGCCCAGTTTGGTGCTACGTGTCAAATGACGTGGCGTGCCAAGTCAAGCGAAAGAGCCAATTGGACCATGCCACATGTCAAAATGACAAGGCACGCCCAGTCACACTGAAAGGCCAATGAAATCGCGCCACGTGTGCAGGTGACATGTTATGGCCAATCAAATGAGGCCATGTCACACTTCAATTTGATTGGTCGGAAAGAGTTTGTTCTTATCATGACTCCACCCTTCCACGACTATAAATAGGGGTCTTCATAACTCAGAATAGACACCAGAAGCTATAACAAGAAGCAAGAAAGAGCTCGTGGATCAAACGCTGCAAATTCCTCCACAAGTTTCAAGCTTCAAGCAATCAAGTTCAAGTTCAAGCTCAAGAACGAAGAACAAATCAATTTCAAGCTCAAGAACGAAGACCAAATCAAGTTCAAGTCCAAGCAATCAAGCTCAAGCTCAAGAACAAGATCATCGTTCGTGGCAACAACTACATATTCAAGATCAAGCTCAAAGGCCCTTGGATTTATTCACTATCGAAGAGTAGAATCAGCGGAATCATAGAGATTGTACACTCATATTATTTGAAATCAAATACTACGATTGTTGCAATATTTTCGGTCTTGATTTTATTTTCTCGACCCAAATTTATTGTCTACAAATTCTGGCACGCCCAGTGGGACAGTCTCTACCTCTCATCTCAACTTTTTCAATCACCAAAGTTCAAGAATATCGAAATGGCTTCAAAGAAAATCAACTCTAGTTCAACTTCCATCAAGGCTGCTATTTCCAGGTTCTATGCTTATGTGGAAAACATACTCGAAGTTACCTTTGGAAGCTTTGGACCAGTTACGAGGAGCAAAGCAAGCTTGTTAGGACAACAAGCACCCCAAGTGTCGTCCGCATCTCCCCATTTACACCACATAGCATGAGCTAATCAAGGATCAATCTGTGTGACAATCCATGCTACTCTCCATCGTCCACAACAATCATGCAAGCTACGGTGACAAACACTTTATCTGTGGAGGAGCAGTTGGCAAACTTGACGGAAGCAATCGCTAGCTTGACCAAATGCATGCAAAATCAAGATGCTAGAATTGACAAGCTAACAGACAGGGTGGGAATCTTGACGGAAGAAGAATCCACCCATGCACCTGGCAAACTCCTAAAAGTTTAAGAGATTGATCCTCCCCCACGACAAGTTGCATCCACTAAGGAAATTCTAGTCTATTCGGAAGGGATGATTCCAATCAATCAACTAAAGGAGTTCACTGAAGGGACTATAAAAAACAAATATGAAGTCGCTTCCAAGTCCTTCTTTACCTACTCAAAGCCGTACACTTCAAGGATCGATATGTTGAAGATGCCTGCTGGCTATCAACCTCCAAATTTTCAACAGTTTGATGGCAAAGGCAATCCAAAGCAATATGTGGCTCACTTCGTTGAGACATGCAACAATGCTGGGACTTATGGAGATTACCTCGTCAAGCAGTTTGTCCGCTTATTAAAAGGAAATGCTTTTGATTGGTACACGAACCTCGAGGCTGGAACTGTTGATAGCTGGGATCAACTAGAGCAAGAATTCCTCAATCGCTTTTATAGCACGAGACGTACTGTGAGTACGATAGAACTTACAAATACTCGTCAACGAAAGGGTGAACCAGTTATCGACTTTATCAAGCGTTGGAGGAATGCAAGCCTCAAGTTCAAGGACAGGCTTGTTGAAGCTTCAGACATAGAGATGTGCATCCAAGGCATGCATTGGGGACTACGCTACATCTTGCAGGGTATCAAGCCTGGCACATTTGAAGAACTTGCGACTCGTGCCCATGACATGGAGTTGAGCATGGCCTCTGTTGGAAATGAAAGGTTGCCTATCTATGAGCCTCGAAAATGGAACGACAAGCAAGAAGTTAGGAGGTGGGGCAAGTTCGTACCCAAGTCTGAAAGCAAAGAAGCTATGAATGTCAACACGTCACTTGTGAAGTTCACGACGAAGGTGAGCAAGAAGCAGGGTATGAAATCCACTTCTTTTCAAGATAAGCCAAGTGGAAAGTTGACTCTAAGAGAAATGCAAGAGAAAGAGTACCCATTTCTGGATTCTGATGTGCTAGCCATTTTCGAAGAACTCCTCGAGCTAAATCTCATTGAGCTTCCGGAGATGAAGCGACCAAATGAAGCTAGGAAAACGAATGACCAAAATTACTGCAAATATTACCGACTTGTAAGCCACCCTCTGGAGAAGTGCTTTGTCTTCAAGGACGAAGTTATGGACTTGGCCCGTGAAAAGAAGATAGTGCTTGAAGATGAGAAGGCAGGTGCGAACCAAGTCTCTATCACCTTTGGCGCATTCAGTCTAGTTGAGTTATGCAGTTTAAAACAAATCAAAGAAGAAGAATTACTGGAGAATAACAAAGTCGAATTAGACCACCATGATGATGATGAAGGTTGGACATTGGTGACTCGCCGTAGGCGCCACAAAAGGAGCCCACGAAAAGAATCAATAGAGCAACCAACAAGGAAAATGATGGTAAAAATACCAAGGAGATGGAATCCAGTTAAGTATTTGAAGAAAGCAAAAGTGGAGGTGCACCATCCTCAAAAATCGCGATATCCAGTGACCTTGGAGGAGTTCTTACCAAGTTGGTTCTGCACGAAGATTTCTCATGAGGGCATTGATGCCTCCTGTTGCCATGCTGACAAGGGGGAAGAAAAGATTAATGACCTACCATTGGCACCATCTTCGGAAAAGCTCATCGAGTCATCTCCTCAAGATGTTAATGCTTGTGAAAAAAAAGTCATGTTCACAAATGACGATCTTCTGCTAGGTGACACTCTTCATAACCGCCCATTGTACCTGGTTGGCTATATGAGTGGTGAAAGGGTAAATCGAATTTTGGTTGATGGGATATCCTCAGTGAACATTTTGCCAATTTGCACTGTGAAAGAACTTGGTATTCCCATAAATGAACTCTCAGAAAGTCGTGTGATGATCCAAGGATTCAACCAAGGGGGGCAAAGAGCCATAGGTGCGATCAGGATGGAAATCACTATTAAAGATATGCAATCAAGTGCATGGCTACATGTGATCGATGTAAAGACTTCATACAACGTCTTGCTTGGAAGGCCTCGGATACATGAGAACAAAGTGGTTCCATCTACCTACTCAATGTTTGAAATACTACGAGGGTGAAGTCGAGAAGAAGATAGTTGTTGATGATGAGCCATTCACCGAGGCTGAGTCACACTTCGGCGATGCAAAGTTTTACTTGAAGAACCGCATTGTGAAAGAGCTAAAAGCTGATGATGTCATAAAAAGCAAAAATGATGAGCCCACAACTAAAAAAGCTGAAGTGACTGCCGGTAGAGTCAAAGATGTTACCGAGGAGGTACAACCCAATGCGAATAAATATTATAGAGGGGGTATCACATCTTATGGTAAGAAAGTGAGTCATGCGCTCCAATATGTCCCTAAAAGGAAGAAAGACGAGGGCGAATCATCTAATCTCCAAACTAACACGCTGAAGGAGTTAACTCTTCCGGTAAAACGAATTGAGGCAGTAAAGTTGTCCTCGAAGCCGCTTGCAGGGTTTGTAGCCCAAAATCGTTTGCAGAATGTGGCACTCCCTACAAAGAGAACAGATGAAGGTTTTGACCCTAACGCTTACAAGCTATTTGCAAAAGCTGGATACGATCCCATGAGCCATCAAAGTTAGGGAAGCTCCCATCAGAAGTTGCAACGAGGCAACCACGTAAAGGATTGGGATACAAGCAACCGTCACCAGTGCACATCTCAATAAGAAGGGCGAGTAGCAATTATATCAGTGTAGAAGACGAATCTGCTGTTTCTAACAAGCCTTCTATCTTTAATCGACTTGGAAAATCACCTGTGAGGACCTCCGTATTTGAAAGATTGGGTCCATTAAAGAAGGGGAACAAGTTCCAGAGAAATTTTCAAAGCATAAGAACACCCGCTTCGCCCAAAATCCCGAAGATCTCTAAGGATTTCCAAAGTTTGGTTCCTTCTAGAATGAGGCGACAAACAAAACTTGTGTTTTCATGTAACGGAGTACTGAAGGTAAAGTCATATACTGAGGTCTACACTAAGGAACGTGACGAAGATGAAGAAAGTGTGGGTTCTTCATATCATGTTACTGTACAAGGCGAGAATGGTGTTCCATCTTCAATGGAGGATAATGCAGAATTGAAGGATGTTTCACCGTGTTATCACATATCCTTCAACGATGGGGACCCTCAAGAAGATGAAGATGCGAAAGATGCTCCACCTGAACATGAAGAAGGAGTGAAGACGATAGTTGATGCCTTAAAAGAAGTTAACCTTGGCACCGACGAAGAACCAAGACCCACCTACCTAAGTGTTTTACTAGAAGTTGATGAAGAGAGCACTTATATTGAGTTACTCAAGGAGTTTAGGGATATCTTTGCTTGGAGTTACAAAGAGATGACTGGCTTGGACCCGAAAGTAGCAGTACATCACCTTGCAGTCAAAAATGGCGCTCGCCCTGTTAAACAAGCTCAAAGGCGCTTTAGGCGGACTTGGTTCCCTTGATAGAAACCGAAGTTAACAAACTCATCGAAGCTGGCTTTATTCGTGAAGTTAAATACCCAACATGGTTTCAAGTGTTGTACCCTGTAAGAAAAATGGCCAGATTCGATTGTGCGTTGACTTTAGGGATCTCAACAATGTGTGTCCAAAAGATGAATTCCCGCTTCCTATTCCAAAGTTGATGATCGATGCTACTACTGGGTACGAGGTAATGTCATTTATGGACGGTTCATCAGGCTATAACCAAATTCGCATGGCGCCAAAAGATGAAGAGCTTACTGCATTCTGTACCCCCAAAGGTATTTATTGCTACAAGGTAATGCCTTTTGGCTTGAAGAACGCTGGTGCTACTTACCAAAGAGCTATGCAGAATCTCTTTGATGACCTTCTCCACAAGAATGTCGAATGCTATGTGGATGACTTGGTGGTAAAATCAAGAAAGAGGGGCGACCACTTAAAAGACTTGAGAATGGTGTTTGAGTTGCTCCGGAGGTACCAACATAGGATGAATCCATTGAAATGCGTCTTTGGAGTTACTTCCGAAAAGTTCCTTGGTTTCATTGTCCGACATCGAGGGATCGAAATTGATCAAGCCAAAGTGGATGCTATTTTGAAAAAGCCCGAGCCCCGCAATATTCATGAATTGAAAAGTCTGTAAGGAAAGCTAGCATACCTTAGAAGATTCATCTCAAACCTAGCTGGGAGGTACCAACCAATCAGTCGCCTTATGAAGAAAGGTGTCCCTTTCAAATGGGACCAAGCGTGTAACAATGCCTTTGAGAGCATTAAATCCTACTTGATGAAGCCTCCAGTTTTGGCAGCCCCTATACTTGGAAAGCCGCTGATACTATACATTTCAGCACAAGAAAGGTTTGCTGGAACGCTGTTGGCCCAAGAAAATAGTGAAGGGAAAGAAAACTCCCTTTACTACTTGAGTAGGATGATGACACCAAATGAGCTGAATTATTCGCCAATTGAAAAGTTATGTTTGGCGCTAGTCTTCTCGATCCAAAAGTTGAAGCACTACTTTCAAGCTCATGTCATTCATTTGGTTTCTAGAGCAAATCCCATCAAGTTCATGATGTCAACACCTGTCCTTAGTGATCAACTAGCAAGGTGGTACCTCCAGTTTCAAGAATTTGAAATCGTGTACATCCCACAAAAGGCTATAAAAGGACAAGCGTTAGCGGACTTCTTGGCAGATCACCCTATACCTGATGATTGGGAGCTAACTGATGAACTACCTGATGAGGACGCCATGGTCATTGAAGTTCAGCCTCCATGGAAGATGTACTTTGATGGTGCCGCACATCGCGGAGGAGCTAGTGCTGGTGTAGTATTTGCCACTTCTCAAGGTGAAGTTCTGCCCTACTCTTTTACATTGACGCAACTCTGCTCTAACAATGTTGCTGAGTATCAAGCACTAATACTTGGGCTTGAAATGGCTGTCGAGATGAAACGGTTGCAATTGCAAGTCTTTGGTGACTCTCAGTTGGTGGTCAATCAGCTTTTAGGTAGTTATGAGGTCAAGAAGCCTGAACTAGGAGTGTGCATTCAATTTATCGATTCGGTTTTGTCCCTTATCGATAATTACTAGTCGATTATCGATTTGTACATATGCTTATCGTTATCGTTTCAATAAGGTTTCGATTTTTTCGATTTCGATTTACCAATTTTGGGGGCTTGTCGATTCGGTTATCGATTACACCAATAAGAAAATTTGCGGGATTCCACGGAAAGTATATCGCTATAAACACGCCTAACTAATATGGACAAAAAGAAGCTAAAATAAGACGAACACTGTTTATAACATAAAAATTACGTCAACTAGCACATGCAACGAAACTAAAGTAAAGGATCAAATGTATGCCTCCAACACTCCAACGGTATAAAAAAACACATCATCACGACTAATTTTGTTTTCCATTAATTTGAACTTCATTCCCTTGAGTTTTAAATATGATCATTCCTTAAATGTGGTAGAGGAAATAATAGGGTTAGGAACTTAGGGTAAAGGAAAGGGTATTATAGAATAAGGGTAAAAAAAAAAGAAATTGGGAAATCTTATCGGTTTATCGATAAACCGATAACCAAAGAGGACAAAATTGAAATCGAAATCGATAACTCGATAAGGAAAATTTTGAAATCGAAATCGAAATCGATAAATTGGTAAACCGATAACAAATAATCTATTCGATTTATCGATAAACCGATTCGAATGCACACCCCTAGCCTAAACTACGCCCATATCATGATTACGCTAAAAAATTAATGGGGTGGCTCGGTGATGTGACTATTCAGCATGTGCCAAGGAAAGAAAATAAGAAGGTTGATGTTTTAGCTGCCCTAGCTTCATCGTTAATATTTACTGATCAAGCGCAAGTTACTGTCTGCCAAAAATGGGTAATACCGCCGCCAAATGAGGCTGGAGGTGAAGAAAATGAACTCAAGCATCTTGTCGCTGTTTCTGAAGTTGAGAAAGAAGAATGGCGACAACCCATTATCAACTACTTGTGCTATGCGATACTTCTAGAAAATCCGCGGAGAAGGACTGAAATCCATCGTCGTGCACCTTGCTTCCTTTACTACAAAGATACTTTATCCAGAAGGTCATTCAAAGGAGTACTCTTGCGATGCTTAGGGGAAGAAGAAGCACTCCAAGCTTTGCAAGGGGCACATTCTGGGGTATGTGGGTCACACCAGTCTAGACCAAAGCTCCAGTTCCATATAAAAAGGATGGGATATTATTGGCCAACGATGGTAAAAGATTGCTTGGACTACGCTCGAAAATGCAAGGCTTGTCAATTCTATGCGAATTTTATTCATCAACCTCCTGAAGTATTGCACCCGACTGTTGCATCCTGGCCATTTGACGCTTGGGGATTGGATGTTGTTGGACCACTGCCAAAGTCCTCTAGTGGGCACCTATATATCTTAGCTGCAACTGACTACTTCTCAAAATGGGCTGAAGCTGTTGCTCTTAAGGAAGTAAAGAAGGAAAATGTTGCGAGTTTCATCCGAGTAAACAATATTTATCGCTTTGGCATTCCTCGTTACATAATAATGGATAATGGAAAGCCATTCGATAATAGGTTGATGAACAAGATTTGTGATCTCTTTGGCTTCAAGAAACAAAACTCTTCAATGTACAATGTTGCCGCCAATGGTCTAGCTGAGGCATTCAACAAAACTATATACAACTTGTTAAAGAAAGTCGTCTCCAAATCCAAACGAGATTGGAATGACCGTATGGAAGAAGCTCTATGGGCATATAGGATGACTCACCGCATGTCAACACAGGAGACTCCTTATTCACTCGTTTATGGAGTCGAACTCGTCTTGCCACTTGAGCGTCAAATACCTTCGTTACGACTGGCTATTCAAGAAGGGATCACGGATGAAGAAAATGCTCAACTTCGATTAGCAGAGTTGGAGGCTCTTGATGAGAAGAGGTTGGAAGCTCAACAGAGTCTTGAATGTTATCAAGCTCGATTGTCTCGCGCCTTCAACAAAAGAGTTCGCCCGAGATCCTTTCAAGTAGGAGATGAAGTCCTTGTCGTACGAAGACCCATAATTACTTCCCATAAACTTGTAGGGAAGTTCACTTCAAAATGAGATGGGCCATATGTCATACAAGAAGCTTACTCAAGTGGGGCTTACAAGTTGGTTGATGCAGGTGGCATAAGAATCGGCCCTACCAATGGCAAGTTTTTGAAGAAGTATTATCCTTGAAGTTATAACGCTCCTCGACGTACGAGCCTCAACTGCAAGTTATGACTCTCCTCGACGTACGAGCCTAAATATCAAGTCATGACACTCCCTGACGCACGAGCCTAAACTGCATGTTTCTATACTCTTGTCCAGCAAGAGTATAAACTGTGTACGGCCCCCAAAAAGTCCGCTAGGTTGAAAATCTCTAAAGAGGCGGCCTAGGCAAAAGTTAGGACGTAAGAAAGAAAAAAAAAGTTCTATCCATTTTGAACTACGGTATGACTTGATCCTCTTCACCGAGGTACGTAGGCAGCTTAGAGTTTCATTCTGAGTTTAGTTGCATAAGTTCAAAAGATACATAATCCCCCAATCGTTGTCCGAATGAAGTACGATGGAATGTAATTCATTCACTCAGTATTTGAAAATCGACCTCAGATACCATTCTTCTGTTAAACTTTGGATCCCATTTGATTTAAAGGGGGCAAGCCTCTATGGTAAATTGGTTTCTTCAATGAAATGATTAATATCTTTTTTTGAGGTTGCCAAGCATTTGCATTGAAGTCCAGGGATCCGTTATGCCTTCACGTTCGCCAAACCTTCAAGTTATTTTGGTCTGCCTTCATGACATTCCAAATTCAGTGAGACTTGGACCCAAGATATTTGGTGAGAATGAAGCTCTTGAATTTCAATTTTTGACAATTAAAAAGGTCTTACAATTCCACACCAAGATACAAATATTTTGGTGAAGTCACGCTAATTTGGAACTGTCGGCATATGAGGAACCAAAGTTGACTTCAAAATATTATCTGAAACTATCCTTAAGGCATTAAAATTTGCATTTTGGATATATTATAGATTTAAGTTAAGTTTCCAATGGATCAAACGGTTCGTGATTTTGACATTCCCACATCAAGATACAAAAGTTTTGCTGAAGTTGTGCAAATTTGAAATCGTCGCCGTGTCAGAATGTAATATTGATTTCGAACCATTATCTGAAACTATCCTTAGGGAACTAAGTTTTGCATTATGGATAAATTATATATCTGTAAGTTAAGTTTCCAAAATATCAATCGGTTCGTGATTCTGACTTTCCTACACCAAGGTATGATTTTTTTGGTGAGACTGCGCAAATCTGAAATTTTCAACGTGGTGCAATATAAAGTTGATTTCAAAATATTATCTGGGACGATTATAAAGTTGTTTGATTGAGAATTTTGGATATGTTCTAGATTTTGAAGTCTAATTTTTTTGAAATCAAACGGTTTGCAATTTCGATATTTCTACACTGAGATATGAAGTTTTTGGTGAGACTGCACAAATCTGAAATTGATAGTTGGTGCAATATAAAGTTGATTTTAAAATATTATCTGGGACGATTCTGAAGTTGTTTGATTGAGAACTTTGGATATATTCTAGATTTTGAAGTCTAGCTTTCAAGAAATCAAACGGATTGGAATTTCGATATTTCTACACCAAGATATTTTTTTTTTGTGAGACTGCGCAAATCTCAAATTTTCAACGTGGTGGAATCTAAATTTGGTTTCAAAATATTATCTGGGACGATTCTGAAGGTGTTTGATTCTAAATTTTGGATATATTTTAGATATTGAAGTGTAATTTTCGAGAAACAAATGGTTCATTATTTGGACTCTCCCACGACAAAATATGAATCTTTTGTTTCAAGCGCTTAAAGCTAAATTATGCGACTAAGATAAAAGTTGGACAATATAAAGCTATCACGACCCTAAAACTGACCCGGTCGTGATGGCGCCTATCGTGAAACTAGGCCAGCCAACACAAACCCAAAACCAACCAGAAAATCATGAAAAGTCAATTTAAGTCACTAATTAACTAAAATCCCATGATATAAGTTTAAATAACCAGTGCGGAAGAAAAATAACACAAGCCCGACATAGAGGTGTCACCAGTCATGAGCAACTACAAAATCCGTCTAAGTACAAGGAAAGCTTAGTCCGAAAATAGAAATACTAAGACAGCCTGAATAAGGTGAGAAGGAGAGTGCAGGGCTACGAACACCAAGCAGCTACCTTGCCAACTCCAGAGACCTGCTGGAAGACTGATCAGCACTCACTATCGCATCCCGAGACTCCTGGATCAGCACACAAGGTGCAAGGAGTAATGTGAGTACGCCAACTCAGTAAGTAATAAAAGTAAAAGTATCTCAGCAGTAAGAAAACAGGTAATCTCACGTCATAGCACTACAGCAAATACAATGCATTTCCAAAACAGTCCAGAAATCAAATATATCGTAAAAACAACTCAGTTTCGGTAAAACCCTTTTCTTTTAAAAATATCTTTCAATAGTTTCAAACAGGTAAATAAAACAATGAGAAGAATGATAGAAACGTAAACAGCCCCTCGGGTGAAACATGTACCATAAACCACCCCTCGGGCATAATATCGACAGAACCAGCCCCTCGGCTACCTCACAATCGCTCGTAGTCAGCCCCTCGGGCAACAACATGAAACAACAACAGCCCCTCGAGCAATATCACATCACTCAAACTGGGTACCCGCGCTCACTGGTGGTGTACAGACTCCGGAGGGGCTCCTACAGCCCAAGCGCTATCACAAGCCATCTCGTGGCATAATAATCAGGTCCTCGGCCTCTCACATATCACAAATCAGTACAACCTGCTGCGGCGCGCAACCCGATCCCATGATATCCTCACAACACAGGCCCTCAGCACTCAGTCAGAACTCACTCAAGCCCCTCGGGCTAACAGCAAAACAGGTACTCGGCTCAAAATATCATTTATAAAATCAAAAGGAGTAAATAAAATCCAAGTTATGAAATCAGTGAAAGCATAGCATGACTGAGTGTAAATATTATCAAAAATAGTGAGGAAACAGTAGTAACAAGCCCCTAAGGGTCCAAACAGTCGGCTCAAGGCCCAAACACGGCATTCAACCCCAAACATAGTAATACTTTCCAAAACACAATTATATCAAATATTTTTCAATCAAATACACGACTTAATAGTCGTACGAGATGGACCAAGTCACAATCCCCAACGGTGCACGACCCCACGCTCGTCATCTACAGTGTGCGTCACCTTAAAATAGCATGACGATGCGAAATCCGGAATTTCATACCCTCGGGATAATATTTACAATCATTACATACCTCAAACCGGTCCAAGCTCTAGCCCGCAATGCCTTTGCCTCTCGAATCGGCCTCAACTCGCCCCGAATCTATCCAAAATCAGAGTCATAACATCAAAATAGGCTAAAGGAACAAAGCCCGCGCGAAAATATTCAAATTACATCAAAAATTCTGAAATTGGCCACACCCGACCCCCGGGCACACGTCTCACAATTCGATAAAAATCACACCACTAGAATCCTTATCCTCCCACGAGTCTATAAATATCAAGAACATCAAAATCAGATCCCAAATGGCCCCTCAAATCCCCAATTTACACTTTCCAATTTCAAGTCCTAATTCTCAAATTTTAGGCTTTAAATCCCATTAATTTCATGTCTAATTAGTTAGAAATCAACATAGAATCAAGTATTGAGTTCAAAAACATTACCTCCAAGTGTTTCCCTTCAAATCCCTCTTCAGTATCTCTCAAAAAGCTTCAAAGTCGCTCAAAAATGGTGAGAAAAGAGCTGAAAATCGCGAAGGCAAGAATTTATATGTTCTGCCCAGGGGTTCCGCATCTGTGGTCCAATACCGCACCTGCGACCCCCACACCTGCGCCAAAAAGTCCGTATCTGCGGATTTCACTTAAACTTCCCATCCGCACCGCGATCAAGCCTACGCATCTGCGGGCTCGGAGGTGCGACTAACCTTCCGGATCTGCGATGCATCCCCAATCACTGGCCTTCGCTCCTGTGATAGAAATGCCGCTTCTGCGGTTCGCACCTGCGGACCCCAATCCGCAGGTGCGGTTATGACAAAAACACAGCATCTTCAATTGCAACTCTAACTTCCAAACTTTCCGATAACCATCCGAAATCATCCCGAGGCTCCCGGGACCTCAACCAAAAGTACTAATAAGTCATATACCACTATTCAAACTTGTACCAATCTTCGGAACACGCAAAACAACATCGAATCATCAAAACACCCTCGGATTCAAGCATAAGGATTCCAAAACTTCCGAATTCCGCAAACGATCAAAAAGTCTATCAAACCTCATCCGAATGACCTAAAATTTTGCACACACGTCAAAAATGACACAACGGACCTACTCCAATTTCCTGAATTCCATTCCGACCCCGATATCAAAATTTCCACTACCAACCGGAAAACGCCAAAATTCCAATTTTGCCAATTCAAGCCTAAATCTACCATGGACCTCCAAAATACATTCCAATCACGCTTCTAAGTCCCAAATCATCTAACGAAGCTATCTGAGCCATAAAAACCAAATTCCGAGATCATTTACTCACAAGTCAACTTCCGATTGACTTTTCCAACTTAAGCTCACTCAAAAGAGACTAAGTGTCTCATTTCTCTTCTAAACCACTACGAACCCGAACCAACCAACCCGATACCACGTAATACAGCTGAACAACATATTAAGAAGTAGAAATGAAGGAAACGGAGTGGTAAATCATGAAACGACCGGCCGAGTGGTTACATCCTCCCCCTCTTAAACAAACGTTCGTCCTCGAACGAGTCAAGAAACATACCTGAAGCCTCAAATAGTGAGGATATCTGCTCCGCATCTCCCGCTCGGTCTCCCAGGTAGCCTCCTCCACGGACCGACCTCTACACTGCAGTTTCACTGAAGCTATATCCTTTGATCTCAACTTTTGGACCTCCCGCTCCAAAATAGCCACTGGCTCCATATCATAGGTCAAATCGCTGTCTAACTGAACTGTGCTGAAATCCAAGACATGAGACGGATCCCCAATATACTTCCGGAACATAGAAACATGAAATACCAGATCCACACTCGACAAGCTAGGGTGCAAAGCCAGCTCATAAGCCACCCCCCAATCCTCCGAAGCACCTCAAAAGGCCCAATGAACCGAGGACTCAATTAACCCTTCTTCCCAAATCTCATAACACCCTCATGGGTGAAACCTTCAGTAGAACCTTCTCCCCAACCATGTAGGACACATCACAAACCTTCCTGTCAGCATAACTCTTTTGTCTCGACTGCGCTGTACCAAGCCGCTCCTGAATCACCTTCACCTTGTCCAAAGCATCTTGTACCAAGTCTGTACCCAAAAGTCTAGCCTCACCCGGCTCAAACCACCTAACTGGAGATCTACACCGTCTCCTATATAAAGCCTTATATGGAGCCATCTGAATACTCGACTGGTAACTGTTGTTATATGCAAACTCCGCGAGCGGTAGAAACTGATCCCACGAACCCCCAAAATCAACGACACAAGCGCGCAACATGTCCTCCAATATCTGAATAGTGCACTCGGACTGCCCATCCGTCTGTGGGTGAAAAGCCGTGCTCAACTCAACCTGAGTACCCAACTCTCTCTGCAAGGCCCTCCAAAACTACGATGTGAACTGAGTACCTCTGTCTGAAATGATGGATACTAGAACCCCATGCAAGCGAAAAATCTCTCGGATATAAATCTCTGCTAACCGCTCCGAAGAATAGGTAGTACACACAGGAATGAAGTGCGCGGACTTGGTCAGCCGATGCACAATCACCCAAATAGCATCGAACTTTTTCAAGGTATGTGGGAGTCCAACTACAAAGTCCATGGTGATCCGCTCCCACTTCCACTCTGGAATATCTATCTGCTGAAGCAAGCCACCCGTTCTCTGATGCTCGTATTTCACCTACTAACAATTGAGCCACCGAGCTACAAATTCCATAATATACTTCTTCATCCTTCTCCGCCAATAATGCTGTCTCAGATCCTGGTACATCTTCGCGGCACCCGGATGGATGGATACCGCGAGCTATGGGCTTCCTCCAGAATCAACTCCCGAAGCCCGTCTACATTAGGCACACATATCCGGCCATGCACCCTCAACACCCCTTAATCACCAATAGTCACATCTCTGGCATCGTCGTGCTGAACTTTGTCCTTAAGGACAAGCAAATGAGGATCATCATACCGGCGCTCTCTGATGTGATCAAACAAGGAAGACCGAGAAACCACACAAGCTAAGACCCGACTGGGCTTCGAAATATCCAACCTCATAAACCGGTTGGCCAAGGCCTGAACATCAACTGCGAGAGGTATCTCCCCAACAGGGATATATGCCAAACTACCCACACTCACCGCCTTCCTACTCAAAGCATCAGCCACTACATTGGCCATCCCCGGGTGGTACAAGATAGTGATGTCATAGTCCTTTAGTAGCTCCAACCATCTCCGCTGCCTCAAATTGAGATCCTTCTACTTGAACAAGTGCTGGAGGCTACGATGATTAGTAAACACCTCACAAGACACGCCATACAGATAATGCCTCCAAATCTTTAGCGCGTGAACAATGGCAGCCAACTCTAGATCATGAACAGGGTAGTTCTCCTCATGGGGCTTGAACTGACGAGAAGCATAAGTAATCACTCTACCCTCCTCCATCAATACACCCCCGATACCAACTCTCGAAGCATCACAATACACTGTATATGAACCTGAAGCTGATGGCAAAACTAACACTGGAGCTGTGGTCAAGGCATTCTTGAGCTTCTGGAAGCTTGCCTCACACTCATTCGACCACACGAAAGGCGCACCCTTTTGAGTCAACTTGGTCAAGGGTGATGCAATAGATGAAAATCCCTGAACGAACCGACGGTAATAACCCGCCAAACCAAGAAAGCTGCGAATCTCTATGGCTGAGGATGGCCTGGGCCAACTCTGAACCACCTCTATCTTCTTCGGATAAACCCGAATACCCACGCTAGACACCACGTGCCCCAAGAAAGCCACTGAACTGAGCCAAAACTCACACTTGGAGAATTTTTCATAAAGCTTCTCCTCCCTCAACCGCTGCAATACCACTCTCAAATGCTCCACGTGCTCCTCCTGACTACGCGAGTATACCAGAATATCATCAATGAATACGATGACAAACGAGTTGAAATAAGGCCGTAACACGCTGTTTATCAAATGCATGAACGTTGCTGGGGCATTGGTCAGCCCAAAAAACATCACAAGGAACTCATAATGGCCATATCGGGTCCTGAAAGCTGTCTTAAGAATGTCCGAGTCCTTGATCTTCAACTGGTGATACCCTGAACGAAGATCAATCTTGGAGAACACTCTCGCCCCCTGAAGCTGGTAAAATAAATCATCAATGCGAGGCAAAGGGTACTTGTTCTTGATTGTAACTTTGTTCAACTGCCTGTAATCAATGCACATCCTTATCGTGCCATCCTTCTTCTTCACAAACAGAACTGGCGCACCCCAAGGCGACACAATAGGCCGAATAAACCCCTTATCAAGGAGTTCCTGAAGCTAGTCATTCAACTCCTTGAACTCTGCTGGTGCCATACGAAATAGTGGGATAGAAATGGGTTGAGTGCCCGGCACCAAATCAATACCAAAATCAATATCCCTATCTGGTGGCATGCCCGGCAGGTCTGCAGGAAACACATCCGGAAAGTGCCTTACTACCGGGACTGAATCAATGGTAGGAGTCTCTGCACTGACATCCCTCACGAAAGCTAAGTATGAAAGGCAACCTTTCCCAACCATCCGTTGGGCCTTCAGAAATGAAATCACCCTACTGGGACAAAATCTGTCGAACTTCGCCACTCGATCCGTGGCACACGCGGCATAGCTAACGTCACTGTCTTAGCATGACAGTCCAAAATAGCACGACACGGAGATAACCAATCCATGCCCAATATCACATCAAAATCGACCATACAAAGCAACAGAAGGTCCACTCGGGTCTCTAAACCCCCAATAGTCACCACACACGGCCGATATACACGGTCTACAACCACAGTATCACCCATCGGAGTAGATACACGAACAAATGAAATAAGAGACTCATGGGGCATATCCAAATAACGAGCAAAATATGATGACACATAGGAAAAAGTGGAGCCAGGATCAAATAACACAGAGGTATCTCTATGACAAACCGAGACGATACCTATAATCACAACATCTGAAGTAATAACATCGGGTCTAGCTGGAAGTGCATAGAAACGGGCCTGACCACCACCTGATCGACCCCCCCTCTGGGGCGACCCCTAGCTGATTGTCCTCCATGCCTAGCTGGATGGGTGGGTGGTGAAGTAACAGGTGCAGAAGTCGATGGCTGGCTCCTCTGCTGAGATAAACCTCCAAGACGCGAGGGCACTGCCTCCACATATGCCCTAACTCTCCACACTCATAACAACTCGCTGGTGCTGAAGACGGGGACTGAAGGGAACCTCTAGCACCGGGATGACTAGCAGAAGAAACTGGCATAGAAGAGCCCTGAACTGATGGAGCACGGGATGAACTGTGGGCTGGAAGGGCACTGAGTGAGGAATGGCCCTAATGAGAACTGTGAGAACCATGGCCCGATGATGCCCCACGATAAACTGCGCGAGCTGACTGAGCATGCTTTAATGGACGGCCTCTGCCGTGCTGAAACTGGCCCCCATGATGAGTACCACTGAATCCACCCTGACCACGAGGCCTCTTAGCCTCCTTCTCGAACCTCTCCTGACCACGAACCATCTCAATCTGTCGAGCTATGTCCACAACCTCATCGAAGGTAGCACCAGACACTCTCTTTCTCTGGTCATAAGCAACAAAAACTGATAACCGAGGCCATCTATAAACCTCCTGATCCTCTCTTGATCTGTAGGAACCAACCGGACCGCATGACGAGCCAACTCGAAGAACCGCATCTCATATTGTGAAACAGATCTGTTGCCCTGACGAAGCTGCTCAAACTGCCTGCACAGCTCCTCCCGACGAGACTCAGGTACAATCTTCTCCAGAAAGAGAACGGAGAACTGCTGCCAAGAAAGGGGCGCTTCTCCAACCGGCCTACGCCTCTCGTAAGCCTCCCACCAACTAAGTGCAGCCCAAGAGAATTGGAAGGTAGTGAACGAGACCCCACTAGTCTCCAAAATACCCGCGGTCCGAAGCATCCTCTAACACTTGTCCAAGAAAACCTGGGCATCCGCGCCCTCTGCACCACTAAAAGTCGAAGGCTGAAGTCTACCAAACCTCTCCAACCTGAGTTGCTCGTCCTCTGGCATAACAGGAGCTACATTGTCCTGAGCAACTACAATCGGCTGGGCTGGAGGTGCCCCCGGTGTCTGAAGTCCCTGCACGACCTGCTCAGGTGTGCGAGCGGCGGGAGTCTGAGTGCCTCCCCCGGCCTGAGAAGTAGCTGTGGCTGTAGTAACTGAGACCGCCTGAGCCAGGCCAGTGCACACTGATAGAATCTGGGCCAGGGCCTCCTCAAGGCCTGGGATGAAAATGGGCATAGCCGGTGCCTGCCTTGATACTGCTGGAGCGTCCGCAACTGGGACCTGATCCTAAACTGGGGCGGCTGGTGGATCTGTAGGTGCTGCCCTAGTTGCTGTGCGGGCTGCACCCCTGCCCTTACCACGGCCTCGACCGCGTCCTCGGCTTCTAGTGGCCCCAACTAGTGGTACTGGTGGCAGTCCGTCCTGACCGGTAGCGCTTGTCCTCACCATCTGTGAGAGAATAGAATAATAGAAGTTTAGTACTAGAATTAACAGATTCGCACGACAGGAATTCAAGAATTTGAAATTTTTCCTAAAAGGTTTTGCAGCCTCACGAGGATAATTACAGACGTCTCCGTACCGATCCGCGAGATCTACTAAACCCGCTCATGACTCGTGAGACCTATGTAACTTAGGCTCTGATACCAACTTGTCACTGCCCTAAAACTAACCCGGTCGTGATGGCGCCTATCGTGAAACTAGGCCAGCCGACACAAACCCAAAACCAACTAGAAAATAATGAAAAGTCAATTTAAGTCATTAATTAACTAAAATCCCATGGTATAAGTTTAAATAACCAGTGCAGAAGAAAAATAACACAAGCCCGACATCGGGGTGTCACCAATTATGAGCAACTACAAAATCCGTCTAAGTACAAGGAAGGCTAACATAGTACGAAAATAGAAATACTAAGACAACCTGAATAAGGTGAGAAGGAGAGTGTAGGGCTGCGAACGCCAAGCAACTACCTTGCCAACTCCGGAGACCTGCTGGAAGACTGACCAGCACTCACTATCGTGTCCCGAGACTCCTGGATCTGCACACAAGGTGCAAGGAGTAATGTGAGTACACTAATTCAGTAAGTAATAAAAGTAAAAGTATCTGAGCAGTAAGAAAACAGGGAATCTCACGTCATAGCACTACAACAAATACAATGCATTTCCAAAACAGTCCATAAATCAAATATATCGTACAGTTTCGGTAAAACCCTTTTCTTTTAAAAAATATGTTTCATTACTTTCAAACAGGTGAATAAAACAATGAGAAGAATGATAGAAACGTAAACAGCCCCTCGGGTGAAACATGTACCATAAACCACCCCTCGGGCATAATATCGATAGAACCAGCCCCTCGGCTACCTCACAATCGCTCGTAATCAGCCCCTCGGGCAACAAAATGAAACAACAACAGCCCCTCGGGCAATATCACATCACTCAAATTGGTACCCGCGCTCACTGGGGGTGTACAGACTCCGGAGGGGTTCCTACAGCCCAAGCGCTATCACAAGCCATCTCGAGGCATAATAATCAGGCCCTCGGCCTCTCACATATCACAAATCAGTACAACCTGCTGCGGCTCGCAGCCCGATCCCATGATATCCTCACAACACAGGCCCTCGGCACTCAGTCAGAACTCACTCAAGCCCCTCGGGCTAACAGTAAAATAGGTACTCGACTCAAAGTATCATTTATAAAATCAAAAGGAGTAAACAAAATTCTAGTTATGAAATCAGTGAAAGCATAGGATGACTGAGTGTAAATATTATCAAAAATAGTGAGGAAACAGTAGTAACAAGCCCCTAAGGGTCCAAACAACCGGCTCAAGGCCCAAACACGGCATTCAACCCCAAACATAGTAATACTTTCCAAAACACAATTATATAAAATAGTTTTCAATCAAATACGCGACTTAATAGTCGTACGGGATGGACCAAGTCACAATCTCCAACGGTGCACGACCCCACGCTCGTCATCTAGCATGTGCGTCACCTCAAAATAGCACAACGATGTGAAATCCGAGGTTTCATGCCCTCAGGACAACATTTACAACCATTACTTACCTCAAACCGGTCCAAGCTCTAGCTCGCGATGCGTTTGCCTCTTGAATCGGCCTCAACTCGCCCCGCATCTATCCAAAATCAGAATCATAACTATTACATCTCGCGATTTTCGTACGTTAAAATTTCGTTTTCAGTTAACCGACGTAGACTCGGGGATGAGATCATCTTGGCGTTAACATACTTAAGCTATTTATAGCAAGCGATAAATAAGTGTTATGAAGGATAAAGAGGTACACGGATTGAAGGAAACGAGTTTTGTTGAAAGTGGCCGATTTGGAATAAAATACGGATCGAGCGATAATACCCGATAATTATGAACTAGTACCATGCAAGGTACCATATGACCACGGTAAAATAATATATAAAGTATATATGAAGTATTTTAAAATAAATAAATAGAATTTTAAGTAATTTGTGGTAATTTTTAAATTATGCGGGTGATTGATTAATTACCAGGTAACAGAATATTACCTAGTTAACTAATAAGTGGATAAAAAAATTAATATCCCACCCCCACCCCACGTGGCAAGAAGCCACAAGATTGAAAGTGACTAAGTAGTCACTTATGCTGCCACCTAGACATAAAAAAAGTATGGCAGGGATAACTATCCTAAATAGTGAATTATCTGGTTATACAATCCCATATGAATCAAAATTCCAAACAAAAGAACATACTCCTCTCCAAAATTTCCAGGAACCAAAACGTATTCCTTTCAAATCAAAAACGTATTCCTTCCAAAGTTTCAAAGAACCATCAACGTTACTCCTTTTCAAAATTTCAAAGAAACTTAATAAGCAATTCATTAGATAAAAAAGGGCACATTTCTGTATTTGGTTTTCAAACCAAGGAAGTTAGAAACAGTATCATTTCATCCAACATTCAAAAATTCATAGCAAAGGTTGGTTCCAATTTCGGAAGCAGAAACGTTCCATTTCAAATAATTCAAGTCAAGAATTTCGTTCCAATTACATCACATTCTGTCAAAAATTCGTCCAAATTTCGTTTCAAGATTTCAAGCAGAAATTTCGTCCATATTTCGCAGAAGTAGATTCGTTCAAATAATTCCAGGAACAGGTATGTTAAGGCTAAGTCCTTCTTTCATTTTGTGATTTCGTAATTACTCGAGTTTGATAACGAGGCATAAAGAGAAATTCATACTCCTGAATTTATGTACATTTCCTAGTCTCATAAGTTACAGTATTTTTCCTTATCGGGACTTCATATTCAATTGAGTATTGTCTTATTCCAGTCAAGAGAGCAAAGAGCCTATATATACAGTATTACAGTATTTTCATTATCATCGAGCTATAATCCATGGGAAGGCCCCTATTGGGCAACCTATGATCAGATGGTAAGTTATATACCGATCCTACTGTGCCCGAGCGCATATGAGCGAGCCCAGTTGGTCGAGATACAGATCCTAGTATGGATGAGCACCTATGAGCGAGCCTACTACGGCAGAGCAGTTATATATATACCGAGCCTTATAGGGCCGGACAACTATTTTACTTACTATATTGAGAGAGTTGAGTCAGTAGCAGCAGGTAAGCATGTCTTCAGATCATCTTTGACTTCCAATTACTTTCAGTTATTATATTATCATTTCAGTTTCAGCTTCAGTATATTGCCTTATATACTCGGTACATTTTTTCGTACTGACGTCCCTTTTGCCTAGGGACGCTACGTTTCATGCCCGCAGGTTCTGATAGACAGGTCGAGAGCCCTCCAAGTAGGCTATTAGATCAGCGGAAGATGTTGGTGCGCTCCATTTGCATCGGAGTTGCTTGTTTGGTTAGTATGATTTAGACGTGTATTGTTTGGTATGGCGGGACTCTGTTCTGACCTTCATGACATTTATGTACTCTTAGAGGCTTGTAGACATATGTCATGTACGTGAAATATTGTACGGCCTTGTCGGCCTATGTTTTGAGTTAATAATAGATTATGTTGGCCTATTAGGCCCGTATGTCATATGTATATGATGATGTAATAAGAAAGATACGTTACGTTGGTACTCGGTTGAGTAAGGTACCGGGTGCTCGTCGCGGACCATCGGTTTGGGTCGTGACAATAACATCAAAATAGGCTAAAGGAACAAAGTCCACGCGAAAATATTCAAATTACATCGAAAATCCCGAAATTGGCCAAAGCGGACCCCCGGGCCCACGTCTCAGAATTCGATAAAAATCTCACCACTAGAATCCTTATCCCCCCCCCCCCCACGAGTCTATACATATCAAGAACATCAAAATCGGATCCCAAATGGCCCCTCAAATCCCCAATTTACACTTTCCAATTTCAAGCGCTAATTCTCAAATTTAGGCTTTAAATCCTATTAATTTCATGTCTAATTAGTTAGAAGTCACTATAGAATCGAGTATTGAGTTTAAAAACATTACCTCCAAGTGTTTCCCTTCAACCTCTTCAATCTCTCTCAAAAAGCTTCAAAGTCGCCCAAAAATGGTGAGAAAAGAACTGAATCGCGAAGGAAAGAATTTATATGTTCTGCCCAGAGGTTCCGCATCTGCGGTCCAATACCGCACCTGCGCCAAAAGGTTTTCATCTGCGGAATTTCAGTTAAACTTCCCATCCGCACCTGCGATCAAGCCTACGCATCTGCGGGCTCGCAGGTGCGACTAACCTTCCGCATCTGCGATGCATCCCCAATCACTGGCCTTCGCTCCTACAATAGAAATGCCGCTTCTATCACACCTCCTTTTTGCATATCTACCCCGAAGGATAATGTATAAGGGAGTTTTTCCATTTAAAGTGGCATTATTCGAAATTGGATTGTTTATTTGTTTTTAAAGTCGCCACTTGGGATAGGGTTGGCTTTTGGTGTCCCCAGTCACCGGTTTAGCTTGAATCCCAAATCGAGAAAATTTCGACTTCCCAGTTGGAGTCTTCGAACCAGAAATTCTGAATAAGGAATTCTGTTGACCCGAGGGAAGGTGTTAGGCACCCTCGGATCCCGTGGTTCTAGCACGGTCGCATAAATTATTATAACTGGCTAAAAATCTAATTTTTATACATTTTGTAACTTATGTGCTTTTTAACTTTAAACCGCTTTTATTATTATTTTTAAAGAGAATTGCAATGTCGTGAAAGCGCGTCTCGAACCACGTCACATAAATGCACCCGCGGTTTTTGACACATTTCGACTTCGTTGAGATTTGGATTTGGGTCACATAAATGTGCACTCGAGTTTAGGAAAGTAATATTATTAAAGTAACGGGCCTAAAGCGACTAGCGTATTATTAACTTTGTGGGAGGCCATGAAATTCGCTAAATGGCACGTCCCGAATTCTAGGTATTTTAATATAAGCATTGAAAGAGGGCCCCGCAATTTATGCACTTTTTGTTTGGCGGGGCGTACCTCATTTATTTTATTTAAGGCCAACCTAAAGCAAACTACGATTTTCTATTTATTTTGTCTCTAAAAGGGCTTAAATACTTAATGCCATCAATTGCTATTATTTACCAAATTGTACTATGAAGTCCAATCTTCAGTAACTCTTTTGGGCCTCCACGATTGGCCCAGGGCTGTAACATACAATCAGGTTCATGAGGCTGGTAAATCATCATTATAATTTTCTGAAAATTTAAGAGTAAGTTCAAGGTGATTAACTAACATGGCTATCAACTACACTTGGACTCTTCGATTTCAGCATCAGGTTATTATGGAGGTGAGATTAAGGCAGTAAATCGTCATATGCAAGACACAAAGTGATGAACATAAATAGCTTGATGATTTGAGAACAAAGGATTAGTTTCAGAAATTGAGGCCATTTAGACTCAACAAATCGACATATATATATATAGCCACATAAAATTCGAATCCAAACAGGCCAGGTTTTTTTTTTTTTAATTTTCAGATTTAATTTTGTTATAGAATAGAGAAGCATCAGACATCCCTTCACTAACTTATTAGCCTTTGATATTCAAAATCCAACCACTAACTCTAAAACAAATAATCACTGATTGAATTACTCAATGCAAAGTATAATTACCAGCCATCAATATCCCTTAAATGCATGAGCCTCAACCCGTAATTTAACATGCATAATTACATTAAAAGAACAAGCTAAAAACCTACTAACTTCCAGCAGAAATGAAGAGTAGTATGAATCTCAAAGTACTGTCACTACACTAACTGAACGAGCGAGACTACAAGCAGTCCAAACAGTCCGTTTAAGTACAAATAGGCATAGTTGTCTTCACTAGTATTAAAACTAATAAGATTTATCAGGACAAATTCAAATAAAACTTGACATTCCTTCAACATTCAGCTTCAAAGTCGCGCATACACAATGATTCATGTTTCTAGGACTCCTAAAGTTAAGGAAGTATACCTGAGTATCAGATCACAACAAGGAGAAATAGGAGTCAGCAGCAAGGTCAATAGCAATGCAATAACAGGAATCATCAACTTGTTGATCAATTGTAAATCCAGAAACACAAGCAAACCAGCCAAATAGCACAAGTAGACCACCCAAACAACTTGAACAAATCCAAACCAAATGCGAAATTACCCAGAACAAACTCTCAAACTTCAACAATCAGGACATTTAATCTAGAAAACTCGAATCAACAACTGGACTTTGAGATTAATCTAAGGAATTTCAGTAGAACAGAAATTTTTTTGGATTTTTTTTATTATTTCTGTTTTTGAAGGTTTTTAATCTAGAATGAATCTAGTTTTTGTATTTGAAATTCAAATTTCTAAGGCTAAAGCTTACTGAAAATGTTTTGGGGGGAAAATTTGGATGCTGGAGGTTTTTGGGGGAATTTTTCAGATTGAAACCTGTTAATCAAGGCAATGGGCATGCCTTTTTATAGGCAAAGCCTAAGGCTGCCTTAGATTTTCAACTTTAAACCCCTAGTCCCTCTTTTATTTTTCAGTTTTAATCACTTAGTCCTCTATTTCTGACTTGTTACTCAAGTTACTACATTAAAATTGCTGAAGTTTAAACTAAGGCCCTATTCTAGAAAGGTCTAGGGAGTTCTAGCTTTATCTACCACATTTTCTCTACATGAGAATACCTAAACTACCCTTCATTCAATCCCAAATTACTGAACCATCCAAACTAAAACCCCAGCCTCTCTTTATCCTAGTTAAAATTCAACTATAGCTAACCCGAGTACTTCTAGTTCAGCTATAACCAAATCAATTTAAACTAAACCTATCAAACTAATTAAAACTAAGCATTTGAACTAAGGAAGTACTAATTACTGACTAACCTAAACTAAACAACAATAAGGGAATACTAAAGAACAAATTAAGATTAAGCAAAGCCCAAACAATATCGATTAGACTTATCAAAATAGAAGATTGAACTGATGTCTAAAATTTAAATGAAACAGAATTAAACTAAAAATAGAACAATTTCAAGGACAGAACAAGTATCGAATCAAAACAAAGCAAATCCTAATTTGCTAAAATCAAACTAGAATCAGAAATCAAAACGAACTAAAATCAAACAGACAATCAGAAAGAAAAACAAGCACAAAATCAGAACACGAAATCAGAACCAAATTGACCAAAATTAGAAACGAAAATTAACCAGAAATTAACAATTATGAGAACATAAGCAAAGAAGAAAATTAAACAAAGAAGAAGGAAAAGAAACAGAACTCACTGATATGGTCTTCTACTGGACTGATTCCGAATTGGATTTTTGATTAATGTTATATGTTTATTTTGTCCAAAATAGACATATAACATGAATCAAAAACCAACAGAATGCTTGAACTCCCAAAACGGATTGAAATGTGAAAACCCTAGATCTAAAATTGAAGAGGTTTCGTTTGGATTTGACGAGTTCTAGTTTGGGATTCAGGTAGAGGGAGGTGAGGGAGTTATCAGGTATCAATTTGGGCGAGTTTGCATGAATTAGGGTTTTTGCCGGAATTTCGATCTAAGATTTGAGAAAATCGGCTAGGATTTGAGGGATGGGATTTGGGGATTTGGAAAGAGGAGGGGACGAGGAGCTTGTGGTGAAATTTTGGGGTCATTTGGAGCTTCGCCGCCGGCGGAGGCGATTTCCGGCCGGCGGCGGACGGTGGAAGGCGGCGGTGACACGGTGGTCTGATGGTGGGTGGCGGTGGGAGACGGGGTTACGAGGAGGGTGATTGTTTGGTCTCTAATTTTGTAAAGGGGTTATTACATTTTTATGTAACTCCGTTGAACGAATCTGGACCGTTGGATGATGGACGATGGACGGCCTGGGATTCACCTGGGCCAAAACGGTGTCGTTTTGCATATGGGGGGCTGGACCGGATTTAGACAGGGTCTTGGGCTGGGTTAACGGATTTGAGGTGGGTTTGAGAGGTTCTGGGCTCGATTTTGGCCCAAGACTGATGGCCTGATTTACTTTCTCTTGTTTTAATTCAATTAATCACTTTCTTTTTATTAAAATCCTTTTTTTCCCCTTTTATTTATTTGTTTTATTTATTTCTTTACAAAATTAAAACTATCAAAACCTAATTTAACTCCCCAAACTTAGACTAATTAATTTCTAAAAGAATAGACTAAGTCCTAATTTAAAATTGTGAAAGACCATTTTGTTATTTTTCTCTCATTTTAGTAATATTAATTAACTAGTAAGACTAAAAATATAAAATCGAATTCTAGATGCAAATGCACTATTTTTGTACTTTTTTATGAATTATGGCAACTAAGATGCACACAAAAATGCTAACAAGGCACAAAATCATGCAATTAATTCAAATAATAAAGAAAAATCCTAATTCTAAGGAATTTATAGGAGTAATTTAAGCGTGGCAAAAATCACGTGCTCACAGCTGCCCCTCTTTCTCGGAGACACGAAGGGTTTTCGGGCAAAGATAAATGAGCACCATGAAGGATTTTTGCCTGCTCAGCACTCCATGAGAAGCATTTTTGAAAACCATCTGACCGAACCCTGCTTCAGAGGTTGCCTACATATCCTTGGCTATAAAGGAATCAGGTCAGTGTAGTTCTGGAAAGTTTGGTAGCTGGGACTGCCAGGAGCTGTGATTTCACTGCTGTTGCTGCTGCTACTGCTTGCTGACCTCCTTATTACACCAAAAGGAAAATCAAAGCTAAGCTAGCTATGCCTATCAACTATGAGTTACAAGATTCTTATCTATAAATCTCTTGAAGCTTGATCTTGAGTCTTAGCTGATTTTGCTGTGGACTCCGATCTGAATCTTGATGCTCGCAAGTTGTAGGTGTTGTTTCTTTCTGCAGCATTGGGTCAAAGCGGGATCGGCGGAGCTTATGACTTTAATCAAATTTTGAGCAATCCGCACCTTTGTTTGCTTCAACATTTTGAATTCATTTCTTTTTGTTCTTTTCTTCTTTTCTTTATTCTGGATTGAGACTCATTCCATCGGTCATCTCGCACCCCTGTTCCTCAGTGTTAGACCTGCTTAAGACACCAAAACAAACAAACGAACGAAATTTTTCTGCCCCAGTTTTCACTAGGAAAATTTCGTGAGTTAGTTGTGACACATATCTAAGCGATCAAATCAGGATTATGTAGGGAGATCCTCGATTTTTGGCCGGGATTTGGAAAGAAAAGGCTCCTCGATTTTTTGGCCGGGATTAGAAAAGAAAAAGCTCCTCAGTTTTTTGGCCGGGAGATCCTCGGTTTTTTGGCCGGGATTTGGAAAGAAAAAGCTCCTCGATTTTTTGGCCAGGAGATCCTCGGTTTTTTGGCCGGGATTTGGAAAGAAAAAGCTCCTCGGTTTTTTGGCGGGGAGATTTTCAGTTTTTTGGCCGGGATTTTGAAAGAAAAAGCTCCTCGATTTTTTGGCCAGGAGATCCTCGGTTTTTTTGCCGGGATTTTGAAAGAAAAAGCTCCTCGGTTTTTTGGCCGGGAGATCCTCAGTTTTTTGGCCGGGATTTGGAAAGAAAAAGCTCCTCGATTTTTTGGCCGGGATTCGGAAAGAAAAAGCTCCTCGGTTTCCTTTGGCCGGGAGATCCTCGGTTTTTTAGCCGGGATTTGGAAAGAAAAAGCTCCTCGGTTTTCTGGCCGGGAGATCCTCGGTTTTTTTGCCGGTATTTGGAAAGAAAAAGCTCCTCGGTTTTTTGGCCGGGAGATTTAAGGAATGGGATCCTATGCTACCACGATTTGCTTTTCTTTTGGGATTTTCATTTTATGTCTTTTCTTCTTTCTTTTTCTTTTCTTTTCCTCTTTATATGTTTTCCTTTTTCTATTACTAAAANGGGCGCAAAAGTGCTTTTTGCTTGAGTGAGTAGAGTGCTGACGACCCCGGCTATCTGTATGTCAATATTTCCATCTTTCCTCGGGAATACCAAAAGCCCCAAAAAGACCACCATAAAAGCAAAACGTCTATGTTCTTCCCATTTTTGGCTGCTTCCTTTGCTACATATCTTGTTTTTCGGGTTATTGAACCCTCTGATGTGGCCATATCTAGGGTATGTGAAGTGTGGAGTACAAAAGCCATCCGCCAAATCTGTGTTGTGGACCGTCCTGCTTATCTTCAGTGAGTCTAAGAATTTGTGCACGGCCACGGTTCTCGGAGCAATCAAGTACTTGTGTCTTAAAGGGACCTCAGCGCGTCCGATGTACCCGGCTATTTCCTCCAAGGTCGGGGTGAGTTCAAAGTCTGAAAAATGGAACACGTTGTGTGCCGGGTCCCAACATGTAACTAATGCCCTTATGATGTCTCCCCGAGGCGTAATTTCCAACAAACTGGTAAGCCCTTTCAAATATTTTTTGACTTCATCTTGTCCTTCTCCTCCTAGATCGTTCCACCACAGACGCAACTCCAAAGGGATTTTATTCATGATTGAGAAAGATTTATTTTGAATCGTGCTCATCCTGCACGTTTATTTGAAGCGATTTAATAACTTATTTCGACTTAAACAGGAAAAAGGCTATTTTTGCAAAATTTTCATTTAAGAAAAACAAAGACTTGGTTTTGCAGTTACGGACTTTCAGCACTTCTGGGGGAAGATTTTAAGGCTGTGTCTGCTAACCATTGAAAATGACCCAAGGTGGCTGTTCTTGCAAAAATAGCCTTCCGGCGTCCTTTTGGGGACATTCGGCTTATTTTAAGCAAGAATGGCATCACCTGACTTATTTGTGACAAGAATTAAAATTTTGGTATTTTTGGCTATTTTTGCAAAAGGGTGGTTGGACCCGATGAGGGTTGCCTACGTATCTCACATCCCGTGAGAATCAAACCAGCGTAGTTCGGTCAGATTTGCCAAAAACTATTTTGGACAACAATTTTTCTTTCTATGTTTTTCTTGTTTTTTCTTTCAAATATTTTCTCTTTTCCATTTTCCATTTTTCAAAAATCCGGCAGCATTTCGGTACTATTTGGGCATTGGTTTTTCTCAAATGGTCACCCTCACTTAGTCCTAACACTGCTTATTTTTCTCAATTTCCACTCATTTAGTCAAGCCGATCAACATGCAAAGCCGAGCAAATAAATGCGCAAGTAGCACGTAAGATGCATCAGGATGGTCAATTCATTTCAGGTCACCTGTCCTAGACAGACCCAACCCCTGTGTTGAGTTCCCTAAGTCAAATGCACATGATGCAAACAAACGTCCTACTAGGGATCCGACATGAGGT
The DNA here is from genome assembly GCF_001879085.1 of Nicotiana attenuata. NCBI lineage: Eukaryota > Viridiplantae > Streptophyta > Magnoliopsida > Solanales > Solanaceae > Nicotiana > Nicotiana attenuata. The sequence goes on along the minus strand of NC_031996.1, from coordinate 38,059,209 downwards.
CGAGTTATTTTAGGTTCCAAACCTGAGTATATGTTCTAGACTGTGTACCCGAGCGGATAACTCGAGTCGAGGAGGGGGCTACGTACCGGGAACCAAAAGGCCATCCGGCTTAGTAACTTGTCCGGCTTCTTTCTTATTTTAAGGTATTGACACTAACAGAATAGAGAGTCTCAACCAGTGAGCACATCCCCGGAGATGAGAAGAGAAGGGTGTCGTAACAATTTTATATATACAATTCAGATAATATCAAAGCGGTAAAACATTTAGCACGGAACATGTAGAAAAATCAGATAAAGCCAAATATAACAATTATACTAAGCTCGAATTCTTGAACCCTGAATCGAAATTCTGGGTTCGTGTCCCCAGCAGAGTCGCCAGAGCTGTCACACCTCCTTTTTTACACATCTACCCCGAAGGATAATGGGAGTTTTCCATTTAAAGTGACATTATTCGAAATGGGATTATTTATTTGTTTTTAGAGTCGCCGCTTGGGATAGGGTTGGCTTTTGGTGTCCCAAGTCACCGGTTTAGCTTGAATCCCAAATCGAGGAAATTTCGACTTCCCAGTTGGAGTCTGCGAACCAGAAATTCTGAATAAGGAATTCTGTTGACCCGAGGGAAGGTGTTAGGCACCCTCGAATCCCGTGGTTCTAGCACGGTCGCTTAAATGATTATAACTGGCTAAAAATCTGATTTTTATACATGTTGTAACTTATGTGATTTTTAACTTTAAACCGCTTTTATTATTATTTTTAAAGAGAATTGCAACGTCGTGAAAGCGCGTCTCGAACCACGTCACATAAATGCACCCGCGGTTTTTGACACATTTCGACTTCGTTGAGATTTGGATTTGGGTCACATAAATGTGCACCCGAGTTTAGGAAAGTAATATTATTGAAGTAACAGGCCTAAAGCGACTAGCGTATTATTAACTTTGTGGGAGGCCATGAAATTCGCTAAATGGCACGTCCCGATTCTAGGTATTTTAATATAAGCATTGAAAGATGGCCCCGCAATTTATGCACTTTTTGTTTGGCGGGGCGTACCTCATTTATTTATTTAAGGCCAACCTAAAGCAAACTACGATTTTCTATTTATTTTGTCTCTAAAAGGGCCTAAATACTTAATGCCATCAATTGCTATTATTTACCAAATTGTACTATGAAGTCCAATCTTCAGTAACTCTTTTGGGCCTCCACGATTGGCCCAGGGCTGTAACATACAATCAGGTTCATGAGGCTGGTAAATCATCATTATAATTTTCTGAAAATTTAAGAGTAAGTTCAAGGTGATTAACTAACATGGCTATCAACTACACTTGGACTCTTCGATTTCAGCATCAGGTTATTATGGAGGTGAGATTAAGGCAGTAAATCGTCATATGCAAGACACAAAGTGATGAACATAAATAGCTTGATGATTTGAGAACAAAGGATTAGTTTCAGAAATTGAGGCCATTTAGACTCAACAAATCGACATATATATGTATAGCCACATAAAATTCGAATCCAAACAGGCCAGTTTTTTTTTTTTTAATTTTCAGATTTAATTTTGTTATAGAATAGAGAAGCATCAGACATCCCTTCACTAACTTATTAGCCTTTGATATTCAAAATCCAACCACTAACTCTAAAACAAATAATCACTGATTGAATTACTCAATGCAAAGTATAATTACCAGCCATCAATATCCCTTAAATGCATGAGCCTCAACCCGTAATTTAACATGCATAATTACATTAAAAGAACAAGCTAAAAACCTACTAACTTCCAGCAGAAATGAAGAGTAGTATGAATCTCAAAGTACTGTCACTACACTAACTGAACGAGCGAGACTACAAGCAATCCAAACAGTCCGTTTAAGTACAAATAGGCATAGTTGTCTTCACTAGTATTAAAACTAATAAGATTTATCAGGACAAATTCAAATAAAACTTGACATTCCTTCAACATTCAGCTTCAAAGTCGCGCATACACAATGATTCATGTTTCCAGGACTCCTAAGTTAAGGAAGTATACCTGAGTATCAGATCACAACAAGGAGAAATAGGAGTCAGCAGCAAGGTCAATAGCAATGCAATAACAGGAATCAGCAACTTGTTGATCAATTGTAAATCCAGAAACACAAGCAAACCAGCCAAATAGCACAAGTAGACCACCCAAACAACTTGAACAAATCCAAACCAAATGCGAAATTACCCAGAACAAACTCTCAAACTTCAGCAATCAGGACATAAGGACATTTAATCTAGAAAACTCGAATCAGCAACTGGACTTTGAGATTAATCTAAGGAATTTCAGTAGAACAGAAATTTTTTTTTGGAATTTTTTTATTGTTTCTGTTTTTGAAGGTTTTTAATCTAGAATGAATCTTGTTTTTGTATTTGAAATTCAAATTTCCAAGGCTAAAGCTTACTGAAAATGTTTTGGGGGGAAAATTTGGACGCTGGAGGTTTTTGGGGAATTTTTCAGATTGAAACCTGTTTATCAACGCACTAGGCCCCCCTTTTATAGGCAAGAATAAGGGTAGAAAGTTCTAGAGGTTTTCACTCATTTTCCCCCCTTTTTATTTTAGAATTTAGTGATTAATCCCTGAATTTGTGGCTTGTTGCCCAAGTTACTGCTCTAAGAATCTTGAAACTTACACTAAGACCCCCCTTCATTAAACTAATTAAAAGCAACTAGTAACAATCATAAGGAAACACTGAATCGACAAATTAAGATCATAAAACCCAAACAAAGTCGATTGAAAAATTATGAAAACACACTACAAAAAAAGGGTAAATTTGAGGGGGTCATATTGTGGGGGTTATAGGTAACCCTGCAAATTGCATCAATTTGTGGAGGCTTTGGCAACTGACACAAATTAGTTCAATTTTGTGAAGATTTAAAAACGTCACAATAATTGTATTACGTTTTTATACCATATTTGAAGGTTTGAGGTTATTAACCTCCACATATTTTGGAAAGAAAGAAAACTCCACATATAAATCGTTAATAAATAAAACTTTTTTTTTGTATTGAAGTTTTTATNGGGGTGGGGACTGATTCGAGAGAAACCAGAGTTGGATATGGAATGAGGGGGTTGAGAGGAAGTCGGGGTGTTAATTTAGGGTGATTTGGAGCATCGCCGCCGTAGGCGGCGGAGACGGTGACTAGTATTTCGAAGATTTGAGGGGTTTGGAAGGGAATCGAAGAAAACTAATCCCAGATTGGGAATGAGGAGAGGAGGAGGTGCTGTGGTGTGATTTTGGGTGAGATTGGCCAATCGCCGCCGGCGGAGGCGATTTCCGGACGGCGGCAGACGGTGGCATGCGGCGGAACTAGGGTTTCCGGTGAGGGGTTTGAGAGATGAGAGGGTAGGGGGGTCCTGAGGGGGGTAGGATCGTTTGGACATATATATAGTTTTTGATCTAGGCTTCTCGTCCGTTGGATTAAGAAACCTAGACGGCTAGGATCGATTAGGGCCTAAACTACGTCGTTTTGGGGTTGCGGGGACCTGGACCGGGTTGTGACGCGGGTCTTGGGCTGGGTTAACGGATTTGAGGTGGGTTTGAGGGGTTCTGGGCTCAATTTTGGCCCAAGACTGATGGCCTGATTGACTCTTCTCTTGTTTTAATTCAATTAATCACTTTCTTTTTATTAAAATCCTTTTCTTTTCTTTTTTTTTCCTTTTTATTTATTTGTTTTGTTTATTTCTTTACAAAATTAAAACTAACAAAACCTAATTTAACTCCCCAAACTTAGACTAATTAATTTCTAAAAGAATAGACTAAGTCCTAATTTAAAATTGTGAAAAGACCATTTTTTTATTTTTCTCTCATTTTAGTAATATTAATTAACTAGTAAGACTAAAAATATAAAATCGAATTCTAGATGCAAATGCACTATTTTTGTACTTTTTTATGAATTATGGCAACTAAGATGCACACAAAAATGCAAACAAGGCACAAAATCATGCAATTAATTCAAATAATAAAGAAAAATCCTAATTCTAAGGAATTTATAGGAGTAATTTAAGCGTGGCAAAAATCACGTGCTCACAGCTTCTGCGGCTCGCACCTGCGGTCCCCAATCCACGGGTGCGGTTATGACAGAAACACAGCAGCTTCAGCTGCAACTCTAACTTCCAAACTTTCTGATAACCATCCGAAATCATCCCGAGGCCCCCGGGACCTCAACCAAAGATAAGAATAAGTCATATACCACTATTCAAACTTGTACCAATCTTCGGAACACGCAAAACAACATCGAATCAATTAACATAATAGACTCCTAATATAACTCAACAAACTCAATTATAACACACAAATTTTGTATTTTCAGTTATAAAAAAGATTCTCAATCGAAAAATATCCCAAAACATAGTAATCTTCAGAGAAATTATATAATACATCTGATTACATAAATTATATTAATTTAAAAAACATATGAATACATTCATGGCATATAGCGAGATAGTGAATACAATGAAATACATAGAATATAGCGGGATACATTGAAATACAATGAAAAAAAAGACAGTGAATACAATGAAATACATGTAATACAACGAGATACATTGAATTACAATGAAAAAAAAAGACAATGAATACAATGAAATACATGAAAATATTTGAAATATATTAACAGAAAATCAAGTTGCTCAGCCCCAAACTCTGTCATCTTTGTTCAAGAAAAAACCCTAATTTCCGGCGAATCCGCCGTTCCGTTCTCCGCTGTGAACCACAGCAGAATAGCGGCCAACAAAATCATCATCAGAAGAAAAAACATTGCATGTGTGCGCCGACAAATCATCCAGGTTCATTCCGTTGTAGCCTTCACAAGAATTCAAATCAGACTAAATATGCCTATATCAATACGACGACGAAGACAAAGACGAGTCATTAGCACTTCAATTTGAATATTATGCGGCGGTCGGCGATGGTGAATTCGCTGGTTTGGATTGGAGCAGTTGAAGATGGCGAATTGACAAAGAGGAAACTTACTGCTTTCATTATTGAATAGCGTATCCAAATAGAGAGAGAAAGAGAATAGTGTAACTGAATAGCGTATTTAGTCGCTTAGGGGTAGGAGGTAACCAAAATTAGATATTTTGCTATAAACATTAAAAGGTATCTATAGGATATAATTTTTTTAAATGGTATTTATTTAAAATAAATAAGGCGTTAACCTTTGCTATAGGAGGTAAAAATTCTAATCTAAAATTTAATAGCTTTTATATTCTATGTAATTGAGGCATGTAACACTAATATTTGAAATATAAATTTCAAATACTTTAACATTTCATATGATTAAATCAAGCCAGTTCAAGTATACTAATATAAATACTTCAAGCCTAGTCTTTAAAGGTTTAAAAGCCTTGACAAGTCTTGAAGCAGGGGGCATTTGTAGGCATATAAATTTTATAAAAATTAAATCCATAAAATAATTTGGACTATATTTTAAATTCAAGATATATTGGTCCAATAAATACTACGGGCTAACATAATTGAATTAATTATATAAGTCTAATATATATGGATTAAATAAATAAATCTTAATCCGTTGGGCTAGTCCATTTAATTGGACTAAAGTGATGAGCCCACTTCATTAAGCCCAAGATGCCATCTTCTTAGAGGCCCAGTTTGGTGCCATGTGTCAAATGACGTGGCGCGCCAAGTCAAGCGGAAGAGCCAATAGGACCATGCCACATGTCAAAATGACAAGGCATGCCCAGTCACACTGAAGGCCAATGAAATCGCGCCACATGTGCAAGTGACATCTTCTGACCAATCAAATGCGGCCATGTCACACTTCAATTTGATTGGTCGGAAAGAGTTTGTTCTTATCATGACTCCTCCCTTCCACAACTATAAATAGGGGTCTTCGTAACTCAGAAAAGACACCAGAAGTTATAACAAGAAGCAAGAAAGAGCTCGTGTATCAAATGCTGCAAATTCCTCCACAAGTTTCAAGCTTCAAGCAATCAAGTTCAAGTTCAAGCTCAAGACGAAGACCAAATCAAGTTCAAGTCCAAGTAATCAAGCTCAAGCTCAAGCTCAAGAACAAGATCATCGTTCGTGGCAACACCTACATATTCAAGATCAAGCTCAAAGGCCCTTGGATTTATTTACTATCGAAGAGTAGAATCAGAGGAATCATAGAGATTGTACACTCATATTATTTGAAATCAAATACTACGATTGTTGTAATATTTTCGGTCTTGATTTTATTTTCTTGACGCAAATTTATTGTCTACACGTACTATAGTCTATGATTAACTCTTACATACAATACATGCAAATTGTTCTGCAGAAAGAGCTTGTAATTTGTAAACGAGATTTCATAACTATCAAATAACTAATTTCCGTGGGAAGTGCATACAATTTAAGACATAATCGTTTACGTCAAACCCAGTGTCGAAACATTTCATTTCCTTTTTCTTTTCAACGTGATGAACAAGGCAGTAAGTAAATTTCAATTGACAATATGGACACAATATCAGTGAAATTATTCTGCGACATAAAGGTTTGAATTGAAGTCTTTTGATCGCTGATATGTACCTTCAGACCCATTTTTCCCTTGGCTGTATTCAAACTGCTAAAACTGACTTTTTTTGTATTGTGTATGTATTTCCTTAGTTAATCTACTCTGGTTGTTTTGATGAAAATTTAACAATTGAGATCAAGGATATTTAATTACTCCAATTCAACAGATATTAAGGAAGTAACATGGCAACCAATGCTCGCAATGGGAACTGATGGCCCCGCATTTAAGGTAAAATCAACTCTAAGCAATATTCTGGCGCTGTGGCACATGAGACAGGCGAATAGCCGCTCATTTTCAAGAAACAAAAGAAAAGAAAATATATATGAACTGAAAAATGGTGAGAATGAATACAAAGTATCATAAAAATTGATCAATTTACACAGAAAGAACAGAGCCAGCGAGCTCTTCAGTTCACCAACACTAGAAAATTATACAGTAAACTGAAAAAGAAAAACTGTAATCCACGAACGGAGGGACTTGTGCTATTCTGTAGAAGGTGAAGACATCAACAGTTTAAATAGAAACCCAACCATTATCCCAATGACTCCCACAACGAGTGCAAACTTTAGAGAGAAGCCTGCATCACCCCTCCGATTTCTTCGTCTCTTAAGAACTTCCTGCAAGTTCGTGAAGCAACATACATGAGAATGGTGGCCAACTATATACCAATGGATATATGCAAGATGATAGAATTTTAACTGAAGTTTCAAAATCGAAGAATTAATTATGGACAAATGAAGCCATCACCAACGCTAGTCGTAGATCCAGATAAACAAGAAATTTCAAAAGGTAAGATTATTATTGTTGATCTATAGCTATCTTCTTCTTGTGCTCTTTTCTATTAGGTTGATGTATAGTTTCTCTATGCAGCCAGTTGAGTTCCACGTCTAAATCTTTTTGCATAATCCCTGCCTGCTTCAAATAAAGCCAAGCTAAAAGTCTAAGCAAGTTACTATTCCTTCCCATGTGAAACAGTATTTTCAACTCTTTGGTTTTCTCTTTTTGGTTCCCAGAACTATTATGTCTTTTGACCTTATCTAGTGACTGTGTATAAGGACCCAAGATTATAATGAACTAATAGCAAGTCAACATATCACTTCCAATTTAACTTCTGCTGCTTTTTTGTATATCAGCTAGGATTAATCTGATCAGATAGTTCTGCATATGGAGCCACCTTATGTACTAATGTATTAGTATTAAAAATTTGGACAAGCATATACCTATACATGGATGAATAATTATAACAACTAAATAAATAGGAAAATGTTGAGTACACTAACCACTTCCTGTTGCAGCTGCTGTGTTTGTCGGAAAGCTGCATCCCTTTCATCTCTAGCACGCTGCAATGCTTGACTCTATATCAAAGCAAAAGCATATAGTATGGTATCAAACTTGGGACGAAGATAAAATTCTCCATCTCATGTATAAACTTGGGATTATGATTACAGATAAATCTTTTCTACCTACATGATGTGCAAGTCTCCATATGCTTAGAACCTAAAACCTTCCGAAGGTCGTGGAATATTTGTTCGCCCAGAATATCCAATAGGGAGCTTTACACATGTCAGTAACAAAAGCTAAATGGGAAGTACTTCATCGACAAATTGATTAAATTTAATATCTAATTTACGGTTCTCTTTTTCAAACTGGAGAAGTAGAACTTTCTATATTGAAACGCTTCATCTGGCATTAACTGGGGATACAAAGCAACATGGTTCTGAAAAGTACTCCAAAATGGAATATGGCCCATGATTTGACCAGGTTCTATGGGGATAGGTGAAAAGATTAAAGCAGGTCATGTCGAATTTCAAGTGACTGATGGGTGAGAAAAGCAGGTTACATTGAATTTCAAGTGACTGACGGGTCTAGACAACTTGCCCAAAAAGAAATCCTGTTTGAAAATAATAATAGCAATTGCTCCTTTTTTGGGGATTTGTTCATCATGGAAATCTCCATATAGGGTCACGCGATAAGGATATTCCATTCTAAATTAATTCTCCTCAAGTAGTTCCTATGGAGCAGGGAGAACGAGTATCTCCACCACCAAGGAAAAAAGTGCTCGCAATCACGTTTTCAGAGAGACAATAACAAAACCCTCCAGAAAATTTATCATCAATGTTTCTATTAAATGTTTTTGGTTGAGGCGGGGTTCGAATCTTAACCTGGTAGAGTGTTTCCTTATCCAAAAAAACAATAAATCATCACTGTTTTTTGTTATCCTTGACATCCTAATAATCAAGTAAACCTTTTTGATGAAGAATAATCAAGTAAACTTTATACCACCACCCTATTTGCTTTATCAGGTCCCATGAACTCCTTTGATTCCCATTCTTCTCAAGGGAGGGAAATAGCCAGTGACATGAACGGCTATTTTTATAAAATAAAAGTAGTAGTATCTTCTATTTCTTAATGGTTAAACATTTCTTCTTAGGATTTGTTACGAGCAACGAAGACGATCGGGGGAGATGAGATGGGTACATGTCTGTTCTTCGACAACCATTTTATTCTCAAAAAGCAGAAGAATTATCATAGTCTGTCCTCTCTTCAAATTTTTTTTTTTTGCCATTCACCTTTTTCATCCAGAAAAATATCTTTAACCTCCCGTCACAAACTAAAGCAACAACCTAGAGCACCTAATCACCCTCACCCCACCCCCAAACCAAAAAAAATAAAAAAAATAGAGACATCTAGACATTCAAAATGAGCATCCACAGAAAAGTAGAAAGAGTACTGGCTTTATAAAATCTAGCAACACGTGGCTCTCACATATAGGAAAGGGAAAATGGAAACGGGAAAAAATAAGATGACAAGTTATATATGACAAAAACTTTCTTGAGATCTCCAGATGTTTTTAAAGAAACTTTACGTCACCTGTCATATATCCTAAGAAATCGAGCAGCATGACTTTTGGAAGAAAAAAATAAGGACATGAAAAATAAACTAGACTATGACTTGAATTTAGAACTTACAGAGTTGACATCAGAACTTTGTTTAAACGCATCTTCAGATTGTCCAGGAGATGAGTGAGGAGAGATGTAGACAACCCTAAGCTTGCACTCTTCTACAGTTCTTCCACTATCCTTATTAAACTGGATTCAGAAATGTCCATCAATAGCATAAAGTGAAAAAAAAAAAAGATAACAAGCATTCTCTCTTTAAGCATAATACAGAAAGCCATCCAAATTCTTACAGTATCGGGAGAAAGTTCGTCAGAATCATTATTCACAATGGTGCTCTGTAGGAGGAACTTGTCCTTGCATTGCATATCCGGAGGGTACTCTTTTTGCGCTTGGAGGGTGACTAGAGACATTACAAAGTTAAGAACAATATAGGAAAACCAACCATTAAAAGGATGTCAATTCATTTTTCTTGATAAATGAAACCATAAAAGGATGTCAGTGTCAGGATGGACAACTCAGATGTTACAAGATGAAAATCGTGAGTGCAATGAGGTGCACCAAATGGATATCCAACTGCATAGGCATACTCTTAGTAAATAAAGACATCACATTAGATTTCTACGTTACAGATTATGTTGCGCGGGCTCTCCAAAAATGTTGCCTTACCCGGTGTCGGATCCTCCAAAAATGCACTACTTTTGGAGGATCCGACGCCCACCCGGCAACATTTTTGCAATGTCCGAGCAACATAGGTTACACCGTTACAGATGATAAATGGACAAATTGTAGAAACATTTGTCAAAGAATACCTGTTCTAAGATTTTTTTTAGTATATGATTAGTATAATACCCCTGTTCCTAGTCTCTCAATATATAATAAGGATGTAATAATCATCGCAAACAAAGGGTAGTATCTGCCATGACAAACATTTAACAGAAAAGAAGATTGGGCTATGCCGACACAAACCACTGTAAGCCATTAAAGTAATTCCTAGTCAGAATTTTGAAAGATAAATTTATCCTACCTAAGTTTTATCCAAACAGCAAAGGAGTAAGCTAATCCAAGCCAATATTTGAACAATTTGTGCGTACATTTGCTATATACCAAGATACCAACAACTGCTCTTTATTATATTTTCTGGCAAATGGTGGTGCCAGTGTAAATAAACTTTTATGCAGTACTATGTTTGCCTAAATATTCTGCTAAAACATTCAAAGCTAACTGTGGTATAACAGATTAAAGTGCTTCTAATAGAACTTCAGGATTTGGAGTGGCACCTCGTATAAAACATGAATCCCAGGGATGTATGACACCCGTGTTTGGCCGAACAAAGTACTTTTTAGGAGAAGTAGTTTTCACCTAACAAAGAAAATGATACAGGATATACCTAGATATGAGTTGTAATAGTCATTAAAGAAGTGATGACGGAATTGTGAGATTTTGTCAAATTGAGCTAAAGCATACCTTGAAAGCAACACAATGCTCTGTGCTGTTTGTAACTTTAAGATCGCAGTAGCTTTGTTTCTCCAGCTCAACTAACACAGAAAAGCCAAGCAGTAATTAGGTAATGTATGAAAGTGTATGCCATGCGAAGTACCAACAAAAGGCTCAAACAAGGAAAAAAAGAAACAAATTCTTAGTGCAGCCCAAAGAACTTACTGAGAAAAAAATTCAGAGAATGAACGTGTAAAGTACAAAGATCCTGATCCTGTTGCTGGTCTAAATGTGCTACTGTTGAATATGCTCCTTTGCATAAGAAAATTATTTTTGTAATTGCAAATGAACATTATTGGAGCGCAACCTTTTCTTCTCTTTTTTAATCATTATTGGAAGAGCAAGCCGTTGGCCACATTTGTTGCGTGTGGTATCTTGTGTCAATAATTTAAAAAACTGTATCCAAAATAGTATATTTTGATATAAAGAATTTACAGTATCCCAGAAACAGCCTCTCTACCCCTCTAGGGGTAGGGGTAAGGTCTGCGTACACTCTACCCTCCCCAGACCCCTCTGGTGGGATTCTACTGGGTTGTTGTTGTTGTTGTATATTCTTAAAACATTTATTTGAGGTACAAAACCCAAATAAAGTATAAAAAGGTTATTGTTTGTCATTTGTAGATAGAATATCTCATGAATATCAATACTATTTTAGTGACCTAGTACTTGAATTCAAAATGATTAATATTGTCTGAACCTATAAAGATCAAAAAATAAATTAAGCTAATTAAATAAAATAAGAATATTGTTCGTTATTGTATCGTTTTTAATTTATGAGGTACAAACTTGTTATCTGGTCATATCACGATACTCCTCTATAGACGATGCCTGTTATGTATATTCCTTTCTACTGTATCAGTTTCTCTATCTTGACCAAAATTATTGTCGTTGCTGATATCACTCTTGATAGTGGATTACACTTGCTCATGTAATAAAACACTTTGCCACTGATACATTCTAACAATATGAGGGCCTATTTTTATTGTCATTGCAAAATAAAAACATACTGAAAATTCTTTCTGATATTTAAAAGAATAGCCCTTTATGTTTTTGGGACTGAGTTCTATATGTTTACACGCTCATGTAACAAAACCCTTTGCCACAGATACAATCTAACAATATGAGGGCCTATGTTTGCTCTGCATCATCGTCCCTGAGTTCTATATTTTAAGCTCTTTAATTTTACATTTCTCATTTTTTCCTTAATAACTACTCATTCCTTTAACTACTCTTATAGGAATGACATGGCATTGAAAATCACAAAACTTTGGAGGCTATTTTGGGATGTTATATACATCTAGTTTATGTGTCAAAGTCTTTCTTTTTATTACTTAAACTTTGTCCCCAATTAAACACCATCATACAAAAATGAAATTGAGGGAGTAATAGGTGTATGCCAATTGCCAACTTATCTAATTTGTGCTGCAAATGCCAATGAGATGGGAAAAGGAAGAGACTTCCTGTGGGACGATAAAGCTCAGAAGAGGAAGCAGCATCTAGTTAAATGGTCTGAAATGATAGCTACAAAAAGACATGGAGGAATAGGGGTAATGAACTTGAAAGTACCAAAAAGAAGTCTCCTTATCAGGTGATTTTGGATATTCCATATACAACAAGAATTACAATAGAAAATATTGAAAGGGAAAAGTCATATGGAAAATCCAAAAGACCCGGGAATACTCCTATGGGTGGCATTGTGGAGGCAAATAAATTGTTACTTGAGAGAATTCCTTAATTTAGAAAGCTTAATGAGGTCAGTGAAGCAAAATAATGCTGTAATTAGATCTGTGGGTGGAAAAGTGCACCTGAAGCAACAATTCAAGACTTATATATCTTAGCATCAGTGCATCACAGATTGTTGTCACTTTGCAGATATCAGAGATGAAAATGGGTGGCAAATTAATTTCACAAGAGATCTCCAGGATTTGGAGATTGAAAGAGTGTTGCTACTTCTTCAAAGCTGGAAGAACAGAAGTCACATCTTTTGACGGGAACATCTCACACTGGAAAGCAAGGAAGAATAGGAAGTCTTATGACCTGTTGATCAATGCAGGTGAGTAACACAGTGGCCTTGTGAAGTCATTAGGAAGTCAAAAGAGCTCCGCTAAAGCAGCCTGCTTTGGAAAGTTAGCTATAAAAAAGCCATGATAGAGGAGTTGCTTCCACGTAACTAAGCTATTACATATGTGAATGTGCTCCAGAGTCCTCCAATCACTTTTTTATAACTGTAGCAAGACATGGTATGTCTGGCGTTTATTCCTTGATCTTTATGCAATGTGCTATGCCTAAGATACTAAAGGAGAACTTCCAAAGCTGGGAGGGGTAGAAAGTAAAGAAGCAACTCAGAACACTGTGGAGAATAGTTCCTTTGTGCATTCTCTGAACTGTAAATATTTTGGAGCATCCACTTAGTACTATGATTAATAAAATCATCTTTCTTATCGAAAAATATAGAGAGCGGATTCATTCAGCTGATCTAACTTACTGAGTTACTTGGTCCTGAAAATAAGTCAACAACTCTGGAATTTATATTTCACAAGTTCATTTCTACTAGCGCCAAGATTTTGGCTTCCATGTTTGACACACAAAATAGCAGAAGAAATTATGTCTGCATATAAGGTTTAACTTAACTATACTGATTAATATCTCACACATACTCACCCTAATATATTGGATGAACAATCACTCTTTTGGCGCCGTCAAGTTCACAGTTGAGCGAGCTAATATTTTGCACAAATAAATCGAGAAGAAAACATTAACAGCAAAAACCATATCCTTACATGAAGTCCTTTCAAATCTCTTTCACCACTGCAACTTAGCCCATAGTCACCTTCTTGTACCCTCTACCTGCCGCCACCCTGCCCCTCCCCCAACCACGAGATAAGCTTAAAAATAGATCTGATCAGCAATCAGATCGTAGTGAGACCAGCTCATTTTTTGTTTCCTCTGAACGATTTCACCACAAAGCTCATAATTTTATGATAAAATTTCAAATACATTAGTCTGTAAGTGCTAATAAAACGTAAATTTGACAACTTTTTCACCCTGCATATTGCCCTTAAATTTCTCCATCTTCTCTTAATTCTCTCTCACATTTTATCCCCAAAGTCTAGATACGACACATTCTACAGGCCGTTCCATTTCCTTCTTTGAAACACCTTAATGACATTCAATTGCAATTAACCAAATCAAAATAATAACTTACCTCATCACAAGACATAAAATTAAAACAAAAGCAAAAAAATCGCAAAAATGGAAACAAAAATCTGTGTGTGTGTGTGTGTGTGTGTGACAGAGAGCGCTTACATTGGAATCTGAGCTCCTCAGGACTAACAGATATCAACTGGTTGTTAGTACCAGTCATGGTTACGAACCTCAAGCTGATCAGCCCCCTATCAAACCGAACCTAAAAAATACAAAACAAAAACATACACATACACAAACCCTAGGTTACCAAAATGTATCCTCTATCACAAACAGATAAATACATCAAATGCAAATATACAAAACAAAAAAAAAAAAAAACTGTTTCCAAAAAAAGAAAACTTGATGATCATAGGAATGCCGTTGAAAATAAATAGGAGAAGAAGGAATTTTACCTGAAAGATCCGTGTAGCTTTTGAGAGAAGAAGAAAGAGAAAGAGGGGGGGGAAAAGTGAATAGTTATGTTATGAAGGTTTCTTATACAGGTAGGTGTGGTGGTGTGGGTGTGGGGGTAATGGGGGTAGGGGGGTATCAATCATCAATAATGAGGTGAGGGGCAAGGGAAAGGGGAAAGAGAGGAAAGGGAGGGAGAGGAGGTGGTGGAAATGATGGCGTGACACATGGCGAATGTGTGCGGATAGTGACGTCCGATTCAAAAGCGAATGTTCGGACTGGTTGCTCCTTCTATTTTGTGGGGTCCACTTCAGTTTGATTATTCATCGGATAAATACGGGATAATTCTTCGATTAAATAGTTTAATAATGGCTAAAATTTACTCGAGTCATATCAATAAATGTATTGATTATATATATATTTGTCCTCAACTTGTTCACTTAATTACAGTTAGTAGTTTGATAATGGTTAAATTTACTAGTCGAGTCATATTAATAAATACATCATCATGTGTTTGTCCTTGATTTTTTTCAATTAGCTATAGTTAATTAATATATTTATATTTATATAATCTTAAATTACTTAACTACAAGTCTATATAATTTGATGTAAAGATCAAGTCGATTAATTTTATTTTCGATAATATTGTTTTATCTTTTCTCAATATCATTTGTACATTTGAGTTAGTCAGATTAATAAATTTTGGATATTGGACACTTACAAACAAAAATACATTAAAATTATGTGTCCTTATTTAAATTATTTGGTTTATACCAGGCATCAGTATATTCGTGTTAGTTCATTTTGTTTTTTGTTGTCTTCGACGTGTTAACGTAATTTCTTAATTGCGACATTTTCCATTTTGTTTCTGACTGGTTCAGTATTATTTTATGTTGTTTAATACATCTTTTGCTGCTTGCTATTCTATATTTGAGTGCCGAATAAAAGTATTGATCTTTCGGATATTTTGAATCAAACATATCCAAATTTATCAGCTTTTCTTTTTAAAAAATCAATTTTGGCATTGGTAATTATTCTTAATTTGTTTAATATAACTAGGAGGATATGAAGAAACACAAGATTTTATCTAAATGCCCATGAAAATCAAGAAGGCCAATTTTCAGTTTCAGCGGACTGTCTAATTTTTGGAATTTCAGAATTGGCATCCCAGCTCGATGTCAAGGTTTGACTCACTGTCTCAATTAATTAGATATGATCTAACGCGTACAATGAATTGCTATACTACATTTAACTTTAATGTGAATATTGACACTTGAGCTTATTGTGGTGCTTATATATATATATATATATATATATATATATATATATATATGTAGGAGACAATCGGGCGTAATTTGGAAAGAATACACGGAATTTGAAGCCAAAACAGGAATTTTTTGAGGATTTATAAAATGGCGTCCAAAAGGGCGCAAGGCACCAACTAAAACGCCAAAGGCAGCAGTACACAAAGTGCAGGAAATTTGGGCGAGCCCCGAATCGGCAAAGGCAGCAGCACAAATTCTTCAGCGCCACAGCTATAGAAAACGGCGAACAATATCATAATCAAAGGAAAGAACATTTAACTCCCCAACTAGTGATTGCATCATTCATATTGAAAAGGAGTATTGTCGAAAAAGATTCAATAGATTGGAGAAAAAATAAAGCAAAAATGAAACAACCTATTTACTAATGTTTGATGTAAATTACACTTAGAAGACTTTCAATAAAGAAAAGGAACAAAATTATCAAGGAAAAGGACAGTAGAAAGGATTCTCATTTGAAAGTAGAGAGCCTAGGGAGTTTGTCACGCAAATAGTACAATCTTGCCCGCCTGACTTTCCGGTGCTTAACTACTTTGAGTTCCTTGATATTTGGTGAATACCTGTCATGAAAACCAAAAAGGAGAATGATATAATAAGTTCCTGTTTTCTTGACTATGTAAGCATAAAAGTTATGCTGTGACACTATATTCTTGACTATGTAAGCATAAAAAGAATACTAGACGGCGAGTTGACCCCCATCCATACTCAGTAGAAAATCTAACATGCCATTTGCACACATTACTTATTTATATATGCTACATTTTGACAGAAGAAACTTGTTCTTCCTTTTATCTGTAATTCTGATGATAGAAATTCAACATAAAAGTATGGATGCCTCAAAGGCACGTCAAGATTACATTTCTAGATGATACTCCAAATTCAAGTCATGTCTCCAAGCTTGAAAAGGAGACGAGAACAAAGATATCCAATATAAGAACAACTCAACAAAGGAAATATGACTAATAAGGTTGATTTCAAGGTTTTCTATTCCTGAGATTTTCACTTTTAAGTTAAATCGCATATGTAATCCCCAAACTTTTAGCAAGTTCTGCTTTTGTTTCCTAAATAACTTAGTGTCTATGTCAGTAACTCAAAATGGTTCTCCCACTACTTTCCAATTTCTTTTACGCGGACCCCTGTGGCAGCCATGATTATAATCACCCAAGGGCAAGATGAAAACCAGAAAGGTCTTACATGGAAAGGTGATTTAAATCAAATAGGAAATAGAAATGATCCATAGAAGTATAAGACCACATTTTCCCCATATTTCCACAAAGGTGAGACGCCATTCATCATTTTTTACTCTATCATACCATCAGAAACTAGCATGTCTGACTAATGAAGAGAAAGTGAGCAGTGAACTACAAAAGGCATATTTGTCGTTAGGTGACCTTCAGGACGACGAAGATTTGCCCAGTCCAGATTTTGCAGTCCATTTAGTCAATTTGGTAATTATTCATTTCAAGAATAGCCAGAATCTAAAGGATAAAGAGATTCTTGGGAGTGTGAGGAAAGAAATGTGTTGACCCTGAATAGCTTTCTAAGGATGCTAATAGTTCAAATATATGAAGGTGATTGATAGATGGTAATTCATTTCTGTGCGGACTTTGACGAGTAGAAGATTTTGATGGCATGAAAGAGAGACACAAAATGACAAATCAGAGTTCCCTAAAGTGACCACAAGTCATTCAAGCTCTCTAAATTATTTCCATGTTTTTTGTGTCTACTTTTGCTGCCACTGCCTAGATTTCCCTAAAGTGACCACAAGTCATTCTGACTGTCCAACCCAAGTTATTGTATCAATCGTGTGTGTTGCCACGTCTCATATACCCCCTTTTATACATGCCGATAGTGGCTGACACAGTTATCGGGAATGAAAAGTTTAACAGAGGTTGGCCAAGTAAGCATACAAACCTTTAATAGAATAGGGTAAGGGATTCAAATAATTGTTTGTAACATTTTAAAGCTAATGTTGCTAAGTTTCAAACACATATCAAAAACAAGCAGACAGTTTGCAACCACTTTGCTGGTTGACTACGAGTCTATGAGAAATTGCAAATGTCACTCGGAGCTGCAAGCATATCCTACCTTAATAGTACCATATCATATACCTGTACCCCGTTTTTTGTTTAAAACATTCATGGAGCATGATGCTAATGCAGCTAAAAGTGACAGCCAACAAGCTACTATACAAGTATCCACAGCGGAAACCATAAAACAAATTTGCAAAGTCACCACATTAAAGCACAGAAAGTAAGACTTACACTGGGAACACTATTTCAACTCCAATGCCAGCAATGATCCTCCGAATGCGAATTGTGGTGTGAATACCAGCATTTTGTTTTGAAATGACTATACCTTTATAAATAGACAACCTCCTCCTATTCTCTGGGACTTCCTACAAGTTCATACACATCCTTCCAAATTATACTTTTGAAAGTCTCCTAACTCTACCTCAAACCAATTTTTTTAATTTTTAAAAAACGATAAACATACAGATACTTACCAATTTGATCTCAACAACATCACCAGTCCTAATGTCTGGTATAGGCCTTACAGCATCTGACGCCTCAATTGCTTGCTTATTCAATATCTACTCCAACAATAATGCAACATTCATCAAATTAGCTTAATATTAAGTTTCCCAAACCTCAGTATATACATTTTCACGCCAAACTCAACAACTTTACACAATTCAAACAAGAGTCAATTAATCAATTAGAAAAATAGAAAAGAGTGGTGTTTAAACAAAATACCCCCATTATATCTCCAAGCTTAGCTCTCGGCTTAAACGGTGGCCTTTCTTCAGTTGCAACTGCTGTTTCTGCTATGGCAACTTCCTCAGTCTCAGCAGCAGCTTCTGGTTCCCCTTGAGAATCAGCTTCAGCTTCAGCTCTAACAACAAAAGAACGACTTTCCCATTTTGAACTTAGCCCCATTGAATTGTGTGAAAACAATGACAAATTCAACTGAGAGGGTCTACGACAAACACAGGCTGAAAAAGCTAGCTTCTTAGGTTTACATGTTGTGGGGTTTCTTGGAACTACAAATAATGCCTGTAAAATTCAATAAAATCATAAATTTTTAACACGAAAATGCAAGAATCTTGATAATAAGGAAAATAAAGAAGGGTTGCAGACCTGAGGGAAAACAACGGAACCCATTTTCTGGTATGATAAGTGAGGTAATTTAGGGTTCTTTTTGTTAATGTTAAGAAGTGAAGGAGGTAGAATTCATGGAAATGGAGAAGATGTGTTACAGTAGTGAATGGTGAAAAGGGGAAGGAAGAACGCCTTATCCTATTAACGATGTTATCTGCAGAAATGTCTCTGTCTTTGCGTTTTGCTTATCTGGGTATTCGGGTCTTCGGATATTTCCTCAAGCCTAGTAGAAATGACATCGGGTAGCCACTCTAAAGGTCTTCTATTTAGAAATTGACCAATGTATTCTGAATTTCAATTGTTTTAGTTTAACTTTTTGGGATATAAATATTCTGAGTTATACTAAAATTAAGATTTTTAGTTCAAAATTTCACAAAAAATAAGCACCGGCTATTTATATAAAGATGCTTGTTTGAAGAATTAACCCAAATAGCCGCCCACCCAACCACTTAAACTAGAAATAGCAGGTGAAAGTATAATATATACATAACTTATGTATTATATATGTATAGTTGTATATAATCAATGTACACTCTATATATATGGCTAAGAAAAATAATAATAAATATGACCGGCTATCTGTGTAAAGATCCCCTAGTTGTTTGTGCACTCTTAAGGCTTTGGCGGCCCACCTCTTTATGTCTTGTGCAACTGGGCCTTTATTTTAGCTTCTGGCCCGTGATAGCACCCACGAAGGCCATATTGTCATGTATGATTTTTGGTTGAATCATTCCTTTTGCCACTATATTCAGCTATCAGTTCTTCATGATTTCTAAACAGACTTGGTTAGCGCACGACAACAAGCCCAAAATGTTGGACAGCAGATAACCAAAACTTTCAGGAAAATAGCACGGTTTAGTCAGTTTTCGGACTGGTCATTCAAAAATAGCCAACGTTTACCAAATCAATGAAAAATAGCCACTATTTTGCTGCAGCAGAGACCGGTCCAGCATAATATACTAGAGTTCGGTGCACCTGTGTATGAACTCCAGCATATTATGCTGGACCGGTATACTTTGCTGGCTCCAGTATAATATACTGGAGACTGGAGCACCGGTGCTCCAAACTCCAGTATATTATGCTGGACCGGTATACTTGCTGGAACTCCAGTATATTATGCTGGAGTTCTAGTGTACTTATGTTGGAATTCCATCATATGATGCTGGAGTTCCAGCATACTTATCTTGGAACTCCAGTATAATATGCTGGAGTTCAAGTATACTTATGCTGGAACTCCAGCATAATATGCTGGCGTATTTTCTGGGTTTTAAACAGTGTTTTCGCTCAGATTTATCTTTACATAAAAAGTGGCTAAATATCGATTACTTTTGAAACTGAGCTATTTTTGAACGACCAGTTGTAAATCTGGCTATTTTTGAATTTCACCCCAACATCTAGGAAAGAATCCTCTTTGTCCACCGAGGGTGTAATATTCTTCAAAAGAACTAGCTTGACAGTATGATAAATATTGAAAATTTGACTTTCTAAAGTTTTCACACGCATCAATTTGCTAATAATAAAAAATAATTGATTTATAAAGAAAATGTTCCTAATTGTGCATCCATATCAATGAGACTAACCAAGTATTCTATAATTAAAAGAGTATATTCATCAATGTAGTAACCTAGTAGTTTATCCTGGCTTTTTATTTGCAGTCTGTAGGCCGTGCTATAGCAAATGAGAAGCTTTCTGACTCAATTCGTTGTGATATAGCTAGCCCTTTTAGGTATTTGAATATTCCTTAATTGGTCGGGTCAATTTATTTTATTGCTTCTACGAACATAATAGCTAAATAATCACATAACGTGTTATATGACAATATTTTATAATTGGTCGGTTTTTCATAATTTTCTCCTTCCTTCTAATAACTCAATCTTATTTCGCAATCGACAACTCTTCACCAACTAAAGTGATGATGAGTCAAAGAACACCATGCATTGATGGTTGCTGAGGCTCCGTATTGACTAATATTTTAAACATCTTTTTTCTTTTGCATGCAGACTTTCGCTGAACTCTATTGCGATAATCATCCAATAGCAAATATTTAAATTAGACAGTATACTGAGATTATAAAATGCTTGTTTATTAGTTTAATCACTTTTATATGTATTAAAAGTTGTCATTCTAGCCAACTAGCTTTTTTATTCGTATAGATATGCATGAACAGATCGATTGAGTCACTACTAGAAATCCGGAAAAAAGCGACCACGAAAAGCGACCAAAGTTGGTCGCTTATCGACCAAAAAGCGATCAAACACGCCTGGTCCATATTAAGCTGGTCCCTTTACCTTAGGGACCAAATATTCCGGGTAAAGAAAGTAGCGACCAACTTTGGTCGCTACAATATTTTAATATTATAATTTTTACGACCAAAGTTGGTCTCTTTATGTAAATTACGTTTTTTTTTTTTATTATTAATCATAAAATAGCGACCAACTTTGGTCTGTAAAAAAAATATTATATTTTAAAATCTGGAAAATATTATGTTTTTCTATGATTTTCTATTGAGTCGTTTCCATCCTTCAAAATCCAACCCAACTCACCTGGTTGTCATATCCGACAGGCGCTGCGCCATGGCATTTTAATATTATATACAATTCTGTGGTTTTTGTTGGATTTGTAATTAATAACAAAAGAGGTGTGAAAGGAAAATGGTGGGAAAAAAAATGGAGGGAAGTGAAATTTTAAATTAGTTCACTTTATTAATGCACTTTGTCCCTCATTGGAAGAAGGAAAGAAAATCCTTGTGTATATATAGAGAAGCTCATCTTCTAGCTCTTAAAGAGTTAAGAAGAAGTGGTGCCTCGCGCAGTTGTCGTCGTCGCTCGCTCGGCTTCGGCTTCGGATTTTGATTGATTGATAATTTTTTTGACCAAATTTATTTTCTTTTTCCATCATTTAACATTTTCTTTTCTAAATATTTTTCGTGTTGGAAGATATCGGAATCATTTTCGCTGAATAGACACCTTATCATTGAACAGGCACCTGTGCACCTGTTGGGACTCAACCTTGCTGGCTATAAATAGAGAGGCTTAGCCTCATTTGCCACCACCGAAAAAATCTGAAATCTCTCCCCTCAAACAAAACAAACTTTAGCTGCTACATCTTCCAATCATACAGAGATAATAGCTATTCATGAAGCTAGTCGAGAATGTGTATGGCTGAGATCAGTGACTCAACATATTCAACAATTGTGTGGTCTTTCTTTAAAAACGAAGATTCCAACGATATTGTATGAAGACAATGCTGCTTGCATAGCTCAACTTAAAGGAGGATATATCAAAGGAGACAGAACAAAGCACATTTCACCAAAGTTCTTTTTCACACACGATCTTCAGCAAAATGGTGAGATAGATGTTCAACAAATCCGTTCAAGTGACAATCTAGCAGATTTATTCACTAAGGCATTGCCAACATCAATATTTGAGAAGCTGAGACATAAGATTGGAATGCGTCGTCTCCGAGATATCAAATAAAGCTTTCGTCAGGGGGAGTATAATACGCGTTGTACTCTTTTTCCCTTAACCAAGGTTTTGTCCCAAGTGGGTTTTCTTGGTAAGGTTTTTAATGAGGCAGCACTCAATGCGTACTACAAGATATGTGTACTCTTTTTCCTTCACTAGGCTTTTTCCCACTGGGTTTTCCTAGTAAGGTTTTAACGAGACACATTATCTTTTAGATGGACATCCAAGGGGGAGTGTTATGAATATGTTAGAGTGGATGTCCATTGAATACTCCTAGACATCCCTATTCCATGAACCATTTGAGTTCATGTACTTAGTTAATTCATCACTTAATATTTGTAACCTTTAGGTGTATTCTTGTAACCTTTCATGTATCATATATCCTATAAATAGGGTATTCTTTATCCTATGAAGAACACACAAGAAACACACTTGAATAAGATAACTTCTACATTCTCCTCCTATACATCTTGTCTCTATTACTATATTGTTCTATTTTGCTCTCATTTCTTAACCCTAAATATCTTTATTCTCTTAATATTCTCTCCAAGATTTTTACATGATCTTTTTATAGTTTTATTCAGGAAAAATAGATCTAATTTCTTGTTTGGTCTGACTTCTGAGTTATAAATACCACTAAGCTTTTAATACAATATAAAGAAGAAAAATGTTTCTTCTTTCTTTTTAAAGAAAGAAAGCTTTAGGAACAAGATACTAAGTAGTAGGAAGCTTTTAAGGGGGGAAAATAGGAAAAATAACATAAAAGTACTTGTGCTTTTCAATATCTTTCCAACTTATTTGAAAAGGATAATAAAATGATAGACTCTACAGTCTCATTAAGACTTGCACAATCTAAACTATCTGAGGAAACCTATAACATTTGTATCCAGAATTAATTAATTAAAGAAAAAAAAATCAGAAAATCATATACTAATAAAAATTAAAAAGAAAAGAAAAGTGGAAAAAGTTTCAAACCACAAGCTGGACCCAACGTGCCACACTTGGCACCCCTTGGTTTACTGCAAATACCATGTAATACCCCGGCGGCGCCACCCTCCCATCCGGCGGAGCCGTACATCCGATCCTATATTTTCCGGCAATATCAGGAATAGCACTCGTTACTCTCAATTTCACAAGCCTTTGCCCTTGCGAAAACGAATGTGTAGAAAACGGAGCACTCGCAAAATTCACCTCCACTATCCCAACCACCGGCAGCTCCACCGTCACCGCCACCGCAAACACCTCACCGTACTTCACCTTTTCCGGCGACTCCACCAAAACCGGTCGAATATTCGCTTTATCAGCCGCTAAATACTCCGGAGAAAATGCTTCAATCCGTAACTCCGTCGGAAATTCAGTAGCAAATTTGTAAAAGAAATGCGGGTTACTTCCGGCGAGCAAAATTCTACCATCCGGCAGTAAATTTGCCGTTGAGTGATACATTCTTGGGACTGTTCCCGGTGTCAAAGTCATAAAACGAAGTCCTAAAGGTTCACTTGGCCTATACAAAACAGGATTCAAACATGGTTTTGATGCCATTTCAAAACCTTGAGTTCCAGCTTGAGCTCCATTTATAATAAGAATATCACCAGTTGGTAACATTACCATATCACCCATAATTCTAGCAAAAGGCATATCTTCCATTTCCCAAACTGGGTTTTCTCCAGTTGCTTCAATTCGACCACAGCTCCCATGAGCAGGAGTGTCACTACTCCTTTGTAAATACGCTCCGAATTCAGCTCCACCGCAAATTACAATTATAGCAGAGGAATAATCCTCTGCTAACGCTAACATTGCTGACGATCCAGCTGATGGGTAATTTCTTGGTCCACCCTCTAGTATTGGATAATCTTTTACAACTTTATTTGTATTATAATCGTACATTACAGCTTTATTGTTAGCGAAAATGAAGAGATGTCCGTTGGGTAATAAATGAACATAAGGATAAAGATTATCATGTTGAGTGTCTTCAGCTTGAGTTAAGAAAGGGAATTCAAAAGCTCCTTCTTTTCTCGGTGGGAAAAATTCAACACTATTAGCAGCACGGCCACCGACAATTATGATTTCACCGTTTGGTAGTATTTGATTAGTTGCATACCATCTGCCTTGTGAAAGTTGAGTATCTTGAAGTTCTTCCCAATCGCAGAGAGAGGTTGAAGGTTCACAAGGTGTGAATTTTCGGAATTTGCGGAAGCCGTCGAGGTCTCCGCCGGTGTGAAGCAGGGTGCCGTCGGGGAGGAATTGGCCGGAGGAGCACCACGTGTCGGTGAGGATCATGAGAGGACGTATTGAGTTTGTTTGTAAATCGAGTAGAACAGAGTGAGCGTAACAGTCTTTTTTCAAAATGGGGTCGTTGGGGTCCACGCGGCAGCGATGAGGAGGGAGGAGTTTACGGGAAGGACCTATGTCGGTGCGGTCGAGGAGGACGACGGTGTTGAAATGGGTAACGGCGGTGTGCATGGAGGCAATTCCGGCGTCGGCGACGAGGAGTTCCCACGTGCCGGGAAGGTCGGCACGTGAGGACATAGTAACAAAGTGGATAAGGAAGATGAAGAGGAATAGAAGTTTCGGAGTCGTCATAGGTGCAGTGAGTTGTGATCAGTGTGAGAAGGAAGAGTTTGGTGTCAAATAATACAGAGAGCTTGTGAAAAGGACAAGAAGAAAGAAGGATTAGTTAGGGAACAGAAAAATATGTAACGGACAAAAATGATATCGTATACTGTGAAGTGTGCGGATCAATGAGTGATATGAGCAGTAGACTTGCCAAAAATAAAAAGTACGAGTATATGTAACGGGGCTTGTAAATAGCTGCGTAAATTGGACGATTACAGGCAGGATATTGGTCACTATAATATCGTGAGTATTAACTTTAGGTGCGTATACCCGTAAAATTATATAATTGACTTTATAACGTGATTTATAGACACGTAAATTAATTTAATCGAAAAAAATAAAATAAATAAGAATAGAGTCAAAATTATAAAAAAAATTCAAGGCTGGTTGTATAATGAGCCTCTCCGAAAATAATAATATGAATAATGTTAAAAACAAAAGAAAGCAAGTAATTTTATAATATGAGAGCATATTATAGCCTTTGAGCATAGATGATTTATTGTCCCTTACAATGGATATTAATTCTCTTATTTATAGCTCTATTTAGGAAGACAAGATCCATAAATCAAGCTCCTCTTGAATAAGGAATAAAACCGCCATTGATGGCTGCATAACCATTGGCTATTATTCTTTGTAACGGTTGTTACATGTGTCACCTCGTAATTCATCCACCTATCGCTAACCAATTTAACCCTTTACAGGGTTGATGTAGGAACCTCTATTGCATCTCTTCTCTATATTGTTGTGATTTTTGCATGTTTGCTTGGAGCCGAGAGAATATCGGAAACAACCTCTCTATCTGCACAAAGTAAGGGTAAGGTTGCGTACTCATTACCCTCCTCATAAACTTCAAATTCTATATCCGCTTCTATAATATATATATATATATACATATATATATATATATATATATATATATATATTTTATCTATTTATTTTTACTTTTATATCCATATGTTTCACATATAAATAAAGGAGAATAATTGACAGTAGAAGAAAGGGGAATTTTGCTTTCACATTCTAAGAACTCTAGAGGAAACCATGGAATGCAGCATGTGGTTATATTATGCAATGTTTGGCCAAAAAAGAAAAGGATATGAGGTAAAGGAATGGCCACCATTCAATGGAGTAAAGCTGAGAGTGGAAATTACTGTTTTAATAGTGTATGGGCCGCCATGTGAAGAAAATGATTCGTTTACCTTATTAACCATTTCTAACTTTTGGCTTTTATGACTTCAATAATATCTCAATTTCTACTTTCTTTGAACTATAAAAGTTCTCTAGGCTTGATGTTTGACATCATTGATTGTTTATTAAATTGGATTTCCAGAAAATGTTCTTTCATCTTTAAGTAGAAGAGAATGATCCTTGATAAGCTAGAATGTGATTCTAGCTGTTGATTGTATTCCAATTCTACTACGGCGAAAAGCTTTAGCAGTTGCTTTTCCCTATTTGGTATGCATAATACTCTAAGGGGTCGTTTGGCAGGAGGTAGCCGAAAAATAATGCAAGTATTAGCTCTATGCATTACTAATACTTTGTTTGGTACATTTTTTCAACTTGTGTATAACTAATACTTGTATTAGTTATAAATCATACTTCGCATTATCCTATGCATAAGTAATGCATAGAAAATCATGGCATTAGTAATACCAAGGCTTTAATGCATGCATTAGCATGGTTAAAGACAAAATTGTCTGTAAAGTCCCTTAAAGCTAGAGAATATGGAGGACATTTTTGCAAGCAACTATTTTTCTTAAAAATTATGCAATGCATTTGTTACAACCCATATTCACGTACGTTAGTTCATGCCATAAGGTAGTCGACGTAAATCTAAGAAGCGATTATCTTTGAAATGATAAGAAGTTAATCCTGTTGATCTTTAATGATACAAGAGTGTATAAGGGTGATTAACAAGTATTAGAAGTTAAACGAATCAAGGATGTTGTAACTCGTATTCTTGGGTAAACCTAGGGGTGCTTAATATTCTCAAGAGGTCGTAATTTAAGGTATTTGAATCATATAATATCCGTATCATAGTCTTGAAGTTAAACGAGTTATGAAACAAAAGTCGACAAGAGTTGTCGCAACTTAGGTTCATAGTTTTACTTAAACATTAGGTCAAATGTTACTAAGCTTTTCTCCAAATTTACTTAGAATTATGGAGTGATCTACCCACCAAATTGAAGATCTATGAGTCTAGTTTTCAACGCATTAAACCGTTTGTCGATACGATCTCGGAGTAGGGAGATATTCGCGTTTTCGCGAGACTGCGCCAAGCACCTCTCTATGGGGCCCACTTAGGCGGTTTAAGACATTTGGATATATATATATATATATATATATGATGCCTCCAACCCGTTTTAAGTCATTTGTTTCACTATATTCAGACCTTAGAACCCTAGAAACACCATCTCAAGGTTCTCTCAAGATTCAAGACTCAAACAAAGGGCAAACAACACAAATCAAGTGTCGAGAATCCCGTGGCGCTAGTAAGTTTCTTGTTATTCTTGTTGTTGCTCATTTCTGTGTTGTTCCAGCTCGTGTGGGAGGTTGTTTTAAGGGGTTTATGTTCTGTAAATACTCCCTCAAGTTCTTAATATCAACCCTAGGTGATTTCAAGCCTTCTAAAGTGATTCTAGTGCCGAAAAACCCTAATTGATTGCTAGTTTTGCTTCTTTGTTCTTGTGGCAGCATTGGAGGGATATTTTGTGGAGAATTAAGGTAAAATAAGAGTATTTCTTTCTGTTTAAAGGTAAGGAACCTCTTAGTCTACATGTATTTAAGATTATCCAAGTTGCGGCTAAGTCATTGAAGATAGAACTTGTGAACTATATATCGAAAGGCTTAGTAGTAATGTTATCGGTTGGTGGACTGTTTTAGGAGGCTCAATATGATTAACATTGATGTTGTTTGGGCTGTTTGGTGATTGTTTTCACTTGTGAGAAGTCATATAAATAGGGGAGGTGCTGTCCGTTTCATCGTAAAATAGGTTGTGGTCGGTACATAATAGTTACGACGCTTAGACGTTAACGATAGTGTCATTTCTCCTATTGTAGACTAAGGAGTCGTGACATTTGCATAGCTTGAGGTTGGGCAGTATATACAAGGTATGTGAGGCTATCCCTTTCCTTCTTTTGCACGACTCCGATTGTACATAATGTAATGAACGAGCTTCCAAAGATACTCTACTCTTAGAAGCTAGCAGTACTTACATTGCTTCCCTTTTATGGAACGATTGATGTTGATGTTGCTTCTCTTATTCTTATGTTATCAATGTTGTTGGTACTTCCTGATTCTTATAAGGTTCATGGTGAAGAGTTAGTTCTAATAATGTGTATAGAGGATACCGACCTTACGTCACTCCGAAAGGTTTAGAACGTGATTCCATGAGTCGAGCATGCATTATATATATGTATCTATTTTATTCTACCGAGCCGCACTATAGTCGGCCGGGTACGGCACCTATTGTGCAACCACTATCAGTTGGGTTTTACCGAGCTTCACGTGGCCGGGTACGATTCTACCGAGCCTTATGATGGCCGAGTACGTTTTTACCGAGCCTATTACGGCCGGGTACGATATCATGATGATGATGCCCACAGAGGCGTATGTTTTAAAAGTTTATGTATATATACATATGTATCATGCACTTCATGTCAGTAGCCCTCAGAGGTACCCAGATGTTACATGTTGTATATTCTCTATCCCTACTTACATTACTGTTCGTACTTATGGTTCCCTGCCTTACATACTCAGTACTTTATTCGTACTGACGTCCTTTTATTTGTGGACGCTGCATGTCTTGCTGCAGGTCTTGATAGATAGGCAGACGCAGCTCCCCCACCACAGTAGGTTGTCCAGTTCAGCGGTGATTTGCGAGATCCCTTCTTCGGACTTGCCGCGGTCTTGGTATGCATTTTTGTTATAGATATTATGGGTATGTCGGGGCCCTGTTCCGACAATGTTGCAGCACTTATGTTCCTTTAGAGGCTCATAGACAGGTGTCGGCTTATGCATAGTTTGGTATGCCTTGTCGGATGATTTTTGTTGTATAGTCTTTCATGGAAGCGTGGTAGCTACTAACTTATATGTAGTTTCTTGGTAGTCTTGTTATCCCATGTTATGCATGTTCATTCCATTATCTTTCATTTTTTAGTGTTCATAATCCATATCTACCACTTATATTGATCTCGTCGGCTCTTAAAGATAATAAGAAGATTAGATAAAATGTATGTTGGTGCTCGGCAAGTATGGCCCGGGTACTAGTCATGATCCTCCAGTTTGGGTCGTGACAAACTTGGTATCAGAGCAAGTGTGTCCTAGGGGTTGTTTATGAGCCGTGTCTAGTAGAGTCTTGATTATGGATGTGTAGCGCGCCACATTTATAATCAGGAGGCTACATGACTTCTAGGGTTGTTACCTTTTTCCTGAATCTAGATCGTGCGTAAAGTTGAGTCGTAAGTGTTCGTCTCTAATATTCACCTTGTTTTCTTTCAGTGATGCCTTTGACTAGGAAGCAAACGATTAGTAGACGGCTTGATACAACAGCGGGAGAGGGTACCAGTCAGGTGCCCCAAGCCAGAGCAGGCCAAAGTGAGGCTCAGAGTGAGATGCCCTCTCATACCTCATCTACTCCGTATCCTCCAGAGGATATTAGGAGGCACCCAGGACCTCCAGTTCTTCTGTCTGGCACTACAGACCAGGATATGCGGAGTGCTTTGCAGTTGTTGACTAGCTTGGTAGGTGCTCAGGCTCAGAGGCAAAATACAGGTGCTGCTGATAAACCAGTCAGTACAAGAGTTCGTGATTTTATTAATTTAGACCCTCTAGTGTTTACCGGATCAGACCCCAAGGAGGACCCGCATACTTTTATTGACCAGGTTCATCGTACACTGCGGGTTATGCATGTTAGTGATACTGAGGCAGTAGAGTTGGCTTCTTATCGCTTACGGGATTTAGCGGTTTTCTGGTATGATAGTTGGGAGAGATCCAGGGGTTCGAACGCTCCTCTAGCTGTGTGGAAGGAATTTTCTGAGGCCTTTCTTCGTCACTACTTGCCAGTTGAGATACAATGAGCTAGAGCTGATAAGTTCTTGAACCTCCGACAAGGTAATATGAGTGTGCGAGAGTATAGTATGCAGTTTGATTCTTTAGCAAGGTATGCTCCCCATATGGTGGCAGAGATGAGCGATAGGGTGCATCTGTTCGTGAACGGGTTGGGACCACATCTGATAAATGAGTGCACGACAGCCTCCTTGGTGGAGGGCATGGATATTTCTCGTATTCAGGCTTATGCCCAGACCCTAGAGGATCGTAAGCGCCAGCAAAGGGCAGATAGGGAGCAGGATAGGGGCCAGCATAAGAGGGCGAGATTTGCAGGGTATTCTGATGACTTCAGAGGCAGTGTCAAGCCCCAGTTTTCGAGGAGTTCGGCACCATCTGCAGCTAGTGCTCCTCCACAGTTTTAGAGGCCTCGATATAATCAATTTACCTATTATGGTCAAGGTCAGAGTTTGCGGGCATCAGGCTCGCAACATCACAGGGATACTAGTCAGACGAGACCTCAACACCACGTTGTGATCAGTGCGGCAAGGCCCACTTTGGACCCGTCGAGGTTCTGATGCGTGTTATTCTTGCGGACAGCCTGGCCTTATGATGCAGGATTGTCCTAACAGAGGAGGTGGTGGTATGGCTCAGCCAACTGGATCTGTGTCTGGTTCTTCCTCATCAGTTCGACCTCCAGCACGGGGTTTTCAGCAGTCGACAGGTCGAGGTAGAGGTAGAGGTGCAGTGCAGAGTTCGAGTGGTGCTCAAAATCGAACCTATGCTCTAGTAGGTCGACAGGATCTCGAGTCATCTCCAGATGTTGTTACAGGTATATTGTCTGTGTTTTCTTACGATGTATATGCGTTGATTGATCCGGGATCCACATTATCATATGTTACACCCTTTGTGGCTAATAAGTTTGGCGTTGAACCTGAATTGATAAGTAAACCACTTGCGGTATCTACTCCGATAGGAGATTCTGTGATTGCTAGAAGGGTATATAGAGGTTGCACAGTGATGATTTGTAGTCGTCAAACCTCGGCAAATTTATTTGAGTTAGAAATGGTTGATTTCGATGTGATAATGGGAATGGACTGGTTGGCCTCATGCTATGCAAATGTTGACTGTCGTACGAAGATGGTTAGGTTTCAATTTCCTGGTGAACCCGTCATTGAATGGAAGGGGAACATTGCTACACCGAAAGGTAGGTTTATTTCCTATCTTAAGGCAAGGAAAATGATCTCAAAAGGTTACATTTATCATCTCGTTCGTGTTAGGGATGCGGAGGCGAAGCCGCCTACTCTACAATCAATCCCCGTGGTCAATGAATTTCCAGATGTTTTCCCAGATGAACTCCCAGGCCTTCCTCCTGAAAGGGAGATTGAGTTTAGCATTGATGTGTTGCCTGACACTCAACCGATCTCCATCCCTCCATACAGAATGGCCCCGGCAGAGTTGCGAGAGTTGAAGGCGCAGTTGAAGGACTTGCTGGATAAGGGCTTCATTAGGCCTAGCACTTCACCTTGGGGTGCGCCAGTTTTGTTCGTGCGGAAGAAAGACGGGTCGTTAAGGATGTGTATCGATTATCGACAGTTGAATAAGTTTACTATAAAGAACAAGTATCCACTTCCAAGGATTGACGACCTTTTTGACCAACTCAAGGGTGCCAAGTATTTCTCCAAGATTGACTTACGTTCAGGGTATCATCAGGTGAGGCTTAAGGAGAAGGATATTCCAAAGACGGCCTTCCGGACAAGATATGGGCACTTTGAGTTCTTGGTGATGTCGTTCGGGCTAACAAATGCCCAGCAGCTTTTATGGATCTCATGAATACTGTATTCAGGCCCTATCTTGATGTGTTCGTGATTGTATTCATTGATGACATTCTAGTGTATTCTCGTTCGGAGGCGGAACATGCGGGCCACTTGCGGATAGTATTATAGATGCTTCAGGATCGTAAGTTATATGCTAAGCTCTCCAAATGTGAATTCTGGCTGAACTCAGTAGCATTCCTTGGCCATGTGATATCTGACGAGGGTATTAGTGTCGACACTCAGAAGATCGATGCAGTAAAGAATTGGCCGAGACCTACAACACCATCAGAAGTCCGCAGCTTCCTGGGGCTAGCAGGATATTATAGGCGATTTGTAGAAGGGTTTTCCTCTATATCAGCACCATTGACTAAGTTAACACAGAAAGCTACTAAGTTCCAGTGGTCTGACGCTTGTGAACGAAGTTTTCAGGAGCTAAAGAATCGATTGACATCCGCGCCAGTGCTCACTCTCCCAGAAGGAACAGAAGGTTATGTGGTATATTGTGATGCTTCAGGTATAGGTTTGGGGTGCGTATTGATGCAACATGGGAAGGTGATTGCTTATGCATCAAGACAATTGAAGAAGCATGAAAAGAATTACCCGACCCATGATTTGGAATTGGCTGCAGTAATATATGCTTTGAAGATATGGCGGCACTACTTATACGGCGTCCATGTTGACATCTACACAGATCACAAGAGTTTACAATACATATTCAAGTAGAAGGAGTTGAATTTAAGGCAGCGTAGGTGGCTTGAATTACTGAAAGACTACGACGTCGAGATATTGTATCATACCGGTAAAGCCAATATTGTGGCAGACGCTCTCAGCCGTAAGTTAATGGGAAGCTTAGTACATATTGAGGCAGGTAGATGGGGGTTGACTAAAGAGCTTCATCAGCTAGCCAATATGAGAATTAGATTGTTAGACTCTGATGATGGAGGTGTTACTGTACAGAATACATCAGAATCATCTTTGGTAGCCGAGGTAAAAGCACGGCAATATGAAGATCCCATCTTAGTACGATTGAAAGAGGGCGTTCAGCAGTGTAAAATTGCGGCTTTTGAGATCGGAGGAGATGGGGCACTAAGATACCAGGGTCGACTATGTGTGCCTAATATGGTAGGGTTGCGAGAGAAGATTATGACTGAGATTCATCAATCCCGATATTCCATCCACCCCGGCTCGACAAAGATGTATCATGGCATTAAGGAGCAGTATTGGTGGGATAACATGAAAAAGTCTATTTTAGAATTTGTAGCCCAGTGTCCTAATTGTCAATAAGTAAAGATAGAACATCAAAAACCCGGTGGATTGCTTCAGAATATAGAGATTCCGACCTGGAAATGGGAGGTGATTAATATGGACTTCGTTATTGGATTACCTCGCTCTTATCGTAAGTTTGACTCCATCTGGGTGATAGTTGATCGACTTACAAAATGTGCCCATTTTCTGCCAGTTAAGACAACTTACACGACTGAAGATTATGCGAAGTTGTATATCAAGGAGATTGTTAGGCTTCATGGTGTGCCGGTATCTGTTATATCAGACCGAGGAGCTCAATTTATGGCTAACTTTTGGAGGTCTTTTCAGAAGGGTTTAGGCACACAAGTAAATCTCAGTACTACATTTCATCAACAGACCGACGGACAGGCTGAACGTACCATTCAGACACTTGAAGATATGCTACGAGCATGTGTTCTAGATTTCAAAGGGAATTGGTATGACCATCTTCCACTCATAGAATTCGCCTACAATAATGGCTACCATTCCAGTATTAAAATGGCCCCATACGAGGCACTATACATGAGGAGATGTAGATCAACAGTTGGATGGTTCGAAGTCGGTGAAACAGAATTATATGGGCCAGATTTGATTCACCAAGCCACTGAGAAGGTGAAAGTGATACAGGAGCGATTGAGGACGGCACAAAGCAGGCAAAAGTCTTATTCATATGTCCGACGTCGTGATCTGGAGTTTGAGGTTGGTGATTGGGTTTTCCTGAGGATCTCACCGATGAAGGGTGTTATGCATTTCGGGAAGAACGGTAAGTTGAGTCAGCGGTATATCGGGCCGTATAAAATTCTTCAATGAATTGGACAGGTTGCTTATGAGTTAGAATTGCCATCCGAATTGGAATTTGTCCACCCGGTATTCCATGTATCTATGTTGAGGAAATGTATTGGAGACCCTTCTCGGGTCGTCCCTATCAAAGATGTACAAGTTACAGAGGATCTATCATATGAAGAAGTGCCAGTGGCTATATTAGATCGACAAGTCTGCAAGCTGAGAACAAAAGATGTAGCTTCCGTCAAAGTATTGTGGAGTAAAAAGAATATGGAAGAAATGAAATGGGAAGCAGAAGAGGACATGAAGTCTAAATACCCTTACCTATTCCAGAATGAAGATAACAAGGATGCTGGTGGAACGCAGGATACATTGGAAGGTGAAACGGCTCTATGAGGTAAGCAATAACTTGATAACACTCTTCCTTAATACAAAATGGTGATATGAAGATAATGTAAATATCCATAATGCTTTGTGTAGCCTTGTGAGGCCATATGTTGGGTTTAACTACTTGCAAGTTTGTCTAGCATCCATTTTATAGGGGAAAACTCGGCCGGAAATTTCCGTTGGAATCCACGATGAGTTAGGCTCCAAATAAACCCCTACATTCAAGGACGAATGTTCCTAAGGGGGGGGGGGAGGGTGTTACAACCCATATTCACGTACATTGGTTCATGCAATAATTTAGTCGACGAAAATCTAAGAAGCGATTATCTTTGAAATGATAAGAAGTTAATCCTATTGATCTTTAATGATACAAGAGTGTATAAGGGTGATTAACAAGTATTAGAAGTTAAACGAATCAAGGATGTTGTAACTCGTATTCTTAGGTAAACCTAGGGGTGCTTAATATTCTCAAGAGGTTGTACTTTAAGGTATTTGAATCATATAATATTCGTATCATAGTCTTGAAGTCAAACGAGTTATGAAACAAAAGTCGACAAGAGTTGTCGCAACTTAGGTTCATAGTTTTTACTTAAACATTAGGTCAAATGTTACTAAGCTTTTCTCCCAATTTACTTATAATTATGGGATTATCTACCCACCAAATTGAAGATCTATGAGTCTAGTTTCCAACGCATTAAACCGTTTATCGATACGATCTCGGAGTAGGGAGATATTTGCGTTTCTGCGAGACTGCGCCAAGCACCTCTCTATGGGGCCCAGTTAGGCAGTTTAAGACATTTGGATATATATATGATGCCTCCAACCCGTTTTAAGTCATTTTTTCACTATATTCAGACCTTAGAACCCTAGAAACACCATATCAAGGTTATCTCAAGATTCAAGACCCAAACAAAGGGCAAACAATACAAATCAAGTGTCGGGAATCCCGTGGCGCTAGTAAGTTTCTTGTTCTTCTTGTTGTTGCTCATTTTTGTGTTGTTCCAGCTCGTGTGGGAGGTTGTTTTAAGAGGTTTATGTTCTGTAAATACTCCCTCAAGTTCTTAATATCAACCCTAGGTGATTTCAAGCCTTCTAAAGTGATTCTAGTGCCGAAAAACCCTAATTGATTGCTAGTTTCGCTTCTTTGTTCTTGTCGTCGCTCTTCTTATATATACTCGCTTTCCTTTCATTGAGGGCTTTGTCGCTTCGTGCAACTATCTTTCTCTATAGAGTTCCTCTTTTTGCGCTAGTCCTAGTGCCGTATCAGATTTGTTTCTCGCCCGGTTGGTGGCACACCACCGGCATTTGGCGAGCCGACTTCGAACTGTTTCGCCTAGATGAGAGATTTTGCGATAGAGAAACCTCTCGATATTACGGTTCATCGAGAACATGAATCGAGGTTCATTCGCTCAATAGAAGAGAAACACCTTGAGGCTGTGAGGAGAGACTGCGGATGGGGAGAAAAGGTGAGGCTGCAGATACCCTCCAGGGAAGAGGACATTACGACCCATGTAGAGGGGTTTCTGAACGTGTATACGTACCCTTTTACGTTGGGTCCTCTCGACCGACTCGTGCTCGAATTCTGCCGAAGATGTCGAGTTACTTGGGCACAGATTCATCCGTCTTTCTGGCGGATCGTGTTGATGATGAGATTTTTCACTGAGAATGCCGAACTCGAGCTCACTCTTAGCCACTTCATCAGGTTGTATTGGCCTTTGCATTATCGAGGTCTAATTACACTGCGACATCGGTCCACCAAGCCCTTTATCGCTAGTGATGAAGAGGACAAGGATCGAGGGTGGTGAGTCGGTTTGTCGAGTGAGGACTGTCGATATTATTCCCGCGGAGTTCCTGCCATTTCCCGAAAAATGATAATTTCAAGCGTAAGTGATACACCGAACTGTATTATTTTTGTTCTTGGTGGGGCCAGATTTCATAAGGATGTTTTCTTTCATTTCCCGCAGCGATCCCGTGGATGCCAAATGAGGTCCCCGATCTTGCAGACTGGGCCCGCAAACTGGCGGCCTCTTCCACTTATGACGAGCGCAAGTGGTGAGATTTTTCGAAGGGCAAATGGGAGGTTAAGCACCATGGTACGTGCAATGTAGTCCTTCTCTCGAAGGGTACTTTCCTTTACGCGTGCTAATTTCTTTGTTTGCAGGCATCGATGAGTTTTCTGAGGTGAGACCGTCCCCTTACGAGGAGGAGGAAGGACCTTCGACTTCTGAATCAAGGAAGGATAATAAAAGAAAGATATCCTCGAAGGACGAGGATTCTCATAGCAAGGCAGGATCCGTTCGGGGGAGTGAGGAGGGCATTGCCGCTGACGAAGATCTCATCTTTATTGGTAGCTCTCTGGACATCAATGCACCCGGAGAGGATGATTCTATATTGACGGCTCGAATCAGGAAGCCTCCCAAGGCTGTTGAACCTGCTGGGCTCGAGGCCCCTAATCTCGAAGGAGAGATTCCACAAGAGAGGAGGGGCGAAAGTCCTTCGTTACCTGATTTGGCAGTTGGTTCTCGGACGACGGGAAGTGCTCGAGGGAAATAGACTTTGTCGTATCCCCGCCCGGACAGGGCACCTCAGGTTGCTCTATCGGGGCCAATGAGACTGAGTCGTTAGATGCAAAATCGACCTTCGAGGAAGCTCAACGACTCTGCTCTATGGTGCCTTTTGAGTTCATTATTGCTTTTCCAACTTCGTGCTTTCTTATTTTTGACCGAACCTTTTTTCTCATAGGCCTTCGATAAGCTCAAGTCTGAGCTGATTCGCTCTGAGGCGAAGTTGCGCAAAGCCTTGAATGGGGAGAAATCTCTCAGGCTTTTTTTGTGATAAGAAGGCAAGAGAGCTGATACATCTTCGATCGGAGTTGAACCGATGTTGTGATTATGAAAGCAAGCTCGAGAAACAGGTAACCCCTATTTTGGAGGAATACAGGCTTCTTCTCCCATCTTTGGAAACTAACGTTTCGGTATCTCAGTTGCAGGAAAAGACTGAGACGTTGGAATGCCTCCCGGGCGAAGCCAACCAGGTTAATTCTGAATGCAACGAATTAAAGGCACAGATAGATACTCATGTTGCGGCCAAAAGGAATGCTTTGGCTAAGGCCTCCGCCCTTGAGATACAACTTCGTAATGCTCGAGAAAGCAACTTGGTCCAGACAAGCAGGATTGCCAAACTTGAAACAGATCTTTTGAAGATAAAGACCGGGGTCATGGATTCTCGAGCAGAAGCCAAAGGGGTTCGAGCAAAGGCCGATAAGAAGGTGGCCATCTATCTGAAAGATGTTGTTGAAGCTCGTTCAAAGTTGAGGGGGGATTTTGATCGAGAGAGGAGGAGCAATGAATATGTCCGATGTAAATCCCGGAGGAAAACTCTCGAGGAGATTCATAGGAAGGACTTCGATCTCTCGGAGGAGATAGGGCAGGCCAAGGCGGATGAGTTCGACGCCAAGTTCCTCGTTTCCGATGCTGAAGACAACGAGGAGGAGGCCGGTGAGGGAGCTGGTCCCGAGGGAGCCGATTGAGACATAGTCCCTGAGGATTAAGGCTAGGATTTTCTTTCTCGTTCTTTGTATCGGTCTCCCCGTGGGAGTGCTGTGAATGTATCTCTATAGCATTATTTATAATAATAATAAAAATAAAATAAAATAAAGGAACCCTTTGGTTTTCCCTTTATATAAGTTCCCTTAATAAAAGAGGAACTCTTGCTTGTGTCTTTGTTTATGCTTTGAGTTTTGATTCCTGTTAATAATTAGTCCGATACGTTGGACTTTTAGATAAGAATCCTTAAGTTGTGTTTGGTGAACAATTGATAATAGTTGACCGTTTAGGGATTGGTCCTCGAATCAAGTTTTGACTCAGGCCCGTTGACCCTTAGGTTTTCATCATATTGGCCCTTAGGCTCTTTGGGCTGGCCCTTAAGCTCTTACGCATTGTCCCTTAGGCTCTTTAGCATTGTCCCTTAGGCTCTTTTTAGATTGGGTCGATGAGACCTCTAATATGGCTATTATTTTCCCTCATTTTGGCTAAAGACTTTTGAAATTTTGATAATGCCTTGGCATGTTTTATGTTCGCCCGACTCTTCGACGGCTCAAACAAGAACCTCGACTATGAGTCGATATATGACGATAGCTGAGTACCTCGGGAGGCTCGCTCGAAGGTTGAGTTTTTGAAACCTTTTCATCGAAGGCTGATTGTTTTCGAAGCCTTTTAATTGTTCGGATCTGATATTATCGAGGTCCTTTGCTTATGCCGAGGGTAGCCTGATTAACCGGTTTTTTTCGAAGTATTTGGAGGCCTTTAGTTTTTGGTGGCAGTCGAACGTCTCCGAGCCGCGTTAATTCGGCTGTAGCCTTTTAGTTCGACCGTAGTCTTTGTGTTTGGCTGTAGCCTTTAGTCCCCGTGTGCGGTGACCTCGGCGTCTATATCGAGGGTATGCCTTTTTAGGGGTCTTACAAGTTCGAATATATAGCCTTGGCCTTAATATCTGGGGTTATGCCTTTTTTAAGGTCTTATAAATTTGAGCACGCCTTGTTAAAGGACTTACATATTTGATGTTGCCTCAGTGAGGGCTTATGAGCTCGAAGTTGCCTGATCAAGGTCTTACGAATTCGAGTTTTTTTATGGCTCGATGAGCTGACTGTCGAAGACAGTCCCCGAGCGTTCGAGAGTTTTTGGCTCTTGGGCCGTTTTGCGCGACAGTAGTGAGTTTCTTCGAGGCACAAAGTGTTGATAAGCAAAGAGGCTTCCTCAATTACTTGATATATGCGTACATGTTTTTTTTGCCTTTGGAGGTTCGATTATTCTACATGGACACGGTTCGTTTGACCGTTTGGCCCAATACAACGTTTTCCTATAGAGGTCCACCTAGGCATAGTTCGATTTCTTCCGAGAGGTGATCTCCTGG
This sequence comes from Nicotiana attenuata, assembly GCF_001879085.1. Classification (NCBI taxonomy): domain Eukaryota; kingdom Viridiplantae; phylum Streptophyta; class Magnoliopsida; order Solanales; family Solanaceae; genus Nicotiana; species Nicotiana attenuata. Next base: position 38,019,899 of record NC_031996.1, on the reverse strand, counting down.
GGTGATGCCCCCCCAGTATTTGAGGTTGATCGAAGAGAAGCCTTGAATACTTGATGAGTTCTCCTTAGTTAGCATATGGATGTTGCCTCGTTAAAACCTCCCCGATAAAACCCGTTCGGGATAAAACCCGATCTAAGGGAAAGGAGTGCAACACATGCTTTAAAACCCAAGGTCTTCGAGCTGGAGAGTCCTTTGATTCCTTTCAATTGAATACCTGCAATAGGTTAGTATAAAACATAAATGAAAAGGGAGAGGGTTGTACCTCAGCAATGATAGCGTTTGAGCCTCGATGTGTTTCAGTTGCTTCGATGCGTTTCAATTGCTTGTTGCGAGGGCGCGACACGACCTTTTATTCACTCATTGGGGTGCAGCCGAGAATGTCAGTTGCGGTTGCTGCTTGGCTGTTTGTTTTTCTAAATGCTCTTTCGAGGTGGAGGGCGTCGATACTAGTACCATGTCGTGCACCACGAACATCTCCCTCGTTGCATGTTGCTCCCCGTACACTGTTTTTACTCCATCCTTGCTTGGAAATTTCATCATTTGATGAAGGGTGGATGGCACTGCCCTCATACTATGTATCCATGGCCTTCCAAGTAAGGCATTGTATCTCATGTCACCTTCGATGACATGAAATTTGGTATCTTGGATTGTACCGGCCATGTTGACCGGGAGGATGATCTCCCCTTTCGCCGTCTCGCTCCCCATGTTGAGTCCATTGAGGACCCGAGAGGCGGATACGATCTGGTCGAGCAGTCCTAGCTGCTCTACCACCCTCGACCTGATTATATTGGCCGAGCTACCTGGATCCACGAGCACACATATAATTTGAAATTTATTCAAAATAAAAGAAATTACCAGTGCGTCACTATGAGGCTGAGACAAGGTCTCGATGTCCTCTTCGCTGAATGTGAGAGCATCCTCTGGTATGTAACTCCGAGTTCGCTTTTCCCTGGTGATGGATATTTCCGTTCGTCTGACAACGGGTCCCTGTAGGGCATCAGCCCCTCCAATGATCATGTGGATGCCATGCCGTGGTTCTTCTGGGTCGTTCTTCCTCTTCGCCACTCTTTCCCCAAAATGGTTTTAGCTCGGTCGCTGAGGAACTCTCGAAGATGCCCTTCGCTGATCAGACGAGCTACCTCTTCTCGAAGCTGTATGCAGTCCTCGGTCCTATGACCGTGAGTGCCGTGATATTTGCATATCAAGTTAGGGTTCCTTTGTGAAGGGTCTGATAGTATGGGTTTTGGTCACCTGGTATCTTTGATTCTGCCTATGGCTGATACGATGCCCGAGACATCGACGTTAAAATTATACTCGGATAGCCGGGGTGCCTCTACTGGCCTAGTGTGCCTGTCGAACCCGACTTTACTCATGAGTCCCCGGGAATTTTGACCCCGATTTGTCCTTCGATCGCCTCGAGGCGCATTACGCTTTGGGGCATTCCTTCGATCTTCTACGTAAGGCCGGTATCTTTCCTTGTTTGGTCTCGACTCCCTTTCCGTAAACCTTTGTTTCTTTGTTAAGAGCCTGCTAGAATATACCATGCCCGAAGGGGATCCTAATTGGTCATCTTAGACCCTGATCTTCGATTGATACCTGTTGTGCACATCCGCCCAAGTTACGGCGGGATATTCGATCAAATTTTGTTTTAGTTGCTTCGAAGCTACCGAGCTTTGTTCGTTCAAGCCCTGAGTGAAGGCTTGCACTGCCCAGTCATTGGAGACCGGTGGTAATTCTATTCGATCTATCTGAAATCGAGATACAAATTCCCTTAGCATCTCGTTTTCTCTCTGCTTGATTTTGAAGACATTGGACTTCCTAGTGGCGACCTTGATGGCACCGACGTGTGCCCTCATAAAAGACTCAGCCAACATGGCAAATGAATCTATCGAGTTTGGGGGTAGGTTGTGGTACCACATCATGGCCCCCTTCGACAGCGTCTCTCTACATTTTTTCAACAAGACAGATTCAACCTCCTCATCCTTTAATTCATTCCCTTTTACAGCACAAGTTTAAGCGGTAACATGCTCATTGGGGTCCGTGGTCCCGTTATACTTCGGGACATCAGGCATTCTGAATTTCTTCGGGATGGGCTTCGGAGCCGCGCTTGGTGGGAATGGTTTCTGTATGAACTTCTGTGAGTCTATGCCCTTCAGGATCGGAGGTGCGCCCGTGATCTGATCGACCCTCGAGTTATAAGTCTCCACCTTTTTATCGTTATCCTCTATCTTCTTTTCTCCTGATTCAATCCTTTTGGTGAGGTCCTCGAGCATCTTAATAATAGCGGGGTTTGTTGCTGACCCGTTGTTACTCGATCTCTCCGGTGCCTGCTCGATTCGAGGAGCCGTTTCCGGTGCTGCTGTGTTTGGAGTTTTTTGGTGACTTTGTAGCTGAGCGATAGCCACTTGTTGTGCTGGCAACATTTCAAAAATGACTTGAAGACTAACGTCTCTTTCCTCACCGCGCACACTTCCGTCGGTAGGAGAGCTTACATCGACATGCACAGCGTTCTGTGAGCTCACGTCGATGGGGATTTGTGCTGGTGCCTCCCCTGGGTTTTGCGGTGGTACACCAGCATCTGCTGGTGCTACCCCTGGGTTTTGCGGTGGTACACCGGCATCCGCTGGTGCTACCCCTAGGTTTTGCGGTGGTACACCAGCGTCTGCACCGTTTTCTTCCTGAAGCCCGATGCCGTTGTTTTCGCGTGCATTTGCTGAGTTAGACATTTTGATCTGAAATCAGAGATTCTTGGACAAGAAAAAGTGTGAAGAATAACTTGTGTTTTCAGAAAACTAGCACCAAACAATCACTATTATTTTTAGCCCCACGGTGGGCGCCAAACTGTTAAGCTTGAAAATGGTAATGACAATTATATTTGATTTTGTGGTTCTAAAAATACGTGATTTATTTTAATACTAGTTGTTAGGCAATAGATGCTAAGTGTAAGTAAAGAGAATAAGAAATGCAAACCAAAGCTATCACGGAACCGAGCCTCGAGTTCGCTGGAACAGAGGTTTCGAGACCTATCTAGGGCAGTTGGTAATGAGCTATTGATGAAGAGATAATGATAATGAAGGCCTCAAAGATGGCCTTTTGCGGTTAATAATGAGCAATAAATGAAGAACAATAAATGAACAATGCATGAACAATGAAAGAATAAGCAATAAATGTGAAGAACAATTGTGTTAGCAAAGAGCAGAGAATGTTGTATTGTATTCAATATGTTCAATAATAATCCGAATCCTTTTACAAGATGACAACGCTCCCCTTTATATAGGGAGGGGGGGGGGGGGGGAGGATCCCAACATAGTACATGTCTAATAATGACGGGAAAGGCTATTGGTATAACTGTATAATGGCTTAGTACGGATTGGTACTATTCTTGCAGACCTGGTTAGCTCTAACCACGTGTTCTTGGGAGCTTTCCCGCCCTTCCATGACGATCATCGATTTGTACTGCTCCGAAATTGACCTTCGATGTGCTCCCTCGAGGGACGCACCTCGGGGTCATACTTCAAATTCTACTTCGAGCCCCTCGAGGTTGGGCATGGAGTGCTACAATAATCCCAAAGTCCAACTCTTCCGATTTTGACCGTATAGAGGTTATGAGATAGGGGTGCTCTTTAGGTGTAATGGATTGTGTGTTATAGTAATCATTTACAGTTTATTACCAAAAAAAAAAGTATTAAAAAGGGTAACTGATGTAAGTTCTAATCGACTGGAATATGCTTGTATTTATTTACTAATCCTACGTATTTATTTTTTGGCTGCTGGCTTGGATTAAGAGTTAGAGACCCGGTGTAGCGAGAGTAGTCCTCACGCAATCACGCTTCAAAATTAGAGACAAAACAAGCATAAACATTAAAAGAGAGGCGGCTCGGGCCGGGCCGGGCTGGGCTGATCTGGGAATAGTATTTGGTGCGAGAAAATCAGAAAAAATGGCGGCGAAACAAAGAACAAAGCAGACTGAAGAAGACAAGAAGCAGCAACGAAATGGAAGGCGAAGATCGGGAAGGAGGAGCAGAGAAGAAGAAGAGCTTTGTGATACAGATACCTTCTTACGAAGAAGTAATGGAGAGTTCTCAGCCCAAAACGACGCCGTCTTCTCTCTTCAACCCTACCCCTTCTTTCACTCAAGCCTTCAAATTCGTCAAAAGCTCCGAATTCTACTCGCCTCCCCCACCTCCTCCTCCGACTCAGCCTTCTTCTTCATCCCCTTCCCCCTCCCAAACCGCCAATCTCAGGTCAATTTTGTCATTCCACATGCAATATCTCTGTTGTCTCTGTCTGTATACATCGTACATTTGAAATTCTGATTGTTTTATGGTTTCTATTTAATTTGATACATTTTTGTGGACTTTAGACCAACTAATAATTCAGATGTTCCGACATCTTCATCACCATCGTCCACGCCCTCAACTTCAGCTAATCGAAATGCTATACTTGTGAGCCATAGACAGGTAAGATTTAATTTGCTTTCATATACTCTTCAACATTGCATCTGGATAAATTTGAGGTCTTTCTCAAAATTTTAAATTTAGCCTTTGTCCACTTTCACGGGAGCATGTAAGTCTGTTCTTTCTATTGGAATGCAGAAGGGCAATCCCTTGCTAAAACATATCAGGAATGTGAGGTGGGCTTTTGCAGATATTGTTTGTGACTACTTATTGGGACAGAACACTTGTGCTCTTTATTTAAGGTATGTAAGTGCTCCCAATTTCAGTCCCTTTTTTCATGCAATCTATTGGAATTTGGAAGAATAATAGAAAATTCTGATAATAGGCGCCTGTATTTGAATTATTTTAATGATTGGTTGTTAAGCTTGACTTGGCAGATGATGTTGTGGAAATATACATGTTAGTATGCTTCTTGACATCTGTACTTCTATTTGACATTGTGCCCTTCTCTTCTCCTCCCCCTTTTCGGGTAGCCTCCGGTATCATCTGCTTCATCCAGACTACTTGTATTTCCGGATAAGGGAATTGCAGAAGAACTTTAGGCTCCGCATAGTTTTGTGCCATGTTGATGTTGTAAGACCTTCAATACTTTTGACTTCTTTGTGTTTTTGCATTGCGATGCTTGTACAACAGCCTGACTCATGCTCGTGGTTATCTTTGGGTCCAGGAAGATGTGGTCAAGCCTTTACTTGAAGTTACCAGAACTTCACTCCTTCATGATTGCACGCTGTTATGTGGTTGGAGGTACGTCTTATGTTCAGCTAAATTAATTTCACAAAGTGGTATGCTAACTTAGAAACATCTTGGAATTCCTCCAAGATGCTTCTGATTTCTTCAATGTCATGACTCATGACTGCACATCATCACGCCTTTCCCTGTACCACACAAGGATCATTTGAGAAATATCTTATTCCTCGGGCGACTATTTGTTATTGTTTCTGTTGTAAATTTGTGTAAGGCAGTTTTTGCAATCACCCTAAGTTGCTCTAAGTTTTCTCTTAGTTTGGAAGAATGCGGACGCTACTTGGAGACGGTAAAGGTTTACGAAAACAAGCCCGCCGATCTCATTCAGGGCCAACTGGATGCGGACTACCTATCACGGGTATGTTTCCTGATTGATTACAGTTTATGATATATGTAATACTTTCTGATTTCAGTGAACCGGATTAATTTTTCCTAATCAGGAACTTATCTGAAAAGAAAATAATCGTGAATGGATTTTTTGCTCAAAGCTCTCTGGTAATGAGCATTGAGCACACTGAATTTTGGTTTATGTTTTGTTGTAGCTGAATCATGCTCTCACAACAGTACGACATGTTAACAAAACAGATGTTGTGACTCTTGGCTCGACATTTGGGGTACGTGTGAAATTGCAGTGTAAGGTTTAGATTTGGATTTGTCTTTTCAAGTCAGTTCCTAAGACGCTGACATTCTTGCAGTCTCTTTCTCATGTTATGGATGCATCTATGGAAGATCTTTCTCGTTGCCCTGGCATAGGAGAGCGCAAGGTATTTTTCCATGTGATCGTGTTCTCAGCTTCTTTTTTCTCTATTTCAATGTTTTCTTCTAGTCTTCCCTTTTGATGCTCTCTAGTGTGTGTTCGGTGTAGATTCTTTACGGTTTTGTTTCGATTACTTTTTCATTTGGGGCAGTGAGAAGGCTATTTTGTTGCTGGTTGTCATCTCAAATTATATTAAGGAAGCTCCTGTGTCTAACCATAGGCATCACTAATCCTTAAAGCTACTAATATGTTTAGGCAATTGTCTTGTCTTGCTGCATCTTTGGTCGCGTTGTAACTACAGAAATGTTTTATGGCTGGTGGCAATCTTAAAGAGGATTTGGAGAAGTGAAAAGTCAATAACACCTATGCCTCAATCCCAAGCTAGTTGTGGTCGGCTAAATGAATCCTCACTTTCTATTTCATCCATTTGATCCACTTTGTTTCCGGTTTTCAATAAATTATCTCTTTACACTAGAAGTTCTTATATTTCTACTGACATACAAATCTCTAACAAGAGGAACATAAAGTCAATGAGCTAGTTATTAAGATTCCTTCAGTGCTTCAGTTTATCGCAAATGGCTTGTTCAGTTTGATTTACTCATTGGGTTCATAATGGATCAGGTAAAACGCCTGTACGACACTTTTCATGAACCTTTCAAGCGAGAAGTGCCAAATCGGCAATGTGTTCCGGAAACTTCAGTTGCTAATGAATCTCAGCCTGGCTCCAGCAGCACAAGGGAAGATGAGAAGGAGGTTGGGGATACAAGCAATTGCGAGAAGAAGGAATCCGAATTAACTGTCAAGTCAGCACTTTCTGCTGCTTTTGCTAAGTACTCACACAAAGTTGCCAGAAAGAAGAATAAATCACAAGTAGAGGAAGAAGGGAAATGCAGTGCTAATGAAGAAGCAAGCTAAAACTGGAGATACGAATGGCAGCAACAACACCTGAATCTTGTAATCTCTTGGACTATTTCTTTATGCAACTTCTGAAGAAGAATAGGTTTCTTAGTCACCTAATTTCACGCGAATGTTGAGAGTGCAAAGAGCACATCATTGCAGTTCGAAGAAGATGAACAGGCTCATCTAATGGAATGCCATTGTCGCCAGCTCCTTTCGTTCAAAGGATAATACGATGAAGAGGCTCTCCAATTGCCGTGTAGTTGTAACCCAAAACTTTAGGTAGGTAGCTCCAAACAAATTTTTATCGCCCCCCCCC
>NC_031996.1:38007395-38012705 GCF_001879085.1 Nicotiana attenuata | reverse complement strand
CCCCCCCCCCCTTTCTCCCTTTATTTAACTTCTTTTTGGTAGGAAATGAGATCAAAATTACGGAGATTTATTTTTTCCCAACTCAGCACAAGAAACATTATTTTATGTGGATACATCTGATGTGGGCTCTGTTAGTGAGCAGGGGCATATGTGCTCCACTTGGCTAACGGTGAGGGCATTTTTGTGCTAAAAAGCAAAGGAGGGCATAAATCATAATTGCTCTATTCTCAGTAGTTCAGGGGCATTTTGGCCCTTATCTAGAAATATACTCCCTCCGGTCCATAATAAGTGACCACTTTGTTTTTTTATTTTGGTCCAAAATAAGTGTCCATCTATATAATCAAGAAAAAAATTCAATTTGTTTTTCCAAAACTCACATTAAATTATGCTACAACATTTAATTAAGGGTAGTTTAGTCACACTGACTACTTTTGTCTAGAATTTAGTATTACCGAAGGGAGTATCTAGTATACAAAACTATTTAAAGTTTAACTAGAAGTTTGTGGTTGGGCTTTAGTAGGGCTCAATTTTAGATGTGAAGGTCCGAAATTTTAGTAAAAATTGCACGGTGTGCGTTATTTGGTCGCTCCCATTTAATCATACCCATTTTAAAAAGTTTTAACTTGTACCCACTTTTTAAATAATTTTAGTTTTTTTAAACAACTTCAGCCCCTTTTCTCCTCCGCCTTCGTTTTCTTCTTTCTGCTGCTACTGTTGGTGCTGCTAAAGCAACTGTACAATTGTAATCGTGAACTTTCTGGCGGATGGAAGCTTAAGTTTTTGATAACTTCGTGTAGCATCATTGGAAATTTAATTTTCTGCTTTAGCCATGTGTGTAGTTGTCTTTATCACATTTCCCTTTTGGATATGTCCTGGTGCATCGGGACTCGAAAACAATTCATCAGGATCACAGGCAAAGCAAGACTGAACTACTTAAAGGACACGGTTCCTCTGTACGTTGGTTAATTTTGACTCCAAAAGCTGAATTCTTGACTGTTCCTCACAACTCGTTGGCTATTGAAATTTTTCTTGATGTAAAAACTGGTTAATGTTACACTTGTCCATATCAATGCAATTTGTGCTTTTAAGATGGATACTGGTTCTTCAAAAACTTTAGCTTTTAGTGATGAAGTTTTTAGAAATGAACTAAATAATTTCAGCATCTTCTACTGAAGTTTTTAAAAAAGCTTATCCAGGACAAAGAAATTTTAGCTTATTTAGTGCTGAAGTTTTTATAAATGAACTAAATAACTGCAGCATCTTCTGCTGAAGTTTTTGAAAAAGCTTAATGACAAAACTAATGAATCCAGGACAAAAAAATTTCAGCTTATTTAGTGTAATTACAAACAAAAATTTCAACAAATAGAGAACAAAACTTCAGCTACTATGCTTAAGTTCAGCAATTACAAACAAAAACTTCAGCAAATAGAGAACAAAACTTCAGCTACTTTGCTTAAGTTCAGCAATTACAAGCAAAAACTTCAGCACACTTAGTTCAGCATACTTGCTACTTCAAGCCCGTCTACTAGAATGCTGAAGTTTTGCGTGATTGCCTTTGCTACTTCAGCCCTGTATGCTGAAGTTACGCGAAAAAGTGGGTACGTTTGCAAATTTTTTTTGCAAAGCGGGCACAAGTTAAAACGTGACCCAAAAAGCGGGTATAGATGCAAATGCCCCGAAATTTTAAGGGCAAAAAATATAGAGATTTTTTCATTCCTATACACTATTGGAAACTTTATTACCCTAAATGTTCATGTTTAGTAAATTACCCTACCTACACAAGTTTTATTTACAAAATATATACATTCCACCTTAAAAGAGTTTCAATCCATTATTAGTGCCTTCAATTAAGGGATTTAGTTACACCATTTTCTTTTTTTTTCTCCTCTCTCCCATCTTCTCTCTAGATTCTGTCTTTCTCCACCTTCTAACTCTGTCGGTGAGTTACAGTTCGATCAATTCTCTAAGAATACTATCATTAGACTCTAATTAAACCTTTTCTTTTGAAAAGCGAATTAATTAGTTCAGAATCTAATTCCAAGTGTAAGTTTCCCCATATCTAATTAATACCCATCCCACGCTCTAGGTCCTATGTACAAGCCAATGAGTAAGGAAATTAGGCTTTACGTTGATATTTGAAAGAAGGAATTCGTCCCACAGTACTACTTTCTTTGATGTCAGTATTGTTTTGGTATCACACTATTGATTTGATACACATATGCGAAATTAAATTTTGATTTCTATTTCTTCAAAATATCACGTGTTTCAAGAAGCGACTCACAGATAAGTGATACATATACCAAAAGTAAAACTATTGGTAGGACATGAAATGTAATAATGAATCAAACTCTCGTGGATTATTCATTATACATGGTTATCATACAATTCATAAAATTAAAATGTAAAATACTGAGGTTGGCATATAATTTATCTACAACTTATCTATAACTTTCACACATTATTTCTACCCAGTTAAATACAACTATAATAACATATAACTTAAATACAAATTTTATACAATATGTCTTTTGTATATTTTGTATCTGATTTATACATAGTAAAAACAAATTTCATACAACTAATTATATATTATACAACTTATCTACAATTTTCATACATTATTTCTACTCGGTTATATACAACTACAATATAATACCACTTAAATACAATTTTTATACAAATTTTGTGCAATATGTCTTTTGTATATTTTGTATCTAGTTTATACATAGTAAAAACAAATTTCATACAACTAATTATATATTATACAATTTATCTGTAGCTTTCACACATTATTCCTATCCAGTTAAATACAAGTACAATAACATACAACTTAAATACAAACTTTATACAATATGTCTTTTGTATATTTTGTATCTGATTTATACAAAGTAAAAATAAATTTCATACAACTAAATATATATTATACAACTTATCTACAATTTTCATACATTATTTCTACTCAGTTATATACAACTACAATATCATACAACTTAAATATAATTTTTATACAATGTTGTTCAACTTTCGTACAATAGTTAAATGAATAAAAGAAAAATAAATAAACAACAGAATACAATTTTTCTATAATTTTTCTACAATTTCTGTAATATAATGTATGTCATGTCGTCGTCGTCTTCTTCTTCTTCTTCTTCTTCTTCTTCTTCTTCTTCTTCTTCGAGTTTCAATCTAAAGTTCAGCCAAAACCAAGTCTAATCTTCACCAAAACCCCTCAAAATTGAGGTATAAACTCCAAACCATATTCCCAATTATTTGAAACAACACCCAATAAAAACAAATAATGATTTTTGAAAACCCAAATTCGAATTCAAAGCTTCAAAGCTTTTTAATGACTGTCAATGGTAAAATTGCTGCTCTCTTTTCCTTTGCTTTATATTACTGAAATTTGGGATTGAGAGATAGAGAGAGACGTAGAGAGAATTCTCAATTCTTTGCAACAACATCCAATCCAAACAAACAATGTCTTTTGAAAACCCAAATTTGAATTCAAAGCTTCAAAGCTTTTTAATGGTTGTCAATGGTGGAGGGGTTACAGATTTTCGCTGGTTTTAGAAGAGGAAATAGTGGGTATTTGAAGAGGAAATTGTGGGGTGTGGTTTGATACGTGGGTGAGGGGGTGAGATTTGGAGAGAGAAACTTGGGGGGGGGGGGGGTGAGAATATACGATAGAGTTAAATTAGGAGACTAATTAATACCATTAAAACCCCTAAAATGTACATAAATGGTAATTAGGTATATAAAAGGTAATTATACTAAAAGTTAAGCATAGAGGGTAATATAATTTACTATATGGCATAGGAATGTAAAAATAGAAAAATATAACCAGCCAATACTTAAAGAAAATTTGCATATCCATAGCCGCAATAGTTAATTATCATTCTATGGCACCTGAAAATTAACATAGCACAGCAAATTCAATAAAAATCCCTAAAATCAAGCTAGACAATAGTCAACCCTAACATATCATTCCTATTTTTTCGCCCATAATTAAATCCCCAAAGATTCCTTCTCAAACAAAGGCAATGAATCATACACCTCAAAGTTAGGATTCATACGCCTAAATTTAAGGATCTGTTTAATTATTTTCTAAAGAAAATGAAACAATATGGCCTATAGTTTTTTCTTTTATAATTCAAATTAGGATAGTTCACATTCTGTTTAACATGTTACAAATTTGTTGGTGGACCGAGAATCATGTTTGTAACTATCCAAATAATCTCTTCTTTTTTCTTGCTATAAAATATTATCCTTATATACTTTCTTTCATTTTGTATCATTTATAAAATATGATACTAATAAATCTAGAATACATAACAATATACATATGAAATCAAACAATTATAAAATAATATCAAATATTACTATTATATATTGAGTATAACAATTAAAACAATACTATGACATTGATTATACCATGTATTTTTATTTAAAAAAATTACTTTGAAATACTGTTTATTTAATGTATATCATTATGAAATATACATTATATTTTATTATGCTTTGCAAAGAGATGAAGAAGTCCAAAAAATATTTCATGTCAAATATACATAAAATATATTTAGATTACACCAAAAATACATAAATGGTACATTAAATATGTGCATGTGCTTACAAGTCATATATGCAGTAATGTATAAATTATAAATATAAATGTATGTATATACAAAAAAGAAGTAGCGTGAAGGCAGAAAAAAATTGGAATAGCAAAATTATTAGGTAAAATATTAGGTAAGATTTGAAAAGAATTTATGCAGATAAAAAATAATCCCTACCACCCAAACCTAACGTGAGATAGAGAAAAGTCAATTTCATTAAATTTCTTATTTAGTGGCATTCCTTAATTTGTGCATTCATTAATTGTGGCATAATCTTTATAGTATGCTAAGATTGTAAAAAATTATTGCTATTTATGGAGTAAACCAAAATTAATATCATTGTGTTAAATAATTTTTAAGAAATGCTCAGCCATGAAAAAATCTCAAATTTTAATAGTCAAAAGTTCAAATTCGGTTTGGGTTAAGTTGGGTTCTACCTAGATCGAACCTCAAACTGCTGGTCCGAATTTGAACGTCATTCAAACTTCTACCAAGGTCGAACCTCAAACTGCTGGTCCGAATTTGAGCGTCATTCAAACTTCAGACTTGAGGTTTGAAGTTACGCTTTGGCAGAGCCAAACTTTAGACGATGCGGCTAACTTAAGAAAATTTGTAATATCGGCTATTCTTTAAATATGGGTCCTAAAATGGCTATATGTGCACTTGGCAACATCATGGTGTGTGTGTGGGGAGAGGG
>NC_031996.1:37960752-38007375 GCF_001879085.1 Nicotiana attenuata | reverse complement strand
GGGGGGGGGGGGGGGGGGGGCTTCATAACTTTTTACAGTGTTGAAATTAAAAAAATATCTTTTTTAGATATCTTATGTGTAAAAGATAGTAAAAAAGGAGACGATGTTATAAAACTAAAAATAAGTTTTGAACATGTATGCCATAAAAAGACATGTGAATGGAAGAGGATTTCAATCCCTTAACTTTTTTTTTTGAACGTTAATAGGAATATTTTTATTAACTTACTTAAGTAGAGTTTTCCATATTACAAGGGGGTTCACCTGAGGTGAAGTAAGGGTAGGGGTTTGGGTACGATGTCCCTTCATTCATAGATACATTGTCAGATGCAATGTTCTGATTACCTAGACATACTAGCATATTACAGACACTTGTTGGTAGTTTCTTAGACAAAATATATTCCCCGCTCATATCTATATTGAGCATTTTTTCAACAAAAACTAGCGGGGATGCAAGCAACCTAACTTCCTCATGCATATGTTGTTTTTTTTCCTGATTTTTTGCTTCCTTTGCTAGAGCATCAGCAACACTGTTCCTTTGCCTGAAATTATGCCTCAGTAATAGGCCCTTCTCCTGGCGCATTAATGACCCGCAAGAGCAAATTACGTTGTTTAGTGTGGCATGCCCATTATTGATAGCCATGATAACTTCTGATGAGTCTGTTTCTATTTCCAGAGGAAATAGATTGAATCTATGAGCTATTTGAAGACCTTCGTGGAGTGCCTGTAAGTCAGAGTGAAGAGGGAAGTTGATTTTTTTTTAAAACCAATTATCCAATTCCCCATATTATTTCTGAAAACCCCACCTATATCACTTTTGAGATCCTCATGGGCTTCATCAGTGTTTAGCTTAATCCAACCTTTTTCTGGAGCGTGCCATTTAATATTAATGGTCCTCATCTGAGTAATAGGGTTGTTGTTTGAGGTCATGAAGTGGAATTCAGTGGCATGATTAACAAGATTTTTAATTGAAGCACGCAAAGTGGTGTTATAAATATTGTTAGTATTTCTATTTAACCAGATTCTCCATATTAGGAAGGGGAAAAAGTGTTGCCACGTGATGTAATTGTTGCTAAAGTTGGGGTTGAGGTTTTTGATAAGAAGTAACCAGTGTTCATCTGTTCTAGTGGGTACCATTACCCCCAGATGTTCCCATAAATTTTGGACAATAGTGCATGTGAGAAATATATGCCTTGGAGATTCCTCTTCGTTGTGGCACATGGGACAAGTACTATCAATGTTGATGCCAATGTGTTGGAGATACTTGCGACAAGGAATTCTGTTATGAAGGCATTGCCAGAGGAAATATCTAATTTTGTTTGGGCAGTTAAGCTTCCAGATCCACATAAAGTTTTGTTGATGAGGTGTTTTAGCTTGTAGGATCTTGGCACATGATTTTGAGGTGAAGCTTCCATTGGTGGAGAGGGACCAGATGGGGGTGTCTTGATTCCTATTTAATGGCAAGGGGATTTTGTTGATATTTATTGTTATCTCCTTTGGGATATTGAAGGAAATATTTGAAAGATTCCATCGCTTATGTAGGAGGATATCTTTAATAGACATGTTAATCTCTTCCCTTTTGAGGGGACCATGAAATGTCTCACGAAGAGTATTACAATTAGGAATCCATTTTGTTGTCCAGATGTTTAGTTTGGAGTTATCGCTTGGAATCCAAGTAATTCCTCTGGAGCAAATGGACCATCCCTTTAGAATGCTTTTCCAAACAAAAGAGCTGTTTTTTCTAGGAGTGCTTTTTGCATATTTATGGATGAGTGTACTTGACCATAGAGCAGTTGTGTTGGTCAAGAGTCTCCAAGCAAGGTTGGCTAGGGTGATTAGATTTTTGTTTTTGGCTGTAGTTAGTCCTAAGCCTCCTTCTTCTTTAGATTTAGTAATATTGTTGCAACTTATATAGTGGATTTCTTTTGAATCACTATTAGTACCCCAAATAAAGTTTCTTTGAATGCAGTCAATTTGTTTCAAAGTTTTATTCGGAAGGAGTGTGTAGTGCATCGCATGACTAGGGATTGCATTGAGTGTTGAAATAGCAAGAGTAGTTCTCCCTGCGATGTTTAAAAACTTGCCTTTCCTGGAAGATAATTTTCTTTGCATATTATCAATAATGTACTGATAATCCTTTGGGGACGGGTTGTTGGTTAGGATTGGGTATCCTAGGTATTTTTCAAAGGAATTGTCTATTTTAATATTGAAAAAGGAGGCTACCTCTTGGGCAGTGTTAGGGTGGCAATTTTTGGACACTAATATCCTTGATTTTTGAAGATTAATATTCTGCCCTGATAATTTGCAAAAGAAGGAAAGGCAATTCTTTATTGTTTTGCATGATATTTCATTGAGGCTAGCCATAAGAGTAAGGTCGTCAGCAAAGAAGAGGTGAGAAATACATGTGTCCCGTGGGCTGAGGTGGATTGGATCCCATTGACAGATGTCAACTTGGTGAGAGGTCAGACGGGAGAACATTTTCATACATAGAATGAAGATGTATGGTGATAATGGGCAACCTTGTCTTATACCCCTACTTGGGCTAAAGAATTCTGTCATGGAACCATTCACTAGGATAGCAATTCTACTAGAGCTTATGCAGTTTAAAATTAGTGTAGATATTGCTGGAGGAAATTTGAAGAAGTTAAGCATTCTGTAGATGAAAGACCATTCAAGACGATCGAATGCTTTCTCAAGATCTAATTTGAGAATCATACAAGTCTTTTTCCCTTTCATTTTTTTTTTTAAAATTATTAATGATCTCTTGAACTAGAATGACATTGTCACTAGTTCTTCTACCTTTTATAAAGCTTGCTTGAGCGGGACTAATTAGATTGTCTAAAAAGGGCTTTATTCTATTAGCGATAATCTTAGTAATAATTTTGTAAAGGGTATTGCAAAGGTCGATGGGCCTGAAATTTTAAGTTATTAGCATTGCTAATCTTAGGGATCAGGCAAATATAAGTGTCATTGATATGTGGAGGAAGTGTTTTATTTTTGAAGACTTGAGAACAAACTTTAATAATTGAGGGCCCGACAATGTTTCAATATTTTTGGTAAAAGAAAGGATGTATGCCGTCCGGGCACGGAGCCTTGAAGGGTTTAAAAGAGAAGACGGCATTGGTGATCTCAATAGGTGTTAGAGGCTTATCCAGGTTGAGATCCTGTTTGTTGTAATTTGGGGTGTCAAGGCGAATGTCTAACCAATTAGTAGATTCATGGGATGTTGTGAATGCTTTATAGAAGAATTGCTTGGTGTGATTTAGTAGGTCTATTGGGTTATTAATCCAATTACCATGGTCGTCCTTGTAGAACGTGATTTTGTTTTTCCTTCTATTGTTGGTGGTCATTATATAGAAAAACTTAGTATTGGCATCTCCTTCTTGAACCCATGAAATTCTTGCCCTAAGTTTCTAGTAATCGTCTTCAATTTTTAGATAGTTGTTAAAGTCCAATTGAAGGGACCGTTCCAAATCTTGAAGGAAGGTGCTGTTGTGGTAGTTGTGGGATTCTTGGATACCTTTTAATCTAGCAAGAATTCTCTTTTTTTCCTTGTGGATATTACCAAAAGTAGTATTTTTCCATTCTTTGACCTTAGAAATAACGGTGTTGGAGGAGTCTAGATAATCTACCCCCTTCCAGTTTTCTTTGACCCAGTTAGTGAAACTGGGGTGTCTACACCAGTATGATTCTAATCTAAAAGGTTTCAGAAGTCTAGTGGTTTGGTTAGACGTTAATTGGAGTAATAGGGGATTATGATCAGAGTGGGTTTTGGGTAGATGCGTGACAGAGGCATTTGGGAACGCACTGATCCAGTCGCTATTTGCTAGGATTTTATCTAGTCTTTCCATGATAAGGCCTTTATTTTTCCTTCTTCGATTGGACCAAGTGTATTTGCAGCCCTTATAACCTAAGTCAGTGAGACCACATTTATTAATACAATTCCATAGGTATTTTGTACGTCTACTACTTACCAGGTTCCCTCCTAATTTTTTATTAGAGTCTAGGACATCATTAAAGTCTCCCCCTACTAGCCAAGGACCCCTAAAATGATCATGCATGCTAATTAGATTATCCCACAACAAGTTTCTCTCTTTTACCTTAGTACTAGCATATATAGAAGTGAATAACCAAGTAAAGTTAGTAGAAATTACCTCAATGGTCGCATTGATTTCCTGGTTTCTTCTAACAAAACTATGGACATTAACTACAGTGTGGTTCCAAAGGATTACCATTCCCCCTGATTGACCATTAGCTGGAATTTCGATCATATCCGTGAAGCTAAATGGGTTAAGAAGAGCCATATGGTTGTCCATACGAGTTTCCAACAGAGTAACCATGCTCGGATGGTGAGCGTCGATCATCTCCCTAAAATGGAGCCTGAAGGTATCGTTGTTTCCCCCTCAAATGTTCCAGATAATAAAAGAGACGGGCCTATTCATGTTGAGGTTCCAGTTATGGAGATCCCCATTCTCCAGAATCCTTGGGGCATGAACTGGGTTTCTCCTCTGAAAAGGCACGAGGATCATTGCATGTTGGCCTACAGATGGATCGGCAGGTGGACGTATATCCATCGTGCATTTGTAGAGGGCTAGTGGACACTTGAGAATTTGCCTCTGCTCCAGCCTCTCCATAAAGATGAACACCTTTACGTCTTCTAGATTTGAATTATTTATTATTAGTTCTGGGACTAAGTTGAGAGGCTCCACTGCTTCTTCCATTATGGCCTCTTGGGGGTGAGTGTGAGGCTGTGCATGGGACAGTGGAGTGTTTTGATGGAGGGATGTGGTTGCATTTTGGACACTGGCAGTTGGATCCTGTGGTGCATGGTATCCCAAGGAGTGAAGATAGGGTTTAGAGAGGTGGCTATCTCCGGAGTGAAGAATGGAAGGTTTGTCACTGGTTGAGCTGATTGGAGAGGAACAAAGTGAGGTGGCATGAGCCATTCCCCCATCATCATTTGGTTTGCATGAGGAGGAAGGTTTGGAGCGATTGGATGTAGAATGTTGTTCAACCAAATGTGGTTTAGATAATTGTTCATTGATAGGCGAATTCCTTTCGAAATCAATTGTGCTAGGTAGTGTGAATTGTGGAGGACAATTACTGTTTCCCTCCCATTTAGCATGATTGTGAAGGAGAGGGCATGGCCCATCAAGCCCAGTTCCACCCAAGACTGTGGCTGGTGGTTCTCCAGCATCGGGGGTTGAATCAGAATTGTTTGTGGTTGAGATGGAGGTTGATTTATGTTGTTTGGATTTGCCATATTTTGATGGAGGCGTAGGAGTTGGATTAATCTGTATCGTCTCCTGTTGGCAATGGGAAGTCTGGGCATCTTGTTGGTTAGGAGTGTTATTTTTAGAGATGTTTTTTGTTCCTTGGGAAGATACAGTATCAGTATCAATGATTGTGATATCTTTTTGCATGTTAAGAGAATGGGGTAGCGTAATAGTTTTATTAGTAGGAGTGATAGTTTGGTTTTGGGCTACGTGTTCCTTGGCATTGGCCATTCGAAACATATTCTAGCATATTCTAGCATATTCTAGCATACCGTCCACGACGGGCTGCAGAGGTGCATGCATCCACTTTGAGAAGTCGTCCTATTGTATTTCCAACTTTAGTTAGGATCATTACATCGTAAAATTCTGTGGGTAATTCTGACAATCTTACCCAGATAGCAGTAAGTGTTTGTTTTGCTCTTGATGGCACAAAATTGGGCTCCCAACGTTGTACTGATAAGAAGGTGCCAAATATGAAGCAGGAGCCTTTTTGCAGGGCTGTTGCCATGTATTCTTCCTTATTAAACTTAACTGTGTAATAGCCTTCTCCCAGATCTATGAGAGAGAGGTCCTCTGAGGGCGAGATTTTCCGTTTAAGTACTTGATGAAGGATTTTTTTCTCTTGGAGTTTAATTATTACTGAGTACCTCCAAGGGTAGTATATACGTTGCTTGTCTTCTCCACTTATTTGGACCAGGTGATTGTTTTCCTGTTCTGTAAGTGGTTTTTCCAGATCCGCCTCGTTGGAATCAATAGCCATAGGTAGTAAACGAGGGGGAGTTGAGGACAAAGAAAAGCTTTTCTCGTGGTCATTAGCCAGTAGCTTTTCCTTGAAAGAGGAAAGGTCAGATGATTGATTGGAAGGAATGTCAGGAGTTTTTGGGGGTGGCTCCACTTGCATAGTGTGACTCTTCATTACAAGGTAACTGTTTTGGAGTAGTATCTCTTCTTCCTTTCGACATCCCTTAACTTTGCGGAGTCCTATGCCAATTTTACTTGGAGTTAAATTTACTATGTTTATGGTATATAATTATTTAATTTCTGACAAAAAACTACAGCAGAACTATATCCATTTTCTTCATGTAGTAATTACAAGGAATATTACGTCTCAAAAGTACAATAAGTATTTTAAAAATTTTTGTGACAATTGAAGCTTTATTTAATTGCATTTTCAAGAATAAAACCACACAACATTTTCTGCTGTCAATACTCAATAGACTAAGCCCCGTTTGGCCATACATTTTGGCACCTAATTTTCAAATCTTTTTTGAAAATATTGTTTGTTCACAGATTAATGATCTATTTTTGAAAAAATTTTAAAATTATTTTTTAAGTTCCCAAAATCTAGTTTAGGATAAATTTGGGTGAAACTTGTTCTCCTACTCACAAAACTTTAAACTTTTTTCAAATAAAATAAATGTCCAAACATAATTTCAACTTCCAAAAATTATTTTTTAAAAATACTTCAAAAATTATTTTTTCAAATTTCAACTAAATGTATGCCCAAACGTTAGCTAATAATCTTTGCTAAAACTCAACTATTGACCATGAAACCATGATGGTTTTAAGTCATTATTTCCTGTCATAATAGTAGCAGAAAGCTTGCAATTGTTTCACCATGAAAGCATCACTGAAAATCCTTGCACCATTTTCATCCACCTATGGCTTCCGCGCTTATACAATCTCAGCTTCGGTCGATTTCCCAATGCGTACAGTGCTACAAGAAATGCCGGCGCAGAGCCACACGAATCAAAAGATAGCCTGCGACAAAACCATTGACCAATTCTCGCTCATGAACCTAATTGATTCTTCTTTCTCTTCAAATGGGTTTGCTCCCACTGCTCTTCTATTCCACGAGTTCTCTCGTTTCATTGATTGTAATTTTTGTAATACACTTATCAGACGATATACAGATTCTAAAAATCACTCCCGTTCAGTTTTTGTTTACACCCAAATGCGTAAACTGAATATCCTTCCTGATTCCTCAACATTCCCCAGCGTTCTTAAATCGGTTGCTCAGTTATGTTATGGTGAAGTTGGAAAGTCTATCCACTGTAATGCAATTCAATTGGGTTTTAATACTGATATTTATACAAACACTGCTCTTGTTTATATGTATGGCATTTGTCAACAACCTGATGATGCTCGCCAACTGTTTGATGAAATTCCTGAGCGAAATGTAGTTACGTGGAATGCATTGATCACGAGTTATACGCATAATAGGAAATTTAGAGAAGCAATTGATGTGTTCAGGGAAATGTTAGCTTCTGGGGCTAAACCAGGTGAGGTCACTATGGTTGGAGTTTTATCAGCTTGTTCTCATTTGGGAGCTCTGAGTCAAGGGAAGTGGATTCATGATTACATTGTGAGGAATCGGTTGAGAGTGAATGTATTCGTTGGTACTGCGCTAATTGATATGTATGCTAAATGTGGAGATATTGATGAGGCGGAAAAGGTCTTTAAAACTATGGGGTTTAAAAATATTTATACATGGAATGTATTGATTTCGGCATATGCCATGAATGGACAAGGCGAGGCTGCATTGCAGGCTTTCGATAGGATGGTTGTAGAAGACTTTAAGCCTGATGATGTTACTTACTTGGGCATTTTATGCGCCTGCTGTCACCAAGGTTTTGTTGAGGAAGGTAGAAGGCGGTTCTCAAACATGATAAATCAGTTTGGCTTACAGCCGAAGATTGTGCATTATGGTTGTATGATTGATCTACTTGGACGTGGTGGATTCTTGGATGAAGCTTTAGAAATGATTCATTCTATGAGAATAAATCCAGACGCAGTAATATGGAGGGCGCTACTTGGTGCCTGTAGATTTCATGGAAGAGAAGAACTTGGTGAATTTGCTTTCCGTAAGCTAATGGAACTGGAACCAACAAATGGGGAAAACTACGTGTTAATATCAAATGTTTACATTCGAAAAAAGCAATGGGCTGAAGTTGGAGATGTTAGGGAATTGATGGACAGCGGCGGAATTAAAAAGATTCCTGGATGCAGTTCAATTGAAATTGAAAATGTAGTGTATGAGTTTAAGGCCTCTGATCCTCTTAAAACAGGGCATGAGGAAATCCATAAGATGTTGAAAGACATGAAAAGTAAGTTGAAATTAGCTGGTTATGTGGCTGAAACAGAGATGGCTCTGTATGATATTGATGAAGAGGACAAGGAGCATAATCTGATATACCACAGTGAAAAGCTTGCTCTTGCATATGGGCTGCTAAATTCATCTGAACCTACATTAAGGATAATGAAGAATTTGAGGATTTGTCAGGACTGCCACCAATTCTTTAAGCTTGCTTCAGCAATTTATAAAAGGACAATTGTTGTTAGAGATATAAAGCGCTTCCATCATTTCATTGGAGGTCTTTGCTCGTGCAAAGATTATTGGTGAATAGCTTGTGTATCGGTATTGTTATGTCTTCTGACAAGTTAGGAGGGGCAATTACTGCTTCAGAGAGTGGCAATTTTCACGCAGGATGTATATTTCAAATATCAATGTAATGGTCCGCTTTTCAGCCAAGGTAGTGTACTGGAGAGGTCTCAGAATCTGCCACAGGACTTGGGTAGTTATTTCTTCTTTTGATGGAAGGATAAGTGGGACATTTTACTTTGTTTCTGATACATCAAACAGCCTAGCGGATGATACCAACTTGTTTGGGACTGAGGCGTAGTAGTAGTAGTTGTTGTTGATGTACAATGTACATTAGACAGCCTAGCATGGCGTTGTAAAAGCCGGATATGATTTATGGTGTTTGATACCGCTCCTCAGATGAACTTCTATGCTACTTGGGTAGTCATTCTGCCAATATCATCACTGTTTCTTGAGTTGAGTTTGCTACTAGAAACCTTCTTTTGTGAAAGTTCTAGTCCTTGATATCTGAGAAATATTGGAGTAGGCTCAACAGATCTTTTTTTAATTTTGAGCTCTACGACTCTGTCGAGATCCTAAAGATTTCGGGCGATTGAACTGCAGAATGGGTGCTTTGAAGGCTCTCAGGTTTTCTGAGCTTACTTGTGTTTTTCTAGCTGTGCAGAACTGATGGGCTGACTGTTTGCCTTATCCATGATCGTAGGTAGTAACAGCATATAATTCAGTTCGACTAATGTTGAAGTTTGTATTACAGTCCTTTGAGCATATTAGCTGTTTTTTCAGGTGACACACATTTTGGCATGACCCATAATGCTATGAGAAGTTTACCTTCTAGACGACAATGATGGTGACACAGAGTATCTAAATCTCTGCGGGAAAATGCATACACCATAGGTACATTGCTTTCTATCCTAATTTTTATTTTCACATAGTTATTGCTTCTTTTTGTAGGATCTTCAGCTACAACTCTTATTTGATTATTGAGGCAGAATATGTTATTGCCGTAACAAATGTATTGCTTCTTGACCCTTTCTTGGGCTACCTTTGGCAGCCAGGATTTGTTAGCCCATAATTCTGGCTGTGCCTTTTATCCCTGAAATAATTGGCATTCATGTTAAAAGTCCTTCACTTGAGGAGCTATTTAAATGCAGGAACCTCCAATAGTTCCATGAAACCATTACATCGTGCCTCATTTTCATTTAATTAGGTGGCAACGTATTGAGGAGTGAAAATTACAATTGATGCTAATCAGAACATGAATGCGAGTCTTATAAATGGACTTCACTTCACATATCCTACAATAGTTTCTAGAGAATAGCCTTGAAGCTAAAATTCTTTAATAGAAAGAAAACAAAAATTTCTTCATGAATATCCTCATCTTTTCTTACACAGTCGAGCATTCTACCAGATATTCTTTCTGCCCTTTTTTTCATAGGTACGGATGAAGCCGAGTGTAATATATAAAAAATTTCTTTCCACTCTGGTAGAAGCTAGTAAATACGAAGTATACTAAATAGTTGACCAAATCTACTCCAGAAAATAAATGAATTATAATTGGCCGCACTCCATCTTAAACATCTGTATCTATAGATGCTTTCAGATTCAAAAAGCCTCGGGACCAAGGTGAGTGAAGTGTGGGCTTTGATAAGCTTCTTGTAGCATCTCGCCGTCATCGTATGAATCCCGATATGTATCCAAGTTTATATCTGCATTTCTTAGTGCTGATAGGCAGAGTTCTTTCCTCCATTCTTCTAAGTGTGGGAATCCTATATTGTCTCCATACTTGTCACAATACTATGCCAAAGAAAATTATTCAAACACAACATATTAGTACAGTGCAAAGGCTCTGAAATCTGAAATATCCTTTTTGTTGTAGAATTTAAATTTAAGTGTTGTACCTCAAAGTTAGCAATATCATGGGTATTGTGCTTTGGAATGCCAGCAACTTCTCTTGAACTATAAAATTCCTTGATGGACTGCATCATTTCATCCCATGATGGCAGTGTTCTTTTCCCAGACAGCAGCTGAGCAATCCATTTTGCTTGTGACTCAAAGAAAGGAAACCCTATGAGCTACATCATAAATAAGAGAGTATAGTAATTATCTAATTGATATATCCTCCCAAAACAAAAACTTGATTGGTTGTTGCTTGGTTATAGAAATGCTTAGGAGTTAACAGTTGAGGTGGTTTACCTTTCGAGGTACACCAATGAAGGAGAGAGAGGGAGCAAGAGAAGGGGGGAAGGTATGCTCGTAAAGGGGCCCCACTCTGTCATCATCAACTACTACAATTCCTTTGGTGTCAAGAAATGGGAAGGAGTAGGAGTACCTGCAGAACATACCAACTTGGATCCGTCATTATCAATATTCTTTTGACTTAAAGACAAATACACGTCTAATCACTGCCTAGTTCAATTTTATTATTTTAGTCAGACCCGAGAGTTAAAATATCTTAATTTTATTGATATGTATTCTTGTAAATAAGAATATTTAAAAATGTTTGAAAAATTATGATCAAAGAAAACAATGACTCCTCAACTAACAATTGCCATACAAAATGAAGCAGAAGAAATATTAGAATATCTAGTGTGATTGCTTGGGTTTTTCTCTTCAACCTTCCTTTTTTAGTTTCTAATGGGAATAAAACACTTACCCTGTACAGTATATGATAGTGTCTGCAACAACTAAAGTGCCATCTTCGAACAAAACCCTCCCGTCTTCATGTAATGAATCTATCTGCATTTTCATTTTAGATCAGTATATTATTTGAATAATCAGTATTTTCTTTGTCGGATTTCTAATACAACAAACCTGAGGACGAAGATGTAAATTATTGTGCTTGGATATAACTTTAGACAATCCTTCAGAAACGTCAAGAGATTTGGCGCTGAGATAGATCTCCTTTGCCACATCTACAAGCTCCATTCCTATATCTTGACCACTTAGTGAGTTTCCAACCACCACAACCACCTGTTAAGTTAAAAATAGTTAGCAAGTTGTACGGGCAAGATTCAGAAGTTTGTTTCAAACCAAAGTTAACACTTCTTTAATAAGACTAAACTTAGATGATGCTCCACAGGTCGCAGCTCTGAGCTTTTTTGTTTTATTTTATTCGAATACATGCACTGGAATTCGAATTATGACAACGTGAGATGTTAATTAATGATTTTTTTCTGGCTAGTATTGCAACAGAACTATTATTTAAAATAGAGAAAGGGAAAAGTGAATCCTGTTGATAACTATTCATCTCTATGATTGTATAGATTTTTGCATTACCTCATCCTGGAAGGGGTTTGGAACCCTGTAAATGTGGCTATGCATCTGCTTTCTTCTCCACGCATCCATTCCTTATAAAACGAAACAGATAAAAAGCTTTTAATGTCATTCTTATACAATTGAATAAGAAGAAAATAAGTAAATACAAAACACAAATATGTGTTTATGCTAGTATATATAATACATGCTGTAACTTTTTACCTGTACCTTGACATGACCTGACTATGAAGGAATTGCTTTGATTGATAAAGTTAGTTATAACTCCGGGATTTTGTTGCCACTTTTGGTGTCTCTTTTCATCTTCTATTGACCCAAAGTCTCTTTGTGAGGGGGATTCAATTTATATATACACATTGACAGTGTAAGGGAATTTACACTATCAATGCAATTTAATCGACTGTAGTATGCTATTACTTTATTTTAAGCTAGCCATATTAAGCTTGTTATATATATATAACCTCTTGTTTTAGATCAACTAATCTGATGGTGTGAAATATATATACGATCAAATGCACAAAACTTAAACTTGAGTGAGAAAGATATGGAGAGTTTGACAAACCTTTAATGTTTGGCAACCTTGGTTGAGAGTAATGACCAGTTGCAACAACCACAGCATCAAAGACTTCCTCCACCCCCATCTCAGACTCCTTCTCTTTGCTCTTCACAATCCATCTCAAATCCTTACCAAACTCAGGATAATTCAACATACCCACATACTCAACCTTAGTATTCAACCTTATCATCTCCCTTAATCTAAAGTATTCACAAAAATCTTTTAAATACAAGAGAAGTTCCCTATGGCCAGGAAATCTCCTTGAATCCCTCCCTTTCTTCACCACAAATGGAAAATCAGTAAATCCCATGATCTCTCTTGGAGAAGTGAGCCTTAATGATGCATAAATACTGCTATGTACATTTTGGACATTAGTCCTTCCTAAAGGATCTTCATGTTCAACTTTAGGTTCATATAGCCATTGCCCTCCTACATCATGGTTTTGTTCTAAAACCACCACATTGTGCCCTTCCTTCCTCAGCTCCCTCGCAGCCACCAATCCTGACGGTCCGGCACCAATCACGCACACATTCTTGGACAAATTTCTCTCAGAAACCATGGTTGATATTCAGAACTCTTGGAAGAAATGCAATAATTTCTTGTGTTTTATGTTTATTGAGATTAAAAATGAAGTGAAGAGTTTATATATAGGCGAAGTAGCTAGGAACTAAAAGAAAATGAGATTGATTAGCTATTATAATATCTTATAAGTTTGCTGGGAAGGAGAGACACGTGACTAAAGAATAATTTGGTTGGCGTATGTCTCGAAGGATTCCCATTGCTCTTGTATGTCTCGATCGGAAAGTTTACTCCTTTTGTTTGATTTATTGAGTTGCCATTAATTTTGAGTCATTAATTCTACTTTTATTCATTACTCCTTCCGGACTTTAATTGATTTTTTTGACTGTTTTCATCCATTTTTTAGCATTAATTAACTAATAAAATTAACCATATTAACCTTAATTTGTTCGTTGGAACTATAACAAATACTCCTAGGCTCTTTACTCCAAGGGCAATTTTGGAAAAAAAAAGTTTCTGAAAAATTAAAAGGTCAAAAAACAATTAAAGTAGATCGGATGGAGTAATAATTAAAGAAGGGGTAAATTTTTTTCCTTTTACCTTTTAATTTTTGCCTCCAAGTACTCTTCTAGCTTTAATTAAAAGGAAGAAATTTTCCCAAAATGTATGGTAGGGGAACTTGGCGTTAAGCAGAAGGCTCCCATTTTGATAACTTCCATCTAAAGGTCCACAAAGCTACCAAAAGATTGGGCAGTTTAAAAAGAAGCCACTTGTTTAGCTCTTAGCTGTTTTTATGATTTCTACTACTGCTGTGACGTGCATGGGATGCGACCCACTTCTTTTAATTACTAATATTGATACCATAAAGACTTAGGTGATTTGGTGGGGCACTTAAAAACATTCCTTAGAGTCTTTCTAATTTACATTATATCAGTTGTTAACTGACACATCTATATAAAATATTACATAAGATGTTTGCGATTAACGTAGATATATAGCGAGTTTGATTGGAATAAATAGTAGTAGATCTTATAATATGTTAAATTACCTAGAGTATTGGGGGCCATGAACCCCTCGAGCCATGTCCACTGTTGTAATCCCTCTGAATATCTGTTATAGTATTATTTTCTGTCATATCAAAATTTAACCTACCAATTATTACAATAGAATTTCTTATCTTTATAACTACTCTGTAATAAAATTATGTAATTGGTAAGCCTGAAAAAGATAAGAGAGAGAGAGATGCTTGACTTGGTGTCTTTGACAAATCGATTGAAGTATTCATTTAAAAGGGCAGTTTTGAACTTATATACTACTGTTACCCGGTTAGTACACTGAATAATTTATGTTTAACTATTGGTTAAAGTAACAAAATTATAATTGCTTACGTGTAGGCCAGACTGAATTTTAAGGCACTTATCAAATACAGCTATATTTGACTTGCTCATGACTAATATAATTTTTTTGACTGCAGCACACCCACCTTACCCAAGGAAAGATTTAGCTACCGTTTGGGCATAAATTTGATTGAAATTTAAAGAAATAGTTTTTGAAATTATGTTAAAAAATAATGTTTGAAAGTTGAAGTTGTGTTTGGACATGCATTTTATTTGAAGAAAAGTCGAATTGTGACTTGTGAGTGGAAGAAAAAAATTCGCGCTCTAAACAAGTTTTTTGGAACTTGAAAACTTTGAAATCTTTTTTGGAATTGGAACTTGAAAACTTTGAAATCTTTTTTTCCAAAACATGATCATATTCCATAAACAAACATTATTTTTAAAAAAAATTAAAAAATAAAGTCAAATTTATGGCCAAACGGAAGCTCAAAAAATCAAATTTGCATATGATTCTTTGCTCTTAAAAAGAAAACATGGATAAAGCATTTTTCAGTATACACTTTGTAGTGTATATTAATAAGGACCTCATCCTCTACAAATGTACGTATACACAAATCACACAGTCTTTCTTCTCAATTACACGAAAATGTTGAACATAGCCACTACTAACTCGTCATATTGTTACCTCGTAGCTAGTTGTTTTTTTTCTTTTGGAAGGGACGTGTAGTTACTTTTACTTTAAAAGCCTTGCACATCCCATTTTTATACGAGATAATACAATATATAAGCGAATAAATAATTAGAATTAGATGCTAAATATAATTAGGCAATCATTGTTATATATATGGTAACATTGTCAAAGAAGGGAGACACTAATGATGGTCAATGCCTTCCTTTTTGAGTCAAGCATTTGATTTCCCCCCTTCTTGAAGGCAAGGGAACATCAATAATCATGAAATATGGTTACCATGCATCTTCATTATTTTCGTTTCTGACCTCTTTAAACTAAAGCTAAGTAAGGTGATTTTTAATATATAAAACAGGTAAGAACTATATATAACGTTTCTATGGTACTCATGAATCTTCAACTAGAATTAGAAAAATATTAGATTTACAAATAGTGAGATTTCTTTAATTAAGCCTTCTTGGGGTGCAATTCAAGTATAATAGTACAAGCATGACTCATGTTTTACACTTAAAAAAGTAGTACTAGTAAATTATGAGTCACTTGCTTGGAAACTTTGGAGACAAACTATATTGTCGCAAAAAGGCATAAACTTTTATACTTTAAAGACCAACTTTTTCATAAGGACCATCTTACTATTTGAAACTTATAAAGCAAGGTTTCAAAATAAGAAAAAAGATGAAATGTCAAAAAAGGTTCTGTAAAGTTTCTCATGCAAATATGTAATTATTAGTAATTTCTTTGAGCGTTGGGAAGTTTTCTTTATACTGTGTAATGCTTGGCCTATAAGTTAGAAAAATGGCTTTATGAAAATTATAAAAGTAGTCTGCATTCTTTTTCTAAACATTTTCTTTTGCTTTCTGAGGTGGGTGATGTTGTCAAAGTCGACTCGTCATTCTTTCCTGACTGTTTCTTCATACATTTAGACCAAAAAACTATTTTCCAATAGAGTACCGGTCCTTAACTTGCACTATCTCTCTTAATTCCCTACTCCTGCTGTCCTGCACCAATTTTTATGGAGCCACGCCAAAGAACATGAAATGTAGAAACTCAACAGTATCGGATTATAAAGAAAAAATGAATAAAAGTATATGTGAAATATACAAAAAAAGGTACCTAATCGTATATGTATATTTCGTGATTTATAATATTTTTTATTAATGTATGTACGAATTTAGAATAAAATTTATCTTTTAAAAAAAATTGATCATTTCTAGAAAAAGAATTGGTTGAGGAGAGGGTCCAAAGTTGTGTTACGCACCCTTTATTATTATTTTTAGTGTCAAAGCTGATCTATATCCTCTGCATTAATCGCGCTTATTCTCACAGATGTCTATGAATTTTAAACGCTTTTTTCTAATTCTTTCTTTCTATTTCTTCTTTTTGGCTTTCTTTCTTTGCAATTTTAGAAATTCTACTCCCTCAAAAATTGTCAACAAATTGTTGAGTCCCTCTTTCTTTGGCTTTCCTTCTTAACTTATCAAGAAAAAGGTATAATTTCAACCCCTATTTTCCACCAAAATTATCATTTTTCTCTTTTTGTTAATTTTAATCAGTTCTTGAATCTGTTATCGAAGATTGACATTTTCTATTGAAGATGATTAGAATCCAAATGTTAATGATTCCCTAATTCTTCAATTGCCTGAAAATTTTGTTCTGCTTTGCTTCTTCGCGTAATGTTTGAACAATACAATAGTTTCACAACCCAACGCCCGAACTCATCAATTTCCAATTCTCTTAGAAAAGGAATTTTCACTTTCTTTTTTTCCCCATGAGGTGAAAAAACATATGAAAATGCGATACGTCTAAGGTGGTGTTTGTTTTTTCTTTGTCGTTCCACCTGAGTTCTGTTTCTGAATAATGGCAATGGTGTTTAGAATGTATAGCTCTAGGATGTATAGATTAATATCGAATTCTCATAAAAGGACATTATAGAATATCTTATTTCTTGTTGAAAGGAAAAAAATGTTTCTTTTTCTCATTGATTCTCGTAGGATTACTTCTGGAGTTTGGTGGCATCTTATGTTTCCCTTTCTTATTTGTATAATAGGTGGGGATGTCATAAATTATTTCTATTATTTAACTTAGGTTTATATAAGAAGTATGATTTGGCATTCCTTTGCTTTACCAGTTAAAAGAATGTTTCTCCTGTTAAGTACTTTGTAGAGCTTCTCTTTATATTTATTAATTTCCTCCTTGTAAAAGAAACACATTGGGTTAAGATCATAGTATTAATAGTTTGAAAAACGTTTTCCAGCAAGTTAATGACATGCATGCAGAGTAGATTTTTCTTTTTTCTATTTGCCATAAGTAAAGTGGCATAGATTTTTCGAAATTCTAGGGAAGAAAACTATTTGGATGCATCAGTTCTTTGGTTTCAATATCATGATTTCCAGCCATATACCAGTTCCTAATTGTCCACATTTCCCAGTTAGGCTCACCGATCAAATTGTATCAATTATTACCAAGTTTTGTTGGACACATTTCCCACCAAGCAAGATATATTCTGTTAAATTTACTGAATCGTGTGGTCAAAATAGAGCTAGATTTATAATCAATCTCTAATTTGGAAGTATTAAATAGGTGACAGGAGTACCAGAGCAGTTTGAGGAACAGTCAGATGGAGGGAGAAATGCAAGCCGCAGAATAAGTAATTTATTTTCGTCCTTGTACAATGTTCTTCACTTATACTGTTTTCATATTAGTGCACTTGCATTTTTTATTAGCAGTTTTCTCACAGGTCTTTGTTTCTTTCCAATCAGGATGCCACACTGGTGAGGTTGAGGTTTCAATCAAAGGTCTCTGCTTATCATCAGTTTTCTATCGGTAAGTGCTCTTGTTTAACAGTTCGGAAACATAGAGAAAACAAGCATGTGTGATGCTTTCCTAAACCTCTCTGTTTTTCATAATATATCTGCAGCGGTGATAGTTTCATTGCTCTAGCTCAAAATGGGTGAGATGGTTGTTGGCATACCTGCACGTCTGGAGAAAATTGAGCGTGAAGTTGGCTTTTCGAGAAGGAACTCAACTGGCAGCTTGGGTATTCAAATTGCTAAATCCAAGGTCTTGTCCCGTTATCTGAGTGATCCAAAAGGTTCTTGCCATGACGCTTGCAAAGGTGTGGAACGTGATCTTCAAGAAACAAAAGCAAGGACTTCGCTGCTGAGAAGATCTACTATAGCAGCATCAGAAAAAACCCAAGAGCTGGCTACAACTATGAAGTTGCAGATAAGGAAGAAACCACTAAGATCAAGTAAGCTAGCTGTAAATTTCAAGAGGCGTACAACTGGTAAAGCCCAGAGACAGGAGAATCCAGCATACACCAAAAGATTAGCTATTTCTGTAAATCAACAAAATGATTTGAAGTTGAAGCCTTTGCAAGAAAATGCTTATTCTATGTCAAGAAGCTATAAGCTGAGGAGAAGAGGATACAGTGACATTATCATACCAGGGGGGTCACCATTTGCTCGGGATTCTCCGTTGGATGGTGCAACCAGCACACCAAACAAAGGAAGCCGGATGGACAAGAACGCTGGATCTTCTAAGTTGAGCAACAAGAAGGCTGTTGGGAAACCTGCAAACTTGGAGAAAATTAAGAATGAAGTCGGGTATTTGAGAAGGAACTCAACTGGAAACTTAGGTAATGAAATGGGTGACTCCAAGGTCTTGTCACGTCATGTAAGTGTTCCAACAGGTTCTTGGCTTGATGCTAGCAAAGATGGTGTGGAATGCAACTTTAAAACAATGGCAAGGACTCACATGTCCACAAGATCTTTAACATCAGGAGAAAATTCAAAACTGGCTACAACTGTGAAGTGGCAGATATGGAGAACAACTAAATTACCTGCAAATCTCAGAAGGCTGACAACTTCACACGAAGAGGAAATGCAAGCATGCGCCAAAACATTGGCTGTTTCTGCAAGTCATCGAAGAGATTCGAAGCTGCAGCCTCTGGAAGAAAATGCTTATTCGGTGTCAAGCAACAAAAGCAGAAGAAGATACAGTGACGTTCTTATAACAGGGGGTTCGGCAATTCTTCAGGGGTCTCTATTGGATGATGCAACCAGCAAACCAAACACAGGAAGCAAGATGGATAAGGACACTGGATCTTATGAGTTCAGCAAGAAAAAGGATGCTGGTGTTCCTGCGAACCTGGACAAAGTTGGGCCTGAAGTCAGCTATTTGAGAAGGAACTCAACTGGCAGCTTAGGTATTGAAATAGGTGAATCCAAGATCTTGCCATGTTTACTGAGTGTTCCAACAGGTTCTCGCCAAGAAGTTTGCAAATACCCAGTAGAAAGTGATCTTAAAACAAAGACGAGGACTCTCCAGCCCACGAGACCTGTAACAACATCAGGAGAAGTCCCAGAAATGGCTACAACTGTGATGTTGCAGATAGGGAAGAAACCATTAAGCTCAAGTAAGCTACCAAAATTAAAGAGCCGGTCAACTTTTCGAGCCCAGGGACAGGAAATACCAGCATCCACAACTATTTCCCACTCTACAAGATTTTCTGTGAAGAGGGTATCAGGCAAAAAGCCAAATAATGATTCCCCAAGAATAGTATCTCAACGTAATAAGCGGACTAGCCTTCCAAGTAAAACGGACAAAGAGAGTCATGAAAATGATCCAAACAAGGTATCTCAACTTAATAATTTGACTAGCCTTGCACGAATGAAGATAGAGCAACCAAGTAATGAAAACTTTCCAAACAAGGCATCTCGACTTAGAAAATGGGCTAGTCTTAAACGAGGCAAGATGGAGCAAGGAAGTCATGGAAGTGTTCCAAAGGAAACATTGCACATCAGAGAATCCAAGACTAAAAGCCAGACAATAAAGCTCTCCCAGGAAACTCGAATGGCCAGAGTCTCCTCCTTTGATAGACATGGCCCAGAAAGAGGGAAGAGACCATCACCCCTTCTCTCCCCATCCTCCTCTCTACAATCGGATGGCAGTATCACCAGAAACCTTGGCAACAGGAAATCTTCACTACATGGCCCAAAAAGAGGGAAGAGATCGTCACCCCTTCTCTCCCCATCCCCTTCTCTGCACTCGGATGGCAGTAGCTGCAGAAACCTTGGCAACAGGAAATCTTCCCTATCATCAATTTCTGCATGTGAGTCTTTTGATGACGATGCAACAGTCAGCAATTCCAGAAAAAGTGGAACCACAGGCCAAAGCAAAGATATAAAAGCTGCAAAAACTGCAATTTGCAGTCCTAAAAACCTCAAGTTCAGGAGAGGAAAAATAATCGATTTTCAGTCTGAGAAAGTCAGTCCAAGGAGATTAAAATTCAGGCCAGTCAAAATACTAGATTACAACGAAAATGGAAGTGCTTATGCTAGAGGAAGAAGCTCTCGGAGACTTTATGCTAATGGAAAGTCAAATGCTGCTAAAGATGAAAATATGAAAGTTAATCTTCGACACCAAGCTAGGGGAAACAAAAGAGAGGCTCCAACATTGTTCAACAATGTGATCGAAGAGACTGCAACCAAACTTGTTGAGACCAGGAGAAGCAAGGTCAAGGCTTTGGTGGGTGCTTTTGAAACCATAATCTCCCTTCAGGATTCAAGATCCTCACCACCAATTATTTGGAGATGATAACTACGTGCTTTGACAGAAGGAACTTGTATATATTAATAGCTAAATTG
Organism: Nicotiana attenuata; assembly: GCF_001879085.1. Lineage (NCBI taxonomy): Eukaryota > Viridiplantae > Streptophyta > Magnoliopsida > Solanales > Solanaceae > Nicotiana > Nicotiana attenuata. The sequence goes on along the minus strand of NC_031996.1, from coordinate 37,986,699 downwards.
AGTTGCGTAACTGAAGCAGTAGGTGCAGGATGTCAAGCACCATCTGTCTGATTATATATACTTTCTAATTGATTCTATATACTTTGCAAAAGTCGTTGCGACAATCACTTTAGGTAGCAGGAAGAATATATCATTCAAAGTTGATTTAAAAGCCAGCTGATGAGTGCTTAAGACAAGCCAACAACAACTACATCTCAGTCCAGTTGGGCAAATTTATCTGAAGTTTCTACAATAGCTTTGTAAAGGGTGATATATTCTCATAATTTGTGTGTAAAACAGAACAGTGTCAGGCCTGAAATTTTCATAAGGTAAACCTCCCATTGACAAAACAGTCCGAAAACAAATTGGCAAATGAAGCTCAATAACCTAGAAGAACCGTAGGAAAACACTTAATTCTTCCTTAAACCAGCTTTAAACACTTTAAATATGTCATCTTCAGTGACAGGTCTAACCTGTTAGTATGAAAATTTAAAAGCTTTTAAACACATTAATAATCAGCAGGCAAGAAAGTGGAAAAAATAGAAGGGGGAAAAAAGAGCTTCGCTAATTAGTTACAGAATTTTTTGCAGAAAATTTAGATGTAAAACAATAACATATGCAAAGCAACGTGAAAGAGACCTTAAACTGGGAAGAGGCACCTCCCATCTCTCAGCTTTTTGTTTCCTCTTTTGCTTAATTTTATTGCTTAGAACCTACAAAAATACATCTCTATAAACGGTATATCGAAGATTATTTCCTCTACCGTTAAAGTTTTCATTATATAGCAAATATAGAACTAAGTATACAAGAGATCACATCGTTGCCCGTGTTGTTGAGATCAAAGTTTCCAAATTTCAGCAAGAGCCACCCTTAGTTTTTCAGTACTATCAAAGTTTTCAAATTTCGGATCTAACTGTTCCATGACTTTCTCAGTTTCACTACTCACATTTTCTACTACTCCCAAACTTATGTGATTTCAAAAGAGATGAGCGTTCCGGGGGAGGAAGAAGACGACGAGTCTTACCAGTTATGACGAGAGATCCCCACGTCTGCAACCAAGGAGCGATTTGTCTGAAATTTGGGATAAAATTGAAATATTCACTTTCAACCCCCTACGCAATCTAATGACGCAGCTCTAACCGAGGCGCGTCTATTGCTGGTTGAAAACTATTTCTAAACTTTTTGGAAGGGCTCCCTTCGGGGTTAAGCCCTAAAAAATAAAAAATAAAAAATAAAAAAAATAATTAAAAAAAAAACCTACGCAACAAGTCCATATTTTACCCCTATACACTTATGAGGTTTAATTAGGCAACAAACAACAACAACAACATACCCATTATAATCACACAAATGAACTCTGGGGAGGATAATATGTGCGCACTCTACCTTCAAGAAGGCAGAGAGCCTATTTGTTTTCGGAAGACTCACGGCCTAGGAAAAATAAAAAGAAAGGTAGCAGCCTGTTTGTTTTCGGAAGACCCACGACCCACAACCTATTCTCAACGCTCATATACCATACCTTAGCTTGGCTAGGCAAATTCTCAGTAACGACCCTCAGCTCGTGTGCTCCCTATTTCGGCACAAGTAGTTTTAGGAAGTCAACGCCTTGGTCAGGACCCTCGGCCTGGACGATGACCCTACTCCAAAAAAAAAAAAATCTACTTTAATAATAAATTATTCTGCGTGACCTCGCTAGGATCTAAATCAAATTCTCAACTTTCTTGACCATTCAAGTCTAAATCTTTTCTGGAACATACTATACATACTCATACTGGTAACCTTAAGTGTAAAGCATGACATAAGAATGAAATAAACATTCGAAAGAATTTCTAAAGATTCTTGCTTCTTCATAAAAAAAAAACTTCAACATGAAAATGGCATACAAGAATAACACCAAAAATCTGAAAATTTACGCATATATTTCTAGCGAAGGAGTTTCGACTGACACTATTTGGACAAGAGCGGTTCCGCCACGGTCCAAAAGCCTAGAACCTAAATAAATAAAAAAGAAAACACGAAAAGGGGTTCTTTCACGTGTAGTAAATAAGACATGACACATGGGAGGAGGGAAAAGATATATTAAAGGCATGGAAGGAAATTAAAGAAGCAGAATGTTACTGAAATTCATATTAACTCTATTAACTAGAATAATTCTAAGCTAATAGTACTCATTCGCTCCAATTAAGAATATAATAACTTTTTAAAGCAATTCATCAAACACCTCGTATGCCTGCTTTTGTTAGTTAAACCACTTTAGTAAAGGGTTATATCAACTCACCTCAAAACTACTTGAGCCAATACGTGGGCCCCAGTCCAATTTATACTCGTCAAACAATTGATTCTACACCAACCAGTGTATTTGAATTAATTTCAAAGTTTCACACCTAAACAAGGAGCTTACTGTTGATACAGAGGAAAAAGGAAATTACCTCAATTCTTACCTATTACTACCGTAGGATAATTGACAATAGCAAATTTTATATACATGAATTCAAGAATAAGTGAGTTGTGAAGAACCCTATAATTTTTCATGCAATTTTTGGCTGCCACTGTTCGTAATTTCTGTGCGTCTGTGTTTCTGTTTTCTCTAAGGCATTAAGCCCTTTTTGTTCCCTTCCAATACCCTTTAGTCACGTGACTTTCTTTTTGCTTAATTGCTTTCTCATTTTTTTTTGTTGTGTTTTGACTTAATTAATATTTAATTATATCCATTGTTAAAAATTAATTTATACTATACTATATTAAAAGCACGAAGGCATTTAGCGAAATGTCGTTCGCCTTTTTTACCCTTTAAAAAAAGACTTTACATTGGATAAATTTGTAATTTTAAGTTGCTTTCCAAAATTTTAGGACTTTAAAATCAACTAAGTTGTTTATTAAATCTTTCCTTATTAAATTAGGTAGCAAATCCTAATATTTAGCACTTTAAATTATTAAACTTTTTACCTTAATGAATATCCTTAATTGACGTCTATTAATATTAGCGCTTTAAGACCTTATATGAATGTCCTTATTTGACGTCTAATAATTTTAAAGCTTTAATACTATATTAAACTATAAGATTTTCTTATTATTCAGAACTTTAGAAATTATGCGTAAATTTTCTAGAAGTAAAAAAGAACAATAATTCTGGAAGCACAAAAATGAATCAAAATTGGCATACTAATGAACAATGATTTCGGAAGCACTAAAACGAATCAAAATTGACATACTAATGATTTTTAACTATTTGAAATAAAAAATTCTATTGAACAAAGTTCTAATTATAGTTAAATTTTAAAATTGGGATGAACTAATATTAAGAATTTGATAATAAAAGTTAATTTATTTTCTTTAATGTTGAGAATAAATAATTAAGTTTTTGAATTAATTAATGCAAAAGAGTTCAAGTTAATATTTTTTTTAAATTCATTATATAAGTAAGTTTATTTGTCACGTTGACAACTCTTTAAGGTATATAGATTAATTTTTGTAGTTGTAGGAAGAGTATTAATGGTGAAAGAAATTAAAAAGTCAATTTATGGTGTAAAATTAAGAGTCAAATTGATAATAATATGAATTTGAAGCAATAAAGATGACATGGTAGAAGACCAAATATATCGTAATGAGTTATCGTTTTTTTTTCTTTCTTGCATTCGGTTATTCAGTCTTATAGGTGACAATGTCTCACTATATTATCTTTTTAAATTAAGTTAGTTGTAGTAAAATATTATTCAATATTAGATATTCTTTAAACTTTATATTGTCACTATTAATTTTTAGGAGGTATAATGTCAACTTTCATCCTAAATTTTAGAACACCAAAGGATTTAATTTTAATTTTCAAATCTTCATATAAGTCTTTTTTAAATCACAAACAAGGCATCCGAAAAACTTTTATGGGTGATATCTTTATTTATTGAGCTAGCTAAATGAGAACAATATTTATTATGTTTAGAAAAAGTTCTTTAACGTTTATTTTATAATTTTATATAACTCAAATAAATTTTATTCATTTCACAATTTAAAAATTGGTAGATCTTTTAAGAAGATATTATTGTCGGAAATACATATATAGTATCTACATAAAGCTCTAATTCATGGCCAAAAAAGAAAAACCGAATTTAGATTCAATCCACTATTTATCAAGATCTAATGGTTTGAATTGATTTCCTTATGAAAATATGTTGGTGTAATTTTAATTTTTAACATTCGAATGTAGTAAATTTTATTTGACAGAAAAGTTGGAAAATAATACCATAAGCATATATTTGGCTGGCGTAGGACTACAACCTGAAGTCAAATTACCTATTGATTTCACGTTCAGAAACCTCTTTTTTCTCTTTTTGGGTTTAAAACTTTTAATTATTTCTACACATGTATTGCTATTTCAATATTTTGTTTGTTCGTAAGCTTCCATGGTTAGTTATTAATTGTTGGATAGGTTTTTGGAAGTTATTTAATTCTCTTTCTGATAGGTTTTTATAGAAAAGTTCGATTTTCTTCTATTATATTTTTGTATTTGATATTTATTTATCTGATGAATATAGTATTCATATGATTTTTGGACGAGATTAGGAGGAATGAATTTGTTTAGTTTTTTAATTTTTTTCAGTGTGTCATGTATTTCATAGTTCTTGTAAAAAATTTATTGGCATGATAACATAATCCTATTAATTTATGATCCAAGTTTTAATTATTGATTTAAACTTCATGACGCTTAGTATTTTTATATTCATCTGTAACTTTATTGACATATTTGATATTAGTTGTATATTGTTCTCGTGCCAGTTTTGGTTGTACAAACTTTATGAGATCAGAATAAGCAGGCGACTCAAAAGAAAGGGAATAAAATGGTGAGAATAACCCTAATAAATTTTAAATGACCAGATTCATTTTTCTTATTCCAAAATTCTAATTTTCCATATTGTTTTCTAATTTGTTTGCCCCCTTGAAATTACAACAATTGAAAAGGTAGTACAAGCTAAGATTAGTATATATGAAAATTATCACAAATATATCAATGCTAAGTTGATAAGAAAAAAAATATAAAATCGGGATAAAGCATTTATAGTCAAACACATTATTTTTGTATATATATTTACTTGACGCGAGGCACACGTGCAACGCACGTACACTAAACTAGTAATATTAAAATTATTAATATTCCCCTAATTGTATGTCCAGTTATTTATAAATAGAGAAGTAACTCAAAAGTCAATCACAAGGTTTTAAATCCGTAATAGAAGTAAAAAAATTTTGCACTTAAGGTAAGATAAAAAGAAAATTAAATTCTATATTTAGCGTATCTTGAAACTTTTATAGATTTGAAGAGTGTTACAATCTACCCTCCTTAAAAATATTCGTCCTCGAATGTTTCTAGGGCCTTATTCGTAAGCTAACAATCATTCCTTGAACTTCTTAAGTTTTCTTAGCACTATTCACTTTCCCAAGGCAATCAAAATTTTGGCTAACTCCCTAAATTTTTAAAAATTTCGACAGAGTCTCCCCTGTAAATTGGACTATCCAAAAAATATCCCTGTCAGCAATACCACAACTACACCAACAACAACCAAATATACCATAACAGGCCATTCATAGGCACCATACACAGCTCATAAACTAATTACTCACACTCCGGCAAGGAGGTACTACAATAACCAACCAAATCTAAAGCACAACACTTCTGCAAAAAGTAAATAACTTTAATGAATTAAATATACTCTGGCATGGCACTAAATTATTAAATAACTAAATATACTCTAACGAAAACTAAATTACTTCAATAACTAAGTATAATCTAGCAAGGACATAAACACATGCTAACTTGTATTTAATAAATAAAATATAAATGCTAAGCCAAACCTAGGGTCACATACCTGTTTCCTCAAATAAATATGGATATTTCTTCCTCATATCTTCTTCGACCTCCCACATAGCCTCTTTTGAATCATGATTACTCCACAAAACTTTTACCGATGATATATCTTTTGTTCTCAACTTTCTTACTTGCCTATCGAGAATTTCTATAGGTACCTCTTCATAAGTCAAGCCTTCTTTAATTTCTATGGTATTGGCAGGTATTATATGCGACTCATCATGAATGTACTTTGTAAGCATAGACATATGAAAGACAGGATGAACAGAGGACAACTCAACGGGCAACGCTAGCTCATAAGCCACGTTTCCTTTCTTTTCTAGAATTTCATAAGGTCCGATAAATCTAGGACTGAGTTTCCCTTTCTTACCAAACCTCATAACTCCTTTCATTTGTGAAACTTTCAAAAATGTCTTATCACCAACCATGAACTCTAATTCACGATGCCTCTTGCCAGAATAAGCCTTTTGACGACTCTGAGACGCTTTCAGTCTTTCTCTGATTAGCTGAACTTTCTCTAAGGCCTCACAAACAAACTCGGGACCAATCAACGATACCTCTGCTGGTTCAAACCAACCCACTGGAGACCTACATCTTCGCCCATACAACGCTTCATAAGGAGCCATACCAATGCTGGCCCGATAGTGTTATTGTAAGCAAATTTTATAAGTGGCAAGTGATCATCCCAATTACCTCCAAAATCTATACCACATGCACTCAGCATATCTTCGAGTGTCTGAATGGTCCTTTCTGCCTGGCCATCGGTCTGTGGATGGAAAGCGGTGCTCAAATTGACCTTGGTACCTAATCTTTTCTGAAATGCATGCCAAAAATACGCCGTGAACTGAGGGCCTCTGTCAGATATGATTGAAACTGGAGTACCATGCAATCGGACTATTTCTTTGATGTACAACTGCACATATTGCTCTGCGCAATCTGTCATCTTTACCGGTAGGAAATGCGCGGACTTTGTCAGTCAGTCTACAATAACCCAAATTGAATCATGCTTACGGTATATGCGAGGTAGACCTACTACGAAATCCATATTAATGACCTCCCATTTCCACTGTGGTATCTTCATATCTTGAGCTAGGCCACCAGGTCTCTGATGCTCGGCTTTGACTTGCTGGCAATTCAAACATTTAGCCACATGATTTGCTACTTGCTTCTTCATGCCTTTCCACCAATACAACTCTTTCAAGTCGAGATTCATTTTTGTAGCACCTGGGTGGATAGAGTACCTCGAGCTGTGAGCTTCTTCCATTATGGCCTTTCTCAGACCATCTACATCAGGCACACATAACCGATCATTCAACTTCAAAACTCCATCACTTCCTAGAGTGAAAGCAGTGATTTCTTTGTTTATGACTCCTTCTTTTAACTTCACTAAGTACGGATCTTTATCTTGCTTAGCCTTAACATGCGCAACAATGGAGGATTGCGCTAAGGCATAAACAGTTATACCCCCTTCTTCGGTCTCATCCAATCTAATTCCATCATTTGCCAGTTTTTAAATTTCTCGACCCAAAGATCGCTTTTGTACTACAAGATGGGCCAAGACACCCATTGACTTCCTACTAAGTGAATCTACGACCACATTAGCTTTGCCCTGGTGATAAAGGATATTGATGTCATAATCTTTCAATAGCTCGATCCACCTTCTTTGTCTCAAATTTAATTCTTTTTGCTTGAAAATGTACTGGAGGCTTTTGTGATCTGTAAACACTTCAGAATGCTCGCTATAAAAGTAGTGTCGCCATATCTTTAATGCAAACACCGCTGCTGCAAGCTCCAAGTCGTGTGTGGGGTAGTTCTTCTCAGGATTCTTTAACTGCCTGGAAGCATAAGCAATAACTTTTCCATTTTGCATAAGAACACAACTGAGACCAACTCTGGAGGCATCACAATACACTGTCAACCCACCCGAACCTGTCGGCAAGGTTAACATAGGTGCAGTGGTCAACCTCTTCTTTCACTCTTGAAAACTCTGCTCACAAGCGTCTGACAACTGAAACTTAACTGCTTTCTGAGTCAACTTAGTTAATAGAGCTGCAAGTGAGGATAATCCCTCTACAAACCTTCTATAGTAGCCAGCTAACCCCAAGAAACTCCTGATTTCGGTTGGCGTTGTCGACCTAGACCAGTTCTTGACTGCTTCTGTCTTCACTAGATACCATGTGGCCTAATAATGCCACTGGCTGCAACCAGAGCTCACATTTTGAAAACTTGGCATAAAACTCATTCTCCTTTAAGGTCTGTAAGGCTATCCTGAGGTGTTATGCATGATCTTCCTTGCTCTTAGAGTATACCAAAATATCGTCTATTAACACGATAATAAAGGTATCAAGGAATAGCTTGAAAGCTCTGTTCATGAGGTCCATGAATGCATTTGGAGCATTTGTCAACCCGAAGGACATCACTAGAAATTCATAGTGCCCGTAGCGAGTTCTAAAGGCTATTTTAGATATATCCTCTTCTCTGATTCTTAACTGGTGGTACCCCGACCCCAAGTCTATCTTTGAAAAGTACTTTGCACCCTGAAGTTGCTCAAATAAATCATCAATTCTTGGCAGTGGGTACTTGTTCTTAATGGTAACTTTATTCAACTACCGATAGTCGACGCACATTCTGAGCGACCCATCCTTTTTCTTGATAAATAGGACTGGGGCACCCCACGGTGAAACACATGGCCTGATGAAGCCCTTATCAATAAGGTCTTTCAAGCGTTCTCTCAACTCATTAAGTTCTGTTAGAGCCATCCTATAAGGAGGTATAGATATGGGCTGAGTGTCTGGCATGAGATCGATCCCAAAATCTATGATTCTTTTAAGAGGAAGTCCGGGAAGGTCATCTAGGAAAACTTCTGGGAATTCTCTAACAATTGGCACAGACTGAAGAGCTGGTGGTTCTGATTCTGGATTAATGATGTGAGCCAAATAGGCGAGACACCCCTTATCTATCATTCGTTGTGCCTTAAGGTAAGAAATAGACTTACCTACCAGCGATGCTAGCGATGCTGAACTACCCTTCCACTCTAAGACTTCTTCATTTGGAAATTGGAACCTGACTATCTTGGCACGACAATCTAACATGGCATAGCAGGAAGACTACCAATCCATACCCATGATCACATCGAAATCCACCATTTCTAACTCTATGAGATTGGCCTCGGTGCTGCGACCTTGGTGTTGGTCCCAAACGCACATGCAAGTATACGTGGTCGACAAGTAATAAAATGATAAGTCGAGCGTTGAACCCACAGAGACTTGTATAAACTACCCACTAAATTCACCAAGATTGTTATTCAGTCAACCCAAATTCTAGTTCAAGAATGTGATTATACTAAACTATAATTCTATGTAATAACTAAATTATCAAGCAGTAAAATAATTGTTATGTATTCAATAGAGACAAATATTCTAGGGTTGTGATCGATTCACCAATCCTATTGTGTTCTAGTTAACTCTCCCTTTCATAAATTCATTCATGGTTGCTAATTAATCGATAATTGCTCTCATAGCCTTCTCCCTAAGTCCTACTCGCCTATTCAAAATAGATTAACCCCTATATTCCTATGGAATCAATCTATCAAGAATGCATTAAGATTATGATATTTAATTAAGCACGGTGACTAGGTATATTCCTATCCTAACCACAAATCCTCCCCCACTCCAAGAGTTAAGATCGTGCTCTCTTCAATTCTTCTCTAATCTAAACGTGGATTTCCCAAGCATAGCATAGATAGTAAATAGAACCTAACTGCTGGCCAGACAATTAAGCAATTAATCACAGAATTGAAGAAACAACCATATATTAGTGAATTATAATCAAGGTTAAGTCAACGTTAAACAACAATATTCATGGCTAAATCACAACCTCAGAACTATGGGTTTTAGCCACTCATGATAATAACAAACAATTTCATAACTGTTGGATAATTAAAAATACTAAGAAAAGATGAAGAAATCTGAGATGTTCTTGCTCCCGAATGTTTCCCGTGTGTATTCTCTCTTCGAAGTGGCATCTCCCCTCTAAAAATAAGCTTAGTCTTTCTTTTATATGTGTTGGGTAGGTCTAGGGCCGAAATAACCTTGTCCCAGGCAAAGTTGGACAGAATTCACGCCACCAGCGCCCAGCCCAGCGCTAGGCGCCGTCCTTGGCGCTGGTAATTTGCAAACACTGCCTCTCACGCCACAGTTAGCGTGGGGCGCTGCCTGTGGCACTGAAAATGCCATTGTTGCTTTTTTCGTCCATTTTCGCTCTAATCTCGCACCTTTCGCCCCGAATTGCTCCCGGATCATTCCTACACATCAAAATACCTCAAGTTAATATAAATCAACACATTTTACATCCTAAATCCACGAAACAAGAGTAAAACATGAGGCGATATACATATAAAATATATATACTTTAAGCTAAACATCAACACCCCACACTTAGACACTTGCTCATCCTCGAGCAATGGGACTATCAAATATACCCCCAACTATGTACGAGTCTCAACTATAGAGGAGCATTTCAACTTTTAACCATACACTCTACCCTTGACTATGATCAATACCGGCAATCAAGCATGGACATTCAAAATTTCACATTCTTCCCGTTTAAGCATGCCCAAGTATAACATTTCAATTCAAGCAATTCCAACAACCTATTTGTAACCACCCAACCTCAAAAGCTGACTTGTAACCACTAAGCACTCTCAACTCGCGCACTTACCCAACAAGATAGTTTACAACATTACCAATCATTCATGAGATCATGTGCCCTTACCAACAAACAAAAGCGTGAATATGGACTAGTCCACATATTCAAATATGCTTTTGAATATAAATTAAGGACAATCACACCATTGAACAAATTTTGCTCGCTCTCACAAAGAATTCATATGCATCCCGTGGTCGTACCATAAGCTTGCCCATAGTGTATATCTCTACTAATTTAAGCTAGCTAAATCTAGGATCAATTAGGACTTTAAGGTTGTAATGTAGGCTAAGGGACGTGTATGATACATTTAGAAATAGTGACTAACCCTCCTAAGCACTTTAATACATTAATTCACAATTTGAGCACATATTCTTCTCAATCAATTCACTTGCCACAAACCATATGCAACATAGCCCTTACTTTCATTAAGCACTTTCTATACTCCCACTAGCACAAATTAATAAGAATTGGAGGTGTGTTATTTTTTCTACATACTTTAACTATCATTTTTCCTTTTCTTGCAATTTTTTTTTCTACACACCCATCCATGCATTAAAATTCATCGGCTAGTGACTTTTTTTAATTTCAATTTTAGTGCACCAAAGGGCCTTTCCATGGTTCCACTCAAAAGCTACTCCCAAATCTCTCACTTTACTTCTTTTAGCGACTAAGTGCCTTAGGAGGTAAAGGTTCAACAATCTAAAATTAAGAACAAACTAGGGGTATGGCTTGTAATGTGGGTGTCAAAGAAAAGGTCTATAGGCTCAAAGGGGCTGTCAACGGAAAATTTTATTTTTATGTGACAAGCACATCTATGATCAAGCAAGAAACGCCTATGTCATCTCCTAGATTAGCACAACTTTCAATTTCGCTTCGATTAACACACGGGGCAAGTTCTAGACTATACAGGATAACATAAAAGATCACAAATCCTCACACACACATTGCACATGACTCAATCAAAACGGTTCTGTTCAACTCTCAAGTCAAGCAAGCACACATAATTGAGAAAAATTAAGCCATATTGCACTATGTGGCATACAAGTCAAACAACTGAGAAAAGGCGTCACAAAATAGGCTATTTACTTTACTTAGACGTCACAATTCAAACCAAATTCATGGGAAGATAGAATGTATGTCATAGCCTAATGTGCCAGCATCAACCACATCAATGAGTATCTCAGAGCAACTCAGTTTCTTCCTAAACTACTCCTAAAAAAATAAAGTACCCAGTTCGAGCTACACCCTCGGAAAAGAACCGGCGTCCAAAGAAAAACCAAGGGATACTACCTAACTATCCTAAAAAAAATTGGTGTTTTTAATCGGACTTTATCCCTCAAGGAAATTGTCCAAAAGATCCATCGTCTGGAAAAGTCCGAGCTTTTTCTAATATTTTTTTCCTTTTTTTGTATTTTAATATTTTTTTTCTTTTTTGTATTTTTTTTCTTTTCTAAAACAACTAAACTAAAACAAGACTAAGTAAAAACAATAAAAGAAACATATTAAAACTAATGAAAGAAACAAATTGATACAAGATATACAAACATCACGGGTAGTATTCCTCTCACCCATACTTAGTCTATGCATAGTCCCGGTGCATATAAAAATGTAAAACAGAGTAGGGTGAAAAGAAAACTCTCTGTCAGTCGGAGTCCTCCTCCTCAGCGTGCCTCCATCAGCAGCTCTGGGCACATCATCATCCAGTCCTAGAGGCACCAAAGCCATGGGCCCCGTATCATCATCACCGACCTCGTCCTCTGTGTTTGAGCCCTTGACAGTTTTTACGTCCTCCGACGAGTGAACGGGGCTACCAGGTGCAATCCCCAATATCTCTTTGGACGAGCTCGACAAGTCATTGCGTAAATGCATACGCTCCTCGTCTGGAACACCAGCCCTGCTCATGAGTAAATTCAAAGAGTTATAGAGGTACCTGTTGAAGTTCTCGTCTCGTTCGTTCCTTGCTGCCTGAGTGAGCTTCGACGATGTCTCCAACAATTATGTGATTTCCAATAACCCTGTAGGAGCCTCCACCACCTCATCATATCATGGATACTCCGGCGCCTCCCGGGAGAACATATATTGTGTGAGTAAGTTGCTGAAGAAAAACCTCTTAATCTGCCGCCCAAATCTCGTGCAATCCATCTCACCGAGCATAATCTCACCCACATTAATGGGTCTTCCAGTCATCAAAAAGAATATGACACACACTCTAGCTCGAGTGCAATCGGTGTTGTGTTCCACTGGCATGAGTATGGCTTGTACAAAATCCTCCAACACTTTGGCAGTCTTGTTGAAATCAGAGCGAACCATCGAAAGGTCAATATCACCTTGCTTCTTGGTCCACTTAGCATTTGAATCCACTCCACAAAGAGTGTGATGTATCAATGTGTATTTTAGGCTTTTGACAAATTTCTGGAGCCTCCTCGAGTCAACATTCTCAACCCCTAAAAACTCACATAAGGCCCGCCTATCCAATGGCATGTCCTTCCCACGTACATGTGACATAGACAATTTGTAATTCCAGTTGGTGTACAATTCCCGAACCATGCTCAAATTTGTATGCCCAGGGTAGTCTATGAGTTTGTCCATGTTTAGTGCGCGCAACCAGCCAAGGACACTTGGGAAGTTCCTTCCAAAGCTTTGACATTTATCCCCATCTCGGAGACATACCGTCCATATGGCATGAAATCCCTATGCCATGCAATAGCCGCAACAAATACTAGTCTCAAGCGAGGCCTTGGTGGCAATGGAGCTTGCTATGATGCCTCAGTAACCTGTTTTCCTTTCGCTTGCCGCGAAGAGCCTTCTCCCTGCTTCCGCTTTTTGGGCGTAGGGACAGTGGTGGCGGACTTGCCTATTCCCTTGCTTTTGCTAGAACTATCATGAGCCATAATATCCTACAATACAAATAAGCATGAATGTAAGAACTCATCAAGAAATATGCCTAAGGTTGTCGCGCAAGTCAAAAATGACCCCACACTTAAAACCGAAGGCTTAATGTATAATATCACAATTTTGATCTAAAATGCACAGGTGTTGCACTCCAAAGCTATGGGTACTCAAGACTTCCCCATGCCACACAATAGCTAAAAGGCACTAATCAATGCCACACACACAAGTGATTGATCATGGCTTAGTGAATTCACCTTAATGTAAGGAAGAGGCATATGTTACTTCCCTTTCTACAACTACTACATCTACAACATTCTACAATATACATTATATAAGATACATGGTGTAGGAACATGTTTGCATTGAAGCCAAGCCCCATATCATGTGAAATCATCCCCACACACCCCACACTTAGCCCAAATTCATACACAAATACACTCGGCTACTCAAACTTCACCGGTATACCAAATGATTCATTCAAACATTTTAACAAACACCTTGTGGGCATAAAGTGAGTGCATTCTAGTTTAACAATGGTGGAACATGATGGCCCTCCCAAATTTCAACGAAGTAGAGGAAATTTTAGTTTACTACTCCGTATACAAAACAACGAAACAATTTTCGACCTATGTGGACCACCCACCATAAAAATTTCTTAAGAAACTACATAGGGGAAAATTTGAGGATTAGGGCACTTGGGAGATGGGATGTACATTGTTATCTACCAATGAAAACACAAAAAGAAGAAGAAGATGAAGATGAAGAACACATACCTGTAGAATTTAATATGAGAGCAAGAGAAGAATTAGAGACAATTTTTTGAGAGAGGAGGAAGAGGAGTCGCGGCAAAGGCATCGTGAGAGTTAGAGAGAGAGCGGGTGTTGTTTTGGGTGGGGAGTGTTTTAGTTATGGTTTACTTTTTGTTATGGGTGGGTATGGGTATTTGAGTGGGTTGTAATGTGAGAGAATATGGGTATATAGGTATGGGTTAATTAAATTAAACAAAACGAAAAAAAACTTACCTAGCCACCCCCCAGCCCAGCGCTCCGCTATGCCTAACGCTGGGGTCTTGAGCATACTGCCTTCAGCGCCCCAGGCAGCATGAGGCGCTGGCCTGGGCGCTGTTTTGCGATTTTTTGTTTGTTTGTTATAACTTCCCGATCCCCGGAGCCTTTCTATATATTCAATTTACATGTCCTACACCATTCTACCTATAATTTCTATGCCTACAAAGAAAATGCAAACTCTATTCTACTATAACTAAAAAAAATTAAGAAGCTAAACTATGAAAGCAATAAAAATTGGGTTGCCTTCCAACAAGCGCCTGATTTAACGTCGCGGCACGACGCAAGGCCTCGCTTACTCATGAGCGAGTACAACTTTGGTCTTCTCACGATCAATTATTCCTCCCCAATAGTTGTTTACCCTGTGTCCATTCACTAAAAATTTCCTTTTACCATTTAACGCGCGCAGCTCAATTGCACTATAAGGAGTGACTCTTACCACCTCAAAAGGGCCTGACCATCTCGACTTTAACTTCCCAGGAAACAACTTGAGCCTAGAATTGAACAATAATACCTGTTGGCCTGGCTCGAAGTGACGTGACTTGATACGCTTGTCATGCCATCTTTTAGTCTTCTCTTTGTATAGCTTAGCATTTTCATAAGAGTGTAGCCTAAACTCATCTAATTCATTCAACTGCAAGATTCTTTTCTCACCCGTGGCTTCAAGGTCCATATTCAACTTTTTAATGGCCCAGTATGCTTTGTGTTCAAGTTCAACAGGAAAGTGACATGCCTTTCCATAAACAAGCTTATAAGGCGACGCCCCAATTGGCGTTTTGTATGCAGTTCTATATGCCCACAAGGCATCATCTAACTTTGCAGCCCAATCCTTCCTATTTACACTCACCGTCTTCTCTAAAATTTTCTTTATTTCTCTGTTCGACACCTCAGCTTGTCCACTCGTTTGAGGATGATATGCTATCGCAATTCTATGGCGAACTCCATATTTAGCTTGAAGATTATTCAACAACCGATTGTAAAAACGTGTCCCTTCATCACTAATTAAAGCACGTGGAGTCCCAAAGCTCGAGAATATATTCTTTTTCACAAACGCAGCTACCACCATGGCATCATTTGTTGGAAATGCGATCGCCTCTACCCATTTTGACACGTAGTCAACTGCTAGCAAAATGTATTTGTTTCCTCTGGACAATGGGAATGGTCCCATAAAATCTATCCCCCATACATCAAAAATCTCAACCTCCAGGATGTTATTCAAAGGCATCTCATGCCTCCTGGTGATTGTTCCTGTTCTCTGACACTGGTCACACATCTTAACAAAAGCATGGGCATCTTTGAATAAAGTTGGCCAAAAAAAATCGGATTGTAATACCTTTGCAGCTGTTCTGTCTCCTCCATGATGGCCCCCATAAGGTGATGCATGACATTCATACAACACTAATCCTACCTCCTTTTCTGGAATGCATCTTCTCATGAACCGATCAGCACATTGCTTGTACAAATATGGATCATCTCAATAGTAGAAGTTCACATCACGTAGAAACCTCTTTCTAGCTTCAGATTCAATTTCAGGAGGAAGTACCCCACTCACAAGATGATTCACATAGTCTGCATACCATGGGGGGGGGGGGTCTTGGGTGATAGCAAAAAGTTGCTCATCGGGAAATACTTCTTTAATTTGGCCACCCTCCTCCACATGGTCGTGATTTTTCGGCCTAGATAGATGGTCAGCTACTTGGTTCTCTGTGCCCTTTCGATCTCGTATTTCTACATCAAATTCCTGCAACAACAAAACTCAGCGCATCAATCTAGCCTTAGATTCTTTTTTCGTAAATAGATACCTGATTGCTGCATGATCGGTATGGACTATGACTTTTGTTCCCACCAAGTATGCCCGAAATTTCTCAAAGGCCCACCTAACGGCTAACAACTCCTTTTTAGTGGTGGTGTAATTTAGTTGTACATCATCAAGAGTCTTACTCGCATAGTAGATGGAATAAAACACCTTGTCTTTCCTCTGGCCTAGCACTGCCCCAATAGCATGGTCACTCGCATCACACATAAGTTCAAATGGTAAGGACCAATCTGGTGCCACAATAATGGGAGCAGCCACCAATTTTTTTTGAGTTCTTCAAATGCCTTGAGGCAGGCGTAATCAAAATTGAAAGTTACATCTTTTTCAAGCAACCTGCACAAAGGAGTAGAAATTTTAGAAAAATCCTTAATAAAGCACCGATAGAATCCCGCGTGTCCCAAGAAATTCCGGAAACCCTTCACAGAAATAGGTGGAGGTAATTTTTCAAATGCCTCCACCTTCGCCTTATCAACTCAATGCCGCTCCTCGACACTCTGTGACCCAACACGATGCCTTCCTGTACCATAAAATGGCACTTTTCCCAATTTAATACCAGATTTGTTTCTTCACAACGGGCCAACACCTTGCTCAAATTCTTCAAACAATCATCATAAGAAGACCCAAAGACTGAAAAATCATCCATAAAAACTTCCACAATTTTTCCGCCATATCGGTGAAAATAGCCATCATGCATCTCTGGAAGTAGGTGGTGCATTACAAAGACCAAACGGCATTCACTTGAAGGCAAAAGTGCCATAAGTACCATTAAAAGTGGTCTTCTCCTGATCCTTTAGGCATATGACAATCTGATTGTATCCCGAAAAACCATCAAGGAAGCAACAATATTCATTCCCTGCTAATCTATCCAACATTTGGTCAATGAATGGAAGTGGAAAGTGGTCCTTGCGGGTTGCTTTGTTGAGCCTTCTATAATCAATGCAGACTCTCCACCCCGTCACAGTGCGAGTAGGAATTAGATCATTTTTCTCATTCTCAATCACTGTCATCCCCCCCCCCCCCCCGGCACACATTGAACTAGGTTTACCCAGTTGCTGTCAGAAATAGGAAAGATGATACCTGCATCGAGAAACTTAATTACTTCCTTCTTCACAACCTCCTTCATAATGGGATTTGACCTCCTTTGTTTCTCAACACTAGAGCGGTGTCCATCTTCCAAGAAGATTTTATGCATGCAAAACTATAAACTAATTCCCTTGATGTCAGCAATTGTCCACCCAACCTTTTTATGCTCGTGAAGTATTTTGAGCAATTTTTCTTCTTGTATGTTAGTCAAGCTGGATGAGATAATCACGGGCAATGTCTCAGAGTTCCCCAAAAAAGCATAGTGTAGATGCGCTGGTAGGGGCTTAAGTTCTAGCTTTGGAGCTTCTTCAATAGATGGCTTAGGAGGGGTCAGAGTGACAGGCCTATCCAACTCCTCAAATTTTCCAAACCCATGGACATAACTGCAGGACATATCAAGTACTTGCTCAATTTCTCCCATCATTTCATCTTCACCGTCTTCTTCATCCCCAATCAAAGCTCGTTCAAGAGGATCTATAGGGCTCATATAAGGCACTAAGGATGTATCATCACTTTCCACCACAGAAATCATGGATAGATCTTCATAGTGGGCTGGCAATCTGAGTGCTTTATATAAATTGAATATCTCCACTCGATCACCTACTCTCATCGTCATCTTTCCTCCGCAAACATCAATAATAGCTCGGCCCGTGGCTAAGAACGGACGCCCCAAAATAACTGTGACTTCCTGATCAGGCTCGTAGTCCAAGATAATGAAATCAGCAGGGAATATGAAAGGCCCCACTTAAACTAACACATCTTCAATCACTCCTTCAGGATGAGCAAGGGAGCGGTCAGCCAACTGTAAGATTACTGTTGTTGGGCGTGGCTCACCCAACCCCAACTGTCTGAACACAAATAGCAGCATCAAATTGATGCTCGCTCCAAGATCACATAAAGATCGCCCGACTGCATGCTTACCAATCGAGATTTGGATAGTGAAACTACCTGGATCCTTCAATTTTTGAGGTAGCTTGCTTTGAATTCTTGAGCTACATTCCTCAGTGAGTGCCACCGTTTCGAACTCGGTCAGCCTCCTTTTATTTGCCACTATGTCCTTGATGTATTTTGCATATTTGGGCACTTTTTGCAAGATGTCTACCAATGGAATAATAATTTGCACCCGCTTCAAAATATCAAAAAACTTTTTATACGCAACATTATCCTTCACTTTCTGCAATCTTTCAGGGAACGAAGATGGTGGCCTCGCAACCAATAGTGGGGGTTGCTCAGCCACCACCTCTTCAGCTGGCTTCTCTAACTCTTTTGATTTTTCTGATTTTGATTCTCTAATTGCTGGACTCTTATTAAAATCACATGTTTTCTCTTTTTCGATTGGACTTCTTCTAATTGTCTCCCATTCTCTTAATGACAAGGAATTAATGGATGTCTTAGTATTAGCTTCAGTGTCACTTGGTAGAGCTCCAACTGGTCAAGTATTTTGGGTACTGGCAAGTTGTCCCACTTGGCGCTCCAAATTTCTCATTGTTGTGGCTTGGGCCTGCTGGTCAACTATCACTTTCTTTATCATCTCTGCGGTGTGGGCTTGCTGGCCAGCCATCAATTTCTTCATCATTTCCTCAATGTGACTTGTTGAGATTGCTTGTTGTTCAGTATAAGGTGGTCTATATTGTTGTTGAGGTGCTTGTGGTCGGTATTAATTTTGAGCACCTTGATTTCCACCCCAAGAGAAGTTTAGGTGGTTCCTCTAGTTGGGATTGTAAGTGTTCCCATATTGGTTTGTCTGGCCCCTATTTTATACCCACAAAGCAGACAGACTCTGGATTAATTGGGCATAAGTCGCTCGTGTGACCCTCTCCACATACTTCACAAAACACTTGAACCTGTTGCACTGGTTGTGCTTGTTGCTTGTTGATAACCAAGGTCATCTGATTTACTTGGTTGGTCAGTGTAGAAATCTGCGCTGATAATGCCGAGACGACATCTAACTCGAGAACCCCTGCAGGTTTTTGCACCATGTGTTTGCCCATTTCTCCTTTCCAATACGGATTGCTTTTGGAGAATTTGTTCAATAATGCATATATCTCATCAAATCTTTTCTCCAAAACTTGACCTCCAGCTGCAACATCTACCACAATTTTTGTTTCAGGATGTAGCCCTTCTATGAAAGTGTGAGCTAACACTTCGTTTGTCTGCTTGTGATGAGGACAGTCTTTGAGTAACCCCTTGAATCTCTCCCAAGATGAGTATAGAGACTCCCCCGCTTTCTGTTTGAAGGCGACTATCTCACTTCTGATCTTTGCAGTTTTGCCTGGAGGAAAGAACCTTGCCAAAAATTTCCTTGCCAAATCATTCCATGATGTAATAGAATTAGCTGGTTCCGCCTTCAGCCATCGCTATGCTTCGCACAACAGAGAGAATAGAAAAAGTGTGAGCCTCACATAGTCTGAAGTGACCTCGTTAGTGATATAAGTATCACTAATTTCCAAGAAGTTCAGCATACGATGTTGTGGATCCTCATATGGAAGACCCATAAACTGCCGATTCGCATGAAGTAGCTGGGTCATGCTCTGTTTCAACTCAAAGTGCCTAGTGATCCTGTACTTCACAATGCTGGAGGTGCCATTAGCAATGCTGGGCATTGCCACCTCCTGAACAACCATATGTTCCTCTGCCATCTTCATAGGAAATTGAACAAGTGCCTGAATATTATTAGTGTCCCTTGCTTCCCTCAACCTCCTATGAAATGTTCTCTCAGATGCGAGGTCAAAGCCTTGAAGTCGGTCCTGGCTTTTGACCCTGCGCATTCAATCAAAGTTCCTGAGATCAGAGCAATAATCAAGTAACGTTAGACTTGACGAAATAACAATGGAAGCAAAAACTAGAAATTAGTCAATATTCAAGTCCCCTACAACGGCGCCAAAAACTTGTTGGTCCCAAACGCACACACAAGTATACGTGGTCGACACGTAATAAAATGATAAGTCGAGTGTCGAATCTACGGAGACTTGTATCAACTACGCACTAAACTCCCATAGGCACATCTCCTTATAGACTAGTTTTTGGGAAAACTTGTCATTTACCTGTGGAATTAGAAAACATAAAGCATATTGGGCTATAAAATTGTTGAATTTAAACCTACCAGATGCAGGTAAAAATCGTCTATTGCAACTTGATGAGTTGGAAGAGTTCAGACTTACAACATATGAAAATGCTAAATTGAACAAGGAAAAGACAAAAAAAATGGCATGACGAGCTCATCCGCCATAAATATTTTAAAGTTGGAAATCATGTTCTGTTGTACAATAGCCGATTGAGATTATTTCCAGGAAAGTTTAAGTCATGCTGGACAGGACCATATACAGTAACAGGAGTGACCCCCTATGGTGCCATTGAAATATAACATGCAGATGGGGGAGACAAATTCAAAGTAAACGGTCATCATTTGAAGCCTTATATCAGTAGATTCTTCGACAAACAGGCTTCAACAATCCTTTTTGCCTAATTTTTATAATAAGTCGAGCTGGCGATGTTACACTCAGAACTATTTTCTTCCCCTCCCTTTAATCTTTAAAGTAATTATTAGTAGTAACATATAATATTTTCTTTTTAGTAAATATATATAATAAAATTAGTTTCTTTTTCTTATATAAAAAAAAGTAAAATAATAACAATAATAATTGCATGTTTGTATTATATTATATATGTGTATGTATGTAGTATGTATTAATATATTTTGCCATGATAAAGAAGCACTCTCATGATTGCGACAATAAAAGTTTTCTCCTATCATGAAAAAGAACATTTTCTTTGCCATAATCTTGTCTTTATTATATGAGAGAAACCTTGAGAAGCCAAGAAAAAGGAAATGAGGCCAGAATCGAAAAAAATCAGGGAAGCTCCTTTATCTCCTTTTACTTTTAATTTATTTGTCTTGAGGATATGACATTATTTAAGCTTGGGGCTAGAGGAATATGTTTGTTATATATGTGTTTCTTTTAAGTTTTTTTTTCCGGTTAAATATAAAAAAAGAGAGTATATTTTACAACTAAAAATGTGTTTTTAGTAAAATTATAAAATTAAAAAAAATGAAAAAATTTTTAGTTGCCTTATTCATAAGGCAACTTATTACATATACTTCCATGGATTTCTTGTTCAGTTCTTTGCCATGGTCGTAATATTTTGAACTGAACATTTTTTAGGACTTTTAGTTGTTTTAACTTGTTTTGGTAAATAAGTTGGCTAAACTTGATTTGACTTGAAAAGCATGACATTTAGAAAAGACGAATTCGATTAAGTACCATTCACAGGTTTTATGATCACTTTTCTAAACTCATAGTTACTTATTGGTGATTGAAATCATAGTTTTCATTAGCCCAAGTGTATTGTGCGGCTAGCTTATATTGTCTAGTTCTCATGCTTATCTGGAAATCTAGAACTTGCCTTGAATGTGGATTGAGGCGAAATTCTCGGTAGATCTTTGAGTTAAGAAATGAACGTAGGCCTTCTTTGTTGAGCCATAGCCTAAATTGACCTACCTTAATAATTTTTATCCGTAGTTAGCCCAGTTGAGCCTAAATAAATTATCTCTTATTTTGTTGGTCGCCATGCTTTAACCCTTAGCCTCTTTGTTGTTATGACTTGTTCTTTATTCACTCAATCCCCTTTTGGGCACTTTAAGAGTTGATCTGAATGTAAAAATCTTGGCGTGAGGTGTAATTGTAAATAATTGGTGAAAGAATAATTGTTTGAAGTTGTCGATATTTTGAGATGTTGTCGCAAGAACTAAAAAAAATAAATAGTTGCTTCAGAATTTCACAAAAAAAAAAGCAACAAAGAAAAGTTGGCAACTCCATAAAAAAAAATTGAAAGGGATGAAACAAAACAGAGGCTTATTGTTTAAATGAGATGAAAGGCAATTGTACTTAAGAGATAAAATAAATGTGTAGTGCCCATAGGGAATTTGAGTCACTATTATCTATATGTATCCTACCCATCCCTAAAGCCTACTTTAAAACCTTGCAAAAGTCCTACATGATCTTAACTCAGATACTCCTATATTAGTGGAGAACCACATGATAGTCAAGTTTATGGTTATTTCCAATAGCTTGAGGTACTTCTTTGTTGAGAGTGAGCGCATTTTTTTATCTATACTCTTCTTTGATCCTATATCTATATATTATGTGATATTTGGGCATCTCTCTTCATTCAGTGAATGTTGATACCCAATTTTTCCCTATGTATTTTTTATACCTTCAAAATAGCATATGTATGCATATATAATGTATGTCCAAGTGTCTCATTATTTTTCCTTAATTTTTAAAGGTTTTTAAATCAATTTATTTTCCTATTTTATCCATAAAAATCCAATAATTATTTCTAAAATTATCATTTTTGGTGATCACTTGTTGAACTTTTATATTTAAGCTAAGATATAGCTAAGGGAATTTTTGCATATTTTTACAAAATTATTTAGTATTCTTAAGGCTAAATTGTATAATTGCAATATTAGCCTCTTTTAAGATTTAATTGCGTTTATGTTCATGAAAATTAAGTCCAGTACTTTTAAATGGTTAATTATATGTCATAAATCATTTTAGTACTTTTAATTTATTTCCAGAAATCAATTTACTATTTTTATAATTTTAAATAGGGAAAAATGGCTATTTAAATGATAGCCCAATTTCATTCCAATTATAGCCTGAAATTGAGCCCAAATCAGACCCAATTTCCCAACCCAATTGCAACTCATACCTGACCCCCTAACCCAATTTAAATGACCCAACCCGGACTCCCCACCTAACCCCTTTAATCCCAGCCGTTGATCGTTTAGATCAACGGCTCCCATTACCCCTTTCCTTTTTAACCCAAACGACCCCTTTACCCTACCTCATTCCTCACCAACCGCCGCCTATGAATCCCTCTTCTCTCTCAACTCTCTCTGAAACTCTTACAAACCCTAGCCGCCACCATCAAACTACACCCTAATCCACCCTAAGCCCTGCCTAATCCATGGCCCCTCGTGGTTACTTGAGACGTGTAGGGACCTCCTATGGCTCCTGGGTGTTTGTTCTTGTGGTTTCACGGTCAGACCTTGAGGGGATCTGGTCCAGTCCTTGTTCGATTTCAGTTCGTGGCTCTTCTCCGGTCATCCTTGACCTTTCTCCGGCCAGCCATGGCCGTTCGAGTCAGATCCTTGACTCCCCTGGTTAGATCAGTAACTTTCAGGGCCTTTCTCACCTTTTCTGGGTTTTTCGAAACCCTAATCTTTAAGATCTCTCAACTTTCTTTCAGATCTGCTTTAGATCTGTACTTGCTATGACTTTCTTAAGTATTTCTCGAAGGTTCTTTAACCTGCTTTCAAAAACGACTCTTCACTTTTTTTTTCGATTAGGGTTTTCCTTTAATTTATTTAAAAAAAAATCTCTTCTCTGATTTTAACGTGTTTCTAATTTTGCTATGTTTTGTTCATGTTGTTCTTCCATCTGACTTAGCATGTTAAAACCCTAATTTTATTTGGGTCTAAATCGAGTTCCGAAGCTGTTTGTTAGATGTGTGCTTGTTTGTTTAAATTCTTGCTTGACATGTCTGTTTACCATCTTTTGAACTCGATTGTTGTTGAAAACCCTAGGTCTTTGGGTCTGAAATTGTTTGTTTGAACACTTGACTCGATTGAAAGTTCTTGTTCCAGACCCTCTTTTCTTTATGTGACTCATCTGATTTTTACTATCTTTCAACTCGACTATGGCTGAAACCCTAACTTTTCAAAAGGTTTCCTCACCCATTACTATGAGACCTTTACTTGTTTGACTCTCTTCTTCACTTAGGCTATATGTGTGAGCCCTGACTATCTATTGAATCCTATGTTTATTGCCACTATTATTGCATGTTGTTTCTTCTGCCAATGTGCTTGGCCTCGCATGTCTAATGTCTTCCGTTCACTCTGTTTATATACTAAAGTGCAGAAGCATGTTTCTTCTTTGATTGACCCTAATCGTGTGACTGATTTCAAAGCTTTTCTTTTATGAACCCTAATTTCACTCGCCTGTTTAGAATTGATTGATTCTTTTCCCTTTACTGAAATATTTACCTTGCTGAATCCTTTCCAAAAATAAGCATATTTTCGTACTCAGACTTGATTGTTCACTACATGCTTTTACTACTCCTTTTATGGCAATAATCAGTCTGTCTCTAAACTGATTTCTTTCCTTATTTGAATATGTTACTACCCGTTAAACAGTGATTCCTTAATTAAAGGGAATCACTTGTATAATTGATTCTGACTGTTGATTGTTTCCATATTTGTATTAAACTTTACTTATTACCCCTCATTCACTCATTTCAAAAAACTATAAATACCCTGCACCCCTCTCCTTTCAAACGGACGAACAAACCACCTGAGTACAGAACACACACTTCACTCAAAACTGTCTCTCTTTTCTCTATTACTACTTGTGTTGCTGCCTTGTCTAGCCGGCTGAAAGCCAAGGCTAGGCTGTGGAAATTTGCTTACTTTTCTTTCTGCATTCGCTTCTTACTGGTATGTCCTAATTAATCTTCAAGCATCAAAAACAACATGTCTCTTTACTATTGCCTTCACTCTTGCATGTTTCCTGCTTATGTTTAATCAAGTTTCATCCTAAGCATGCTGTAAATCAATGTGATCCTTTATGTGTAAATACTCTGTCAGTCATTTGATTATGTGATTATGACTCATGAATCCCAAACCCCCATATCCCATATGTGCGTGTATTCTCTGGTTGGTTTGAGGGCATGTCAGCATTAGACATTGCTGTGCATGACCCAAACCTGACCCTCCCTGGGGTCATATGCTTCATATCCCCTCTATGTGTTGTGTTCTCTGGCTGGCTTATGGGCATGACAGCACCATCTATTGCTGTGCATGCCCAAACCTAACCCCTTCCTAAGGTCATATGCTCCCTGCAATGAATTCCCAAACCCTTGACCCCTTTGTATAAAAATGTTGGTTCTATGTAGTGTTAGTTTTACTACTACTATTTTCCAATCACCCTTACCCCTCTCTATTCTCCACTCAGTTTTAAATCTCTGTCTCTGCACTTCCACTATACTCTTAGACTTAGGTTCTGCCCCTCTTGTGTGAGCCTTGCCTCGGGACCTATGAGCTCCCTCTGAACTTGGACACATAAGGGCTGGCCCTTCCACACTGCACTCATCTCTATCTGGTTATGCAAACTTGGGTGTAAGCACTGCCCGGGGTCCCTTGAGACCCTTAGGGAACTTTGACACACTCAAGTCTGAGAAAGGCTTTGAAACAAGTGGCATTTGAGGTGTTTTGTTCCATAACTCAGAGAGGAAGTCAGAATCAGGCTTCCTATGGTTGTAACTTCTTATTTTGCATATTTTTGATGTAATTCAGCAATTGGTCTGTAATAATTTGTAAACAGATATTGGGGTTGGCTAGTGGAAAGGGATGGGTAACTATGAATGTTTAGCTATTAGAAGGGTAGAAAACATGCCTATAGGACCTGTTTTAAATTCCGCATGTTTTTAATTCTACATTTAGATAACATGCCTATAGGATCTGCTTTAAATGCTGCATGTTTTAT
>NC_031996.1:37957732-37960652 GCF_001879085.1 Nicotiana attenuata | reverse complement strand
ATGACTAACGACATCTAATAGCTAAAACTTTATCATCGGACAAACACACCATTGTAGATGTGAATTTGAAGTTGACATCACGGACGGGAGCGGAACAATAACATTAGTAGTGTAAGATAAACTAGCTGAAAGAATGCTTTCACTGACAGCAGACCAGATATATGAAACTACCATTGTCAAGGTTCATATACTAACAACTCTAGAATCATTTTGCATCAGTCGAAATTAATTTAAAATCCTCACTTTGCTAGTTCTGTGGTAAACTTTTTTCCATAGAAACAACTGTTACCTGTTGAGCATATCAGAGAGCACCTGCTAGACAAGATGTTCAAAATTCATTTACAGAAATCACTACTTAGAACACCGGATAGACCACTTGGTACCTTTGTCATCTCATCTTACACGCAGAAACAGACTGTCTTCGACCTGGCACAATCTTCAACATCAGCTACTATTGCTGAGGGAAGTATAATGAAGCTAGAATCAATCAGTACTTCTGAAGAAGCAGATCGCAGTCCGTCGACACAAGATGAAAACCCAAGGAAAAAACCAAACGTACAATCAACATGTCCTTTGCAAAAATAATCAAGGTTGGAAATTATTTCTTGATAGGCCATATTTTTTTTTTAAGATTCTGTTGTCTGCTTTTAGGTTACTTAATGAACAATTACATTTACTGCTATCAATTTCAATCCATTAAAATGCTTATTATGTTAAAGTACACTTATGGGTTTTGCTTATACGATAAAGCCTAGGTTGCTCGCGCTATACTACAATTTCAGAATTTTCGAACAATTCAAAACAAAATCTATGTCCAATGTCTTTACAATTCTTTGTCCAAATTACGTATTCTCAACTACTCTTTTAAACTTAACTCTCAATTTGTTGTTCATACAGATGCCTCATCAGATTTGAAGCGCAACAAAGGTCGCCTCAATGGTCTTTGACAGCTTGCATTTAAGGCAGATTTTGGTGGTGTTGTTATACTACAGTACAATCTTCCACTTTTTTTGTAAATAAGTACTTAGATTTTCGTGAACTGTTTACTGCAGTACAATGTTTCACATTTTGTATAAATAGCTAGACAAACTGACTCTTACCAAGGCAGATTTTGGTAAGTACAATCTTCCGCATTTTGTGTAAACAACTACGCAGATTTTCATGAATTGTTTACTGTTAGCTATGCAAACTAACTTTTTGAATAATCTGGTAAATCCAAGTAGCTCCCATTATATATACGTTTATGTTTTCATCATACCTCCAAAACTTCAAAGCGTTTCACTGTAGTTGTAATCCAATAGCGAAATCACAACCGCATACCTATACAAAATAATATACAAGCTTAGCTTAGTGCTAACAAATTTACTCTCAAAAAGAAAAATTTACTATCAAGATCTAAAATGAAAACCCATCCACACAATATTACCCTTACTCCCTTACGTTAAGATTGTTCATCTTGGGCCCGGGCCTTGCCCGGGCTAACCCTACTAGTTTTTTACTATATAGAAGAGCCCTAAAGCAAGCAGGAGACCGTCGACATCCCTGCTTGCTGACACAGGGGCATTTAGGTAATTTCTCTTACTTCTCAAATTACCGTAGGACACGTAGCTAAAATTTTTTAGTAGGACAGCTGGGAGATGACGACGCATGACAGAATAAACAAGCGGTGACCACCGGGTTTTATTCTGCTCATCACCTTTCTCCGTTGTACTTCTCTATTTTCTCCAACAGTTCTCAGTTTCTCTCCTGGAAATATTAATACTTCTGGTGAGCTTTTCTCTATTATTGTACTGCTCTTTTTTATTTGCTTTGCTTCCTGTTTTACTGAGAATTTGTGAATAAAAAATATAGTTCTGTTGGTTTTCAAATAAAGTACTTATTAGAAATATGCGAATAAAAAATTATTGTTCTGTTGGTTCTGGAATAAAGCACTGAAAGCTCTTTCTTTAGGTTCGTTGATGTATTATGGTTAAAATTTTAATTACATCTTCTACAGATTGAGCTGCCACACTTCTAACAAAATTCGTATGATCGCTAAAATTGCAAAAGTGCATGGGATAGGTTTCCAAAGAAAATCTTTATTTTGTTTTCCCAACTTTGGGTATCGAGGCATCGAAAGGTAAAACTTTGGGTATCGAGGCAACGGAAGGCAAGCACCGCAGTAGGATACGATTCTTCTCAAACGGCTATGGGTGTCTTTGTTTGTGCCTGAGTAAGTAATTTGTCGACGCCCACAATGTGTTTGTTTTATTTAGTTAATGACTTGTTAAGTCTATTAGTAGTGGAGATTTATGTGATGGTTGTGATATTGTCTTGCACAATCATAGCATCATTATTATAGATCTTTTTAGAAAAAAAAATTCTCTTTATTGTCTGGTTTGGAGCTCTTGTGTTATTTTTTCCCCTATTGTCCTCTCTGTACTGTACAATTTTGCTGCCTCAACAATAGATAGTTTCATGTTGCAGTATTCTTGGGGATCATATGCTCATTATTCAGGTCTTATTGGCGATTACTATAGTTATTCACTAAAAATTATTCAGGTCTTATTGGTGATTGCTAGAAATATTCACTTGAAAAGGAATATTCACTAGAAATATGTAAAATATAACATAAGTTAGCGCACATCTATGGTAGGCACCATGCGTGAATTAGGTCCTTGAACTATACTGCTTTTGGAGGATCTAATTTTAAATTTTCTCTTTATACTTGCAGGATAGCGAAATGTATCGTGGGAAGCAATTGTATGAAAATGAGGAACGCTATGCTGCCTTAACTCATATGGTATAGAAAGAACTTTGCATAATTTACTGCTGCGGTGACGCAGTTTCTATTGTTGTACTATTTGTTAGGTGGTCTGATTAATGTCCTTGGAGGCAGTTCCTCTTATTGTGCTATTTGTTAGGTGGCCTTTTTTATGTC
>NC_031996.1:37915005-37955489 GCF_001879085.1 Nicotiana attenuata | reverse complement strand
CTAACTCCACAGTGGTTTAGGGTTTTTTTCGGGGGTGGGGGTGGGGTCGGGGGGTGAGGGGTTATTAGATCTTTAAATTTGCAGTTCTCTTGGAAATCTTTAGTCATCCAAAACTCTAGTGTATGAATTAACCTGTGAAGTCTGATTAAAATGACTGGACTACGCTGCATCAGCCCCTCTGTTCCTTTTCTAAACTGATGGTAAAAATTTGAATCGCTTGAAGTAACATATTTCTTTTCATTCCTCCGCGCACCACACCCCTCCCCCCAACCCCAACAACCCCCAACCCTGGTAAGCCAAAAAATATGCTAGCCTTAAGTTCTGTTATGTTAGTTTTTAGTATTTAATCATCTATATAGTTGAGCTAGATGAGTGTCCTCAAATTTGATTTTTTTGTTTGCATCTGGTTTCCAAGGCAGTCCAAGTAAGCATTTAATTCTTTGCCATTTTATTCCCTATGTTCCAAAACTCATTATCCAATTTGCTCAGTAATAGTTAAAGAAAACTGAAATTTCTGAATGATAGTTGGACAGGTAATCAAAATGAAGTTGCATAGTTTCTGCGCAGGGTATTGCCGGGGACAGGGTAATGAATGCTGATATGTTATGCATTCAAGATGAGTTTTCAATATTACAATCTAATCTGATGTTTCACTAGATTTAATTTAGTTTTTGAAATCTTAATCAAAGCATAATAGTTTGTTAAGAATCAGAAAGGTTTAACACGGAAAATTACTAATAGAAGACGTCTAGAATAATTCTGTTAAGTTGAGCCGAACTTGGTGATAGATATGCTGCTAAATAAAAAGAAACAGAAACAACATTGACGTGCTAAGTATCTCTCCACTTTCATTCATTTGTGGGTGGCCGGACCTGTCTCATTGCCATCCCATCCCACATTCATGTTGCAGTCTCTACTGCTGCTTCTGCATTGAGATTTTCTGCTAAATTTTTTTACAAAATGTTGTTGCGGAAACTTTCTTAGTGCCTCCCTCTGATTCTTGTTTTGTTTGACTGTCTAAGTTACTGCAACCTGCAAGCACCTGATCAATCCAGTCATTATTTATTCCTGTGTTAATTTGTTCTTGTCTTCTTTTCTTCACAAGGAAATAGAAAAAATCCCTTCTTGGTTCAATTTGCTAATTTATGGCATGTTTAGCATAGTTATTTTGCTAACATATAAACATGTGGCAGGTAAATAGGCTTGACATCTGTGGCAGAGAAGTAGGATTTGCTTTTACCGGAAAGGGATGTTTCGTAGCTCATGAAAGTGACTTTGGTGGAGCGGCTGATAAGAATTACACTCATTGGCAAGGAAAAAAAGTATGCCTTAGAGCCTTGATGCGACACTAAAGTGCCCACAAAGCGAGGGGAAGCGCTCAACATGTTTTGAGCCTTGCTTCAGGGCTTAAGCGCGCCTTTGAAAACACTGATCCAAGCCCACCATGAGGCACAAAAAGGCCTTTAAATATTACTGAACTCAGGGCTGCTCAAATAGAACATTATATATATCAATTATACACAAATACCACGTTTCAAATTCATGTTAGTTTTTCCCCAGGATTTTAGAAACTTCTTTGGAGTGGCCGGAGAGTATCCTATCATCATCTTATAAAAAAATCACTTTTCCCGTTCTTCACCACATAAATCTAAGCTCCAACATAGCCCCAAAAAGAAAAATATGGAAGATGAAATAAAGGAATAGAACCACAAATAGTTGTTCCAAATCTTTGAGTGAAAAGAAGATATTGCTACAAACGTTTGAAGTAAAGTCTTTCTTCTGCTATGAGCTGGATCCACACCCCCAAACCAAAGTTGATATATCACTGGCGACAACACAGAGAAGCAGCAGAAGAAGATGGATGTTAGGTTATATATATATATATATATATATATATATATATATATATATATATATATATATATATATATATATATATATGTATGTATGTATGGAGAGAGAGAGAGAGAGTTTAGCATTGCGAAAGACGGAAGAAAAAGGGGATGGTGATGGGAAACATCCTTTTGGTCAATATGAAAAGTGACTTGTCAGCAGATGTGTCACGCCCCGAACCTGGGCCTGGATGTAACACGGTACTCGGTGCCTGACTACATGCGACCGAGCGAACCAACTGGCTGGCTAAATCAACATGCGATATCATAACATACTAAATGCGGAAGATAAACAAACACATGCTGATATACTAAAAGTCTGGATGATATAAATTTGAATGCGGAAATACTAATTCAATTCTGATACATATTTGCAGCCCACATAGCTTAACATGAAAAGCCTGCGACTCTGTCTAGCTGTTACTCTAGTCTATGAAGCCTCTAATGAAGTACTAAAAACACTGATTATCTGAAAATACTGAAGACTGTAAGGTAATGATAATGCCCCGGAAGAACTGGGGATCACCAAGTAGCTGGTACGAGAATCCTAGCGCTCTAAATCATCAACCTGTAAATCATTACATGCATCGTGAGATGCAGGCCCCGGGCAAAAGGGATGTCAGTACATTTGAATTGTACTGGTATGTAAAGCAACTGAAAGAAAGAATTATAAATACTGAAACTGAAACTAAGCTGATAACTGAGAATTGATAATTGATAACTGAAATGATAACTATTGAAACTGAAACTTAAATGATAACTGATAACTGATAACTGATAACTGAACTGAACAAAGGAAGTAAGGATATGAATAGTCCCTCTTCTGAATGATGAACAACTTGTTTATCTGAATATTAAACTGCGACCTCAGGCCCAATATATACACAAACTGCAGCCTCGGGCCCAAGTATACGTATACATAACTGCGGCCTCAGGCCCAAAGATGCATAAAGCATAAACTGCGGCCTCACAAAGATGCATAAAGCATAAACTGCGGCCTCAGGCCCAAATACAGGTGCTTAACATTCAGGAACTGAGAATCAAACTGCAAAACATGATAACGAAATACTAAATCACACTGAGTTACATGATACTGGAATATTGGATCACACTGAGTTACATAATACTGGAATACTGAATGGGACTAGACTGAGACATGTATTCTTGAACTAATTATGAACACTGAAACTTCAACTGTTTATGGCATACTGAGTAATCTATACTAAGACTCGGGGGCATCAAACCCAAGTCTATATTGAATACGCACTGAGTTCACAATGTTCAGAATGAAAGTGGTGAACGAGTTATGAAGCTAGAGAATAGAAGTTCTACAACTATTCCAGGAACTAGGCTTAACTATATTTCTGAGGCAATTGGTAACGTCGTAAAAGAACGTAGTGTAGGGAGAGTCATTAAAATTCCCAAACATAGAGAGTTAGCCTCACATACCTTAACTTCCTGCTCTTGAGCGTAATACAACATTCGCCACCCCTTTCAACTTTAATCTATATCAATACAAGTCAACGGGATTCCATATTAGCAATAATTCTCATGTTTTAGTCACTTAAACATTTTCTCAAACACTTGGTGACATAAAGCTTCATAGTCCTTATTAATAGTGTTTCTACGCCCAACAAGCCATTCTCTTGATCCTAGATAAATTCTAAAATCTCAAATGGTTATAATCAACATTATTCTTTATCACCCATAAGGTAATCAATACCCATAACCAATAATAACCAATCAACAACCCAAACCTATCACCGTTCATGCTTTTCTAACCCATCAACTCATATCTCATGAACTAGAGTCTATAATCATTAATTCAATGACAGAATCAATTAGAGGGTGAAGATATTACCTTTTTGACGTTCAATCTCCTTGAATTCGAGTTCTAGTGTTTTTTTTCTCCACAATGATGTCCCAATCGAATATTCAATGATATGGAGGGTTTACCCATGTTAATAAGATGTTGGAAAATTGAAATTAACTTAGAATCACCATTAGAACTTACCTTGGATGGTGGAAGGACCCTTAAGGAGTTAGGTTTTTGAGAGTTCCCCTTTCTAGAGCAAGTTTTTATGTTTTGGGGCTGTGGGGGACGAAATATGGTTTTAAAACGACCCCCCACGAGCGTGCCCGCGCACCTGGAGACCTGCCCGTGCGACTGTGCGACTGACCGCGAAACGGCAGTAACACTACCTCAAAATTAGCGCGGTCGCGCTATGGGCGCGCTACCGGGTGTACATATCGCATACTGTTCTGTAAAACGAGCATAACTTTTTGCACAGAGATTCGTTCGGGCTCCATAATATATAGTTGGAAAGCTATTTCAAAGGCCTACAACTTTCATGCTTTGAGTTTTCTGAAATTCCTTACAAATTTTCACTAAACCCTGCTGGAAGACAGACCTTCTGCAAACATAGTCGATTTTGTCAAATCTTATGCACCTCACTTTCCATCTTGATTTTGAATCAACTATTTTACCCATAATCATCCCGATGGGACTTCACATGTTCAAAATATAACCTTAGTACTCCTTTAACTCATTCATACTTAAGACGAATTTACGGGGTGTTACATTATCTCCCCCTTGGGATCATTCGTCCTCGAATGATTGTCCTGACTTTAACTTCTGCTTACTACGGACCTTAAACGGGTTTGGTGGAAGCATGAACTTTCATTAACACTTGTATACTAAACTGAATGAATACATAATTACTGAACTGTTGCGATTCTGAACTGAATGACTACTGCATTGACTGAATATTGGTCTGCCATGGATACGAGAATACTGAACTAACATGGATATATGAATATTGAACTGACACGAATAATTGAGTAATCTGAGTAGTAGCTGGCATGAATGTCAAAGTATTGGACTAACATTAGTATCTGAGTACTGAACTGACATGAGTATCTGAGTACTGAACTGACATGAGTATGTGAGTACTGGAAACCTGAATGTTATAACATGATACGTGAAATACTGGTTGTACCACCGCTAATTCTGGTAGCAACTCCAACTCATAAGCTATTCGATCGATCTTTTGTAGGATCATATACGATGTGATATATTTGGGACCGAGCTTTTATTTCTTCCCAAATCTCATAACGCCTTTCATAGGCGAAACTTTCAGAACCACCCAATCATCAACTTGGAACTCTAACATCTTCGAACGCTCTTGAATCAACTTAACTTTCTCTATAGTCTGATAGACCAAATTTGGTCCCAGCAACTCCTCTTCACCAACTTTGAACCAACCAATTGATCTACACCTTCGCCCATACAGAGTCTCTCACAGTGCTATCTTGATACTAGAATGGTAAGTGTTATTATTAGCAAGGTCAATGAGAGGTATGTGATCATCCTAATTACTTTTAACATCAAGGACATATCCTCAAAAAAAATTTCACATCACCCCTTAGACCAAAGGTCTTATTCTTGCGGATCCTTTTCTCTTTGTTGGGATCCAAATAACTTTCCTTATTTTCTACAATTCTTTGCACTCTACGTCAATAACGACTAATCTTCCAACTTACTTCTGAGCTAGGAAAAAAACTAAATTATTCACATAACGGAAAGCTGATGTATTCACAACTATTATACACAATCTTAATAATTTAACTCTGCTCACACTGTCAATTTTGGGGAGACCCATTTTCAATAATTCTTAAAGGCTATTCTTCTATAGTTTGTGCTCTCACTGCTAGCTGATTTTTTTCCCACTGCCACTATACTCTGGGTTTAACTTAAACTCTCTGGGTTCTAACATACATTCGGTATTTCAAACTATCATCCACTCACTAGAGTTAACCTGGCTAAGTAAATCAAATTGTATCTCTAGTAGCTCTACTGAAATTTGCTATTTCACTGTATCAACTCAAACATACGAACTATTCTTTTACTAACTACCTGCTAGCGTCATGTGTTCATGTTCTGCTTTGAATAACTAAAGTGAAGCATAAGGCTATTTATAACTTCCCTCATCATTCGACCCTATTCTATGGTCGCACACTATCCTTTTTTTCCAAACTATGTACATAGATCACACATAGGGAATTCATCTGTCTTAAACAAATTTAGAATATCTAACCCTGAACTTTCTATACATTACTAAATCATATCATACTATAAACATCCTGGGTAATCATTTAGTCACATAACCTAAGGGGGAACTGCCATATCTTTTATCTTACATCAATAGTTGCTTCTTATAGTAACTTACTAACGTGGTACTTCTAGTCCTGATTTGAATAAATATAAACAACTTAAAATCATTCCCGGAAATTCACTATTAGTTGTTCTTAGTTCTCATTTTTTACATATCTTCTAGTCATTTGCATGAATTGTACGAAATCACATCTTTGGTAATAACAAACATTTCTGACCCCTAGGTATTTTACCCTTAGGCCAAAACTATAGTGACCAATGTTAGGGTCTGACATTTGAACTATCATCATCCAACTTGTGGCTCCATTTCCAAAAATAAAAGAAATTGTTCTCTGAGGTAAAACACATACGATTACCATACACAAACTTATCCTTCAGAGTATACCATTATCTGATAAATCACTTACTGCACCATCCGGCGATTCTTGGATCTTAATCCGGACCTAAAATATGCAAAGATTTAGCTATAACCACTGTTAC
This sequence comes from Nicotiana attenuata, assembly GCF_001879085.1. Lineage (NCBI taxonomy): Eukaryota > Viridiplantae > Streptophyta > Magnoliopsida > Solanales > Solanaceae > Nicotiana > Nicotiana attenuata. Next base: position 37,948,943 of record NC_031996.1, on the reverse strand, counting down.
TTACATTTTCTTTGAGAACCCATATGCATCACTTTATACTCACAAGTCACCAGAAATTTTGATACACTGAAAATTGGATATTTGGTAAACATATAACTGAATACTGGAGTGCTGAATAACCACAAACTTGCTAACTGAAAGACTGTATCACTGGTAATTGAGGTAAACTGATAACCATAAGACATCATAACTGCTTTTGTACTTTCTGATAAGGTTATGCTTTAATCTGTACTACTATCCATTGCATCCCACTTTTAACATCTTCTCAAGTCTCATATTTACCAACCTGTACTCCATAATTATACCCCAATGGGAAATTATCTTCTCTAGGACCTTAGGTTTCTCCTGCGCATCGCTTGGGCATCCAATACGTTTGAAATTTGATAGGAAGAGAAGATTACCTAATGCTCTAAGTTTCATGGCATGAACTAGGCTAAACTATATTTTTGAGGTAAGTGTTTGGTTTAACCCTAGCTTGAGGGAATATGAGTTGAGTCTTGTTGCTAATTGCTATGTGATCGAGTACGATGTATAGGCATGGTGACGAGTATCTATACATTGGTGTCTAGCATGACCGTGAGTCCTTATAATGTGATTATCATGGCTTGGTTGTGAACTCCGTGTTTATTGGAGGATTTCTATATGTTGTGAATAACATGTGAACGGTGATATGATCATTTGATCCTAGGAGAATTGGCTCGAATTGTGATACGAATATTGAAAGTATATGAAATGACTTGAATCTGTGGAGCGTTGGCTCATGATGGTAGAGTGGATAATAAGATAAGAAAAATAAAAAAGAGAAAGCGTTGTTGATTATTACCTTGCCGGGACGTTTGGTTGAACTTGTTGGTTTCTTTCCCTTGCCGGAATTTTTGTCAAATATTTGCTTATTTTTTTTATGCCTCTTAATCGTGACTGTTGTTTGGGGAGTCAGACTGTTAAATGATGTGGATCGGGTTGCGCGCCGCAACAAAGATATTGAGGATCGGGTTGCACGCCGCACCAATAATATGTGAGGATCGGGTTGCGCGCCGCAACAATGATACATGATAAATGATGTGGGTCGGGTTGCACGCCGCAACAGTGTTTGTGGATCGGGTTGCACGCCGCAACAGTTATTGATACCATGTGTTTATATTGAGTATTGTTTTCCTTGTTCATTGTAATCTAAGCTGCTTTGGTTTGTTACTCGGAATTAGTGTTACTATTGTTATCTCCCCACAGCATGTTTCCCCCTCCCATATTGCTAGTTGTTTGGTATTTTGTTTCCGTTGTATATTTATAACTGCACAGGTTTATGTGGTGTCCGGTCTAGCCTATTCACTACTTCGCCGGGGTTAGGCTAGACACTTACCAGCACATGGGGTCGGTTGTGCTGATGCTACGCTTCTGTGCATTTTTGCACAGGTCCAGGTTTTGAGGAGCAGCAACATTAGTACGGGAGCAGGCTTTCATTATCACGAGACCGAGGTAGCCTTGCAGGCGTCCGCAGGCCCGGCGTCTCTTCTTTATGTTCTCTTTTAGACTGTTGCCTCCTTGTCTCGAGACATACAGCTTCTATGTTTCTTTCAGACCTTTGTATCTAGTATATTCTTAGTGGTTCGTGAGTGATGTGACACCAAATCTTGGGTAGAGGCTATTATTAACTGTTCCGCGTTTTGATTCAGATTTATAAATCAGACTTCCGCTATTATTCTTAGTAAATTTCATGTTCTATATTGATGCTATAAACTGTTAAAATAATTGTTTAGTGATGAAAAGGTAAATAAGTTGGCTTGCCTAGCTACCACGAGTAGGCGCCATCACGATCCCGATGGTGGGAAATCCGGGTCGTGACAGAGGCAGTGTTAATGCCGTTTAGCGCGACCACTAGCGCGAACAAGCCTCCAGGTGCGCGATCGCGCTAGTGGGGGGTCGTTTTAAAGCTATATTTCGTCCCCCACAGCCCCAAAACATAAAAACTTGCTCTAGAAAGGGAAACTCTCAAAAACCTAACTCCTTATAGGTCGTTCCACCATCCAAGGTAAGTTCTAATGGTGATTCTAAGTTAATTTCAATTTCCCAACATCTTATTAACATGGGTAAACCCTCCATATCATTAGATATTCGATTGGGACATCGTTGTTGAGAGAAGGAACCCTAGAACTCGAATTCGAGGAGATTGAACGTAAAAAAGGTAATATCTTCACCCTCTAATTGATTCTAGCATTGGTTTGATGATTATAAACCCTAGTGCATGAGATATGAGTTGATGGGTTTGATAGAAAAACATGAACGATTATAGGGTTGGGGTGTTGAGTGTTGATTATTGGTTAAGAGTGTTGTTTACCTTATGGGTGATGAAGAATAATGTTGATTATAACCATTTGAGACTTTAGAATTTATCTAGGATCAAGAGAATGGCTTGTTGGGTGTAGAAACACCATTAATAAGGACCATTAAGCTTTATGCCACCAAGTGTTTGAGAAATTGTTTAAGTGACTAAAACATGAGAATTTATACTAATATGGAATCCCTTTGACTTGTATTTATATAGATTAAAGTTGAAAGGGTTGGCGAAGGTTGTATTACACTCAAGAGCAGGAAGTTAAGGTATGTGAGGCTAACTCTCTATGTTTGAAAATTTTAATGATTCTCCCTACACTACGTTTCTTTTACGACGTTACCAATTGCCTCAGAAATATAGTTAAGCCTAGTTCCTTGAATAGTTGTAGAACTTCTATTCTCTAGCTTCATAACTCGCTCATGACTTTCATTTTGAACGATGTGAGCTCAGTGAGTATTCAATATAGACTTGGGTTTGATGCCCCCGAATGTTAGTATAGATTACTCAGTATGCCATATATAGTTGAAATCTCAGTATTCATAATCAGTTCAAGAATACATGTCTCAGTCTAGTCCCATTCAGTATGTCAGTATTATGTAACCCAGTATGATCCAGTATTCCAGTATCATGTAACTCAATGTGATTCAGTATTTCACTATCATTTATTGCAGTATGATTCTCAGTTTCTGATTTTAAATTCCTGAATGTTGAACACCTGTATTTGGGCCTGAGGCCGTAGTTTATATGCTTTATGCATACTTGGGCCTGAGGCCGTAGTTTATGCTTTATGTATTTTTAGGCCTGAGGCCGTAGTTATGTATACGTATACTTGGGCCTGAGGCCATAGCTTGTGCACGTATATATTGGGCCCGGGCCGTAGCTTATTCAGATAAAGAGGTTGTTCATCATTCAGAAGAGGGAGTATTCATATCCTTACTTCCTTTATTCAGTTCCTTTATTCAGTTCAGTTACCAGTTCTCACTTCAGTTTCAGTTTCAATAGTTATCATTTCAGTTATCAGCTTAGTTTCAGTTTCAGAATTTATAATTTTTTCTTTCAGTTGCTTTACATACCAGTACAATTCAAATGTACTGACGTCCCTTTTGCCCGGGGCCTGCATCTCATGATCCAGGTAATGATTTACAGGTTGAAGATTCAGAGCGCTAGGATTCTTGTACTAGCTGCTTGGTGATCCCCAGTTCTTTCGGGGCACTATCATTACTTTACAGTCTTTCAGTATTTACAGACAGTCAGTGTTTTCAGTAATTCATTAGAGGCTTCATAGACTAGAGTAACCATTAGACAGAGTCTCAGGCTTTTCATGTTAAGCCATGTTGGCTACAAATATATTTCAGAATTGTATTAGTATTTCCGCACTTTGATTATATCATCCAGACTTTCAGTATATCAGCATGTGTTAGTTTGTCTTCCGCATTCAGTTATGATACCACATGTTGATTCAGCTAGCCAGTTGGTTCGCTCGGTCACATGTAGTCGGGCACCGAGTGCCGTGTTACGTCCAGGCCCAAGTTCGGGGCATGACAAAGCTTGGTATCAGAGCGCTAGGTTCAAGTGTCCTAGGGAGTCTATGAAGCCGTGTCCAGTGGAGTTTCCTTTATATGTGTGTGCCGGCCACTCATATAAATGGTTAACTACCAAGAAATTCAGGATTGTCTCACTTCTTTCTACTCTAGATCGTGTCATGAAACTTAGAGCAATAGGTAATCTTCTTTTCCTATCGAATTCCAAACATATTGGATGCCCAAGCGACGCGCATGAGAAACCTAAGGTCCTAGAGAGGATAATTGCCCATTGGGGTATAATTATGGAGTACAGCTTGGTAAATATGAGACTTGAGAGGATGTCAAAGCGGGATGCAATGGATACTAGCACACATTAGAGCATAACCTTATCAGAAAGTACAAAAGCAGTTATGATGTCTTATGGTTATCAGTTTACCTCAATTACCAGTTATACAATCTTTCAGTTAGCAAGTTTATGGTTATTCAGGATGCCAGTTATCAGTTATTCAGTTACCAGATCTCCAATTTTCAGTGTATCAAAATTTCTGGTGACTTGTGAGTATACAGTGATGCATAGGGGTTCTCAAAGAAAAGGTAAGTAACATTGATTATAGCGAAACCTTCGCATATTTTAGGTCAGGATTAAAACCCGAGAATCGCCGGATGGTACAGTAAGTGATTTATTTACTCTGAAGGATAAGTTTGTGAATGGTAGTCGTATGTGTTTTACCTCAAAGAACAATTTCTTTTAATTTTTGGAAATGGAGTCACAAGTTGGATGATGATAGTTCAGATGTCAGACCCTAAAATTGGTCAGTATAGTTCTGGACAGAAAAGAGCCTAAGGGAAATATAGCTAAGAATAATATGATGTACGAAATGAGAACAAAGAGCAGGCAACATTGATTTTAGGGAATGATTTTATGTCGTTTAGATTTATTCAAATCAGAACTAGAAAATACCATGTTAGTGAATTTATATACGAAGTGGCTATTATTGTGAGATAAAAGATATGAAGATATGACAGTTCCCCTTGATATGACTATGTGTTTAGGTTGGAGGTTTATAGTCTGAAGTGATATTGAAGTGTATAGAAAGCTTGGGGTTAGATATTCCAATTTTGTTTAGACAAATGAATTTTCCCTAAGTGCGATTCATGTGCATAGTTCAAAAAGAATGATAGCGTGCGGCAAAAGAATATGATCAGATGGTGAGGGAAGTTAGGAGTAACCTTATGCTTCACTTTAGTTATTCAAAGCAGGAGAAGAAAATATGATGCTAGCAGATGGTTAGTGAAAGGATAGTAAGTAAGTTTTGAGTAGATACAGTGAATTAGCAATTTTAGCAGAGCTAGTAGAGGTAAGATTTGATCCACTTAGCCAGGTTATCTCTAGTGTGTGGATGGTAGCTTGAAATAGGCGAACGTATGTGTTAGAACCCAAAGAGTTTAAGTTAAACCCAAAGTACAACGATAGTGGGAAAAAATCAGCTAGGCAGTAAGAGAGCAAACTACAGAAGAATAGCCTTTAGGAATTATCGAAATGGGGTTTCCCCAAGTTTGACAGTGAGTGTAGAGTTAAATTATTAAGATTGTGTATGATAGTTGTGAATACATTAGCTTTCTGTTAAGTGAATAATTTAGTCTTCCTTAGTAAGGAAGATTGCTCAAAAGCTCAAAAGTAAGTCGGAAGATGAATGGTCATTGACGTAGAATGCAAAGAATTGCAGAAAATAAGGAGAGTTATTTGGATCTAACAATAAGAGAAGGATCCACACGTATAAGACCTTTGGTCTAAGGGGGGGATGTGAAAACCATCAGTAAGTGCAGTTAGATATCTGAAAACTCGAATAGTAGCATGGGATATGGAAAAGAAAATCAGTTCTGTAATGAGGGAAAATTGTATAATTACCACAAGGATTATGTCTAGCATGTGTAAGAAAAACAAAGTGAGTAGAATGATCACCGAGCTTAGTCATTGATGATAAAGTGATCACAGAAAATCTATAAAATCATGCCTATTTATGTGTCACGAGGGTAGTGCCATTGCACGAGACTCTAGTCTTCGGAGTACTGGTCAAAGACTTAGGTCACAACAATTCTATAAGTATTTTCAGGAAATTCTTAAAAAGATAGAGTGTGGGAAGTATAACTCATGATTGAGGTAGATAAGAGAACTCTGGTAAAAGAAGTTCACCAGCCAAGATAGGAGTTCGACTTTGGACTCTAAAGATGACAGAGTTGTTGTCTAGAACAGGACTTGTTCCCCCTTAGTAGCCGTTGAGAAGGAGAAACAATTTGATGAACCCTACGTGTTGCAGTTGAAAGAGGAGATTCACAAGTATAAGACGATGGCTTTTGAATGAGGGGGAGATGACGGGACTTTGAGGTACTAGGACAGATTGTGTGTCCCAGTAGATGGACCTTAAAGAGGGAAGATCATGTTAGAAGCCCATAATTCTAGGTATTCTTTCCACCCAGGTTCCCAAATATGCATCATGACCAAGAGATTTATTGGTTGTACGACATGAAAAAGAACGTCGTAAACTTTATGGCCAGGCAGAGCATTTTATTTAAACAGTTGAGGACATGTCCTTAATGTTAAGAGTAATTGGGATGATCACATACCTCTCATTGACCTTGCTAATAATAACACCTACCATTCTAGTATCAAGAGAGCACTGCGAGAAACTCTGTATGGGAGAAGGTGTAGATCGCCAATTGGTTGGTTCAAGTTGGTGATTGGGTGTTTCTGAAAGTTTTGCCTATGAAAGGCATAATGAGATTTAGGAAGAAGGAAAAGCTCGGTCCCAAATATATCACGTCGTATATGATCCTACAAAAAAAAATCGGTCAAATAGCTAATGAGTTGGAGTTGCCACCAGAATTAGCGGTGGTACAACCAGTATTTCACGTATCATGTTATAACATTCAAGTTTCCAGTACTTAGATACTCATGTCAGTTCAGTACTCAGATACTCATGTCAGTTCAGTACTCAGATACTCATGTCAGTTCAGTACTCAGATACTCATGTCAGTTCAGTACTCAGATACTAATGTCAGCTCAATACTCAACTACTCATGTTAGTTCAATGCTTAGACATTCACGCCAGCTTAGTACTAAGATTACTCAAAAATTCGTGCCAGTTCAATATTCATATATCCATGTTAGTTCAGTATTCACGTATCCATGGCAGACCAATATTCAGTCAATACAGTAGTCATTCAGCTCAATATCACAACAATTCAGTAATTATGTATTCATTAAGTTTAGTATACAAGTGTTAATGAAAGTTCATGTTTGCACCAGACTCGTTTCAGGTCCGGAGTTAGCAGAAGTTATAGTCAAGATAATCATTCGAGGACGAATGATCCCAAGGGGGAGATAATGTAGCAGCCCGTAAATTCGACGTAGGTATGAATGAGTTAAAAGAGTAGTAAGGTTATATTTTGGACATGTGAAGTTCCATCGGGATGATTATGGGTAAAATAGTTGTTTCAAAATTAAGATGGAAAGTGAGGTGCATAAGATTTGACAAAATCGACTAAGTTTGCAGAAGGTCTGTCTTCCATCAAGTTTTAGTGACACTGTGTAAGGAATTGGGGAAAACTCAAAGCATGAAAGTTGTAGGCCTTTGAAATAGATTTCCAACGATATATTATGGAGCCCAAACGGATCTCTGTGAAAAAAGTTATGTGCGTTTTTCAGAACAGTACGCGTATGCGCGCCCGATAGCGCGACCACTAGCGCAAACAAGCCTCCAGGTGCGCGATCGCGCTAGTGGGAGGCAGTGTTACTGCCGTTTAGCGCGACCACTAGCGCGAACAAGCCTCCAGGTGCGCGATCGCGCTAGTGAGGGGTCGTTTTAAAGCTATATTTCGTCCCCCACAGCCCCAAAACATAAAAACTTGCTCTAGAAAGGGGAACTCTCAAAAACCTAACTCCTTAAGGGTCCTTCCACCATCCAAGGTAAGTTCTAATGGTGATTCTATAATTTCAATTTCCCAACATGGGTAAACCCTCCATATCATTAGATATTCGATTGGGACATCGTTGTTGAGAGAAGGAACCCTAGAACTCGAATTCAAGGAGATTGAACGTCAAAAAGGTAATATCTTCACCCTCTAATTGATTCTAGCACTGGTTTGATGATTATAAACCCTAGTGCATGAGATATGAGTTGATGGGTTTGATAGAAAAGCATGAACGATTATAGGGTTGGGGTGTTGAGTGTTGATTATTGGTTAAGAGTGTTGTTTACCTTATGGGTGATGAAGAATAATGTTGATTATAACCATTTGAGACTTTAGAATTTATCTAGGATCAAGAGAATGGCTTGTTGGGTGTATAAACACCATTAATAAGGACCATGAAGCTTTATGTCACCAAGTGTTCGAGGAATTGTTTAAGTGACTAAAACATGAGAATTTATGCTAATATGGAATCCCTTTGACTTGTATTGATATAGATTAAAGTTGAAAGGGTTGACGAAGGTTGTATTACACTCAAGAGCAGGAAGTTAAGGTATGTGAGGCTAACTCTCTATGTTTGGGAATTTTAATGATTCTCCCTACACTACGTTTCTTTTACGACGTTACCAATTGCCTCATAAATATAGTTTAGCCTAGTTCCTTGAATAGTTGTAGAGCTTCATAACTCGCTCATGACTTTCATTTTGAACGTTGTGAGCTCAGTGAGTATTCAATATAGACTTGGGTTTGATGCCCCCGAGTCTTAGTATAGATTACTCAGTATGCCATATATAGTTGAAATCTCAGTATTCATAATCAGTTCAAGAATACATGTCTCAGTCTAGTCCCATTCAGTATGTCAGTATTATGTAACCCAGTATGATCCAGTATTCCAGTATCATGTAACTCAATGTGATTCAGTATTTCACTATCATGTATTGCAGTATGATTCTCGGTTTCTGATTTTAAATTCCTGAATGTTGAACACCTGTATTAGGGCCTGAGGCCGTAGTTTATATGCTTTATGCATACTTGGGCCTGAGGCCGTAGTTTATGCTTTATGCATTTTTGGGCCTGAGGCCGTAGTTATGTATACGTATACTTGGGCCTGAGGTCGTAGCTTGTGCACATATATATTGGGCCCGAGGCCGTAGCTTATTCAGATAAAGAGGTTGTTCATCATTCAGAAGAGGGAGTATTCATATCCTTACTTCCTTTATTCAGTTCAGTTACCAGTTCTCACTTCAATTTCAGTTTCAATAGTTATCATTTCAGTTATCAGCTTAGTTTCAGTTTCAGAATTTTTGATTCTTTCTTTCAGTTGCTTTACATACCAGCCCGGGGCCTGCATCTCACGATGCAAGTAATGATTTATAGGTTGAAGATTCATAGCGCTAGGATTCTCGTACTAGCTGCTTGGTGATCCCCAGTTCATTCGGGGCATTATCATTAATTTACAGTCTTTCAGTATTTACAGACAGTCAGTGTTTTCAGTAATTCATTAAAGGCTTCATAGACTAAAGTAACCATTAGACAGAGTCTCAGGCTTTTCATGTTAAGCCATGTTGGCTACAAATATATTTCAGAATTGTATTAGTATTTCCGCACTTTGATTATATCATCCAGACTTTCAGTATATCAGCATGTGTTAGTTTATCTTCCGCATTCAGTATGTTATGATACCACATATTGATTCAGCCAGCCAGTTGGTTCGCTCGGTCACATGTAGTCAGGCACCGAGTGCCGTGTTACGTCCAGGTCTAGGTTCGGGGCGTGACAACTTGAGTGTGTCAAGCAAGAACAGAGAATGACTAAGTCTACGGGATTGTGAAATCTTATCCTTGTCTGGGAAATACATTTCACATAATACCCCAACCACAGATTCAAGATTTATTCTCATCTGCCCAAATTGCTGAAGTGGAAAACTGTGTAGAATCTCTTTACCTCTAGCAACATCATCTGCGCTTTGCAGGAGAAATAAAGCTTCTTGAAAACGAAGTGCTGAAAGGCCTACAACATCTGATGGCCTAGTTGAAACAGACTGTGTCGACCTTTTAGTGTCTTCAGGTAATGCTGGCAGTACTGAGTTGGCAAGTCCACGACATACAGGACAGAGGAACTCCCCCTGAAAAAATGAATAAATGACAATAATTCAGCAATTCACTGCATAAGAGAGCAGAGAAGAAGAATATAAATGAGTTTCTGAACCTGATCCGGGTTTACAATATGACCTCCTTCGATAACAAGTCTTTTGGTATAACTGCGTAAAAGTTACGAGCCAATTACTGCTCTAAACTTGAGGAATTAGACGGAAGACCAACTAAGGAGCACAATAATACATCCCGCATAGATAACATAAAGTAACCTTTTTAAGTTTGAGAAGGAAATACTTGAATAAAGTAGACTAAAATACAAGATTAGTGATAGGAAAACAACCCAGTGACACAGAGAAATTGAATTTTGCCAAATCAGAAAAATAAAGAACATCAAAGATTGATAATGGCTTAAGACATTCACTTCAATGATCAGACAAGGCAACCTCAGAAGTACAACAAAAGGAAGGAATAAAAAAACTTACAAGGCACCCGCCCACTTTTTTGGTTAGGAAATTAGTACCTTTCCTTTAGCGAAGATAATAGCGGTCAAGACATCCCTGATGCACCGCAGGACCACGTGATGAAAGATATACCCGATGGATTTCTTGATATGGAAGCTCAGTCTATGGAAAAAGGAAAACGAAAAAGTGAGACGGTTTCTTGCCGTGAGTATTATTGTTACAAATTGCAAATAAGAAAGGATGAAAAAAATAAAGTCTTACATTGTGGAAGATTATTTCAACAATTCATAGTAGATGTGTTCATAAAGCTAGAAACATAAAGATTAGATTTTTATTTTTTTTAATCAAGATTTGTTTCGAATAGGATGTGCTACAAGGACTTATTGATTTTTAAGACTTGGTGAAACAGAAGCTTCCAAGATTGGCAAGAAAACATTCCTCCCTGTTACTTTTATAGGAGGGCCAAGAGATATGCGTCGACGATATATGGATGCTATTGCATTAGTGCAACGTTTTGGAAAACCTGATATTTTTTTAACTATGACATGCAATCCGTCTTGGCCAGAAATAAAACAGCACTTGTTATCAACCGATGAAACTCAAAATAGACCTGATTTAGTATCACGAGTAGCACGAGTATTCAGAGAAAAAGTTGAAGAATTAAAAGCAGATATCTTGAAATGAAAATCTTTGGAAAAGTTGTTGCTTTTATGTATACTATAGAATTTCAAAAGCGTGGTCTTCCACATGCTCATTTTCTTATCATACTTAGTGATGAATACAAATTATTAACACCTGAATCTTATGATATGTTTGTTTGCGCTGAGTTGCGTGATCGTAATACCAATGAGCACCTTTATTCACGCGTGCTTCAGCATATGATGCACGAACCATGTGGTGATTTAAATCCTACAAATTCATGTATAGGAAAAGGGGGTTTTGTAAATTTGATTATCCAAAAGATTTTGCTGAGCAAACATCAAAAGGAAAGAATTCGTATCCAATTTATAGAAGACGAAACACACGCGAACTTGTACATATAAGGGAACAATATTTGAACAATTCATGGGTTGTCCCATACAACCCTTACTTACTTCGTAAGTTTGATTTTCATATGAATATTGAAGTTTGTTCTGATATTAAAGTTGTATAATATATTTACAAATACATTTGCAAAGGACATGATCAAATTGTTTTTTCTATACATAACAATGAAGAAATAGATGAAATAAAAGAATATCGATCTGCTAGATGGGTAACACCCCCTGAAGCGGCATGGCGGTTATTTGGTTTTTCTATTAGTGAAATGACTCCGAGTGTTTATCATCTTCAATTACATTTAGAAGGGCAACAATTTATTTCTTTTAAAAGTAGTGAATCTGTTAGTAGAATTCAAAATAATCCGATGATTAGATTTAAACAATGTTGACTGAATTTTTTGCTATGAATGCAACTCATGAACATGCTATAGCTATGCAATTATAGTATAAGGAATTTCCGGAACATTTTGTATGGTCTCCAGGATATGGAACGTACACGTCGGCAAAAACGTAACGTAATTGGATGTGTTGTAACATGTCACCCAACAGGAGGAGAGAGGTATTATCTCAGGTTATTATTGATGAACGTGAGAGGACCTAAATCATATGAAGATCTTCGCACCGTTAACGAGGTACCCTGTAGTACATTTAGAGAATCAGCAGAAAAAGAGGATTATTATATTGTAACAATAGTCTAATTGAATGTCTGTTGGAGGCTGTAAGTTATAAAATGCCATATAGCTTGAGACATTTATTTGCCACACTGTTAGTATAATGTAATATATCTTGCTAATCCGAAAATATTATGGGAAATGTTTGATGATTCAATGTCCGAAGACTTTAAACATTTCTCTGATTTTGAAGAAAAAGCTGTTCGGCACAAGGTTTTAAGCCATATCAATGATATCTTACACTCTATGGGACACGACATAAATGAGTATAAGCTTATGTGATGACCCGGCCCGTCGTCACGTGAGTTATCGCCCCGTTTTTCCCATATTATGTTTCTCTATGCTTCATTATCGGTATTTGAGGTGATCGAGTTGAATTGGATTGGTTTTAGATGGAAATGAGACACTTAGTCTCTTTAAGGAAAGCTTGTTTTGGAAAAGTCAACCGGAAGTTGACTATAGAGTTAGAGGGCTCGGATGTGATTTCCGGTGATTCGGTTAGCTTCGGGGGATGATTTGTGACTTAAGAGCGTGATCGAAAGTGATTTTGGAGGCCCGGTGTGGAATTAGGCTTGAATTGGCGAAGTTAGTATTTTGGCGAATTCCGGTTAGTGGGTGAGATTTTGATCCGGGGGTCGGAATGGAGTTCCGAGAGTTGCAGTAGTTCCGTTAGGTGATTTTGGATGTGTGTGCAAAATTTTAGGTCATTCGGAGATGTTTTGGTTGGGTTTTTGATCGAATGCGTAATTCGGAAGGTTTTAAGAAACTTAGGCTTGAATCCGATGCGATTTAATGGTTTTAGCGTTGTTAGATGTGTTTTGAGGATTGGAACAAGTTTGAATGAGGTGTTAGGATGTGTTGGTGTTTTTGGTTGAGGTCCCGGGGGCCTCGGGGTGAATTCGAGTGGTTAAACGAGAGTTTTTGGAAGTTGCTTCAGGTCTGAGATTTCTGTCATTTGGTATTTCCGCTTCTGCGGAAATGGACCGCAGAAGCGGTTCCGCAGAAGCGGGTGGAAAAGCGCAGAAGCGATCTTGTGTGGAATTGATGAGTTTCGCATAAGCGGACCCCTTTTCGTATCAGCGGGTCCGCAGGTGCGAGTGAATAACCGCAGAAGCGGTCTTTGGTAATCCGCAGAAGCGGAGAATATGTCGCAAAGGCGGAAGTGGTAAGTTAAGTGAGAAACCGCATAAGCGGTGAAATGGCCGCATATGCGGGACCGCATAAGCGAAAATCGCTGTAGGCAGAAGGGGTTTTATAATATCATTTTCATCCGCGAGGGTTAAGTTATTTCCACCATTTTTACACGAGCTTGAGAGCTATTGGACGGATTTGAAGGAGGATTTCGACTAGGTATGATTGGAGGTAAGTCCCTTGACTCAAATACATGGAATTATGCTAAATTTAACATGGAAATTGGTTGAAATTCATCAAAAGGGGGTAAAGCTAGGGCTTGAGAATTTGTAATTTTGAAACGGAATTTGGAGGGTCAAATGGACTCCGATTTTGGTAAAATTGATATGTATGGACTCGTGGCGAGACGAGGAATTCGGTGATGTGAATTTCGTAATTTTTCGAGAAGTGGGCCCGGGGCTCGGGTTTTGCCAACTTCGTGATTTTTGATATTTTTCGAGTCTTTTCGATTGGGTTATGATCCATTAGCCTATTGTGATGTATTCCTTGTGGTTTTGATCAGATTCGACGCGCGAGGAGGTCGATTCGAGGGGAAAAGGCATAGCGAGCTAGACTTTTGACCGGCTAGAGGTGAGTAATGATTTTAAATGATGTTCTGAGGGCTTGAGACCCCGGATTTGCACAACTTGGTGCTGTGTTGAGATGAGACACGCGTTCAATGACGAGCGTAGGGTCACTTACTATCGGGGGCTTTGACTTGGTCCAGCCCGGATAATATTTTACTGCGTGTCAGCTATGACTTGTTGTTTTCACTATGTTTTGGGCTCATTGCCATACTTGGGCTTGTTGCCGACTGTTTGAACTCTTTGTGAGCTGTTATTACTGTTTTCCCTCACTATTTGAAATACTATTTGAACTCAGTCCATGTGATTTACACTGTTTCATGAACTCAGCTATATTTTTACTCAAACTTGGAGTTTTAACTGATGTTTGAACTATTGTTGAGCTGGGTATTATTGTTTACTGATGCCCGAGGGGTTTTGACTATTTTTGGACTGATTGAGGCCAAGGGCCTTATGTGAGAGCATGATGAGTGAGGTGAGGAGGCTTTCAGGCCTCAAGTGCATTGTGAGCAGGCTTTCAGGCTTCGTATTGATATTGTTCAGGCTTTCAGGCCTTGTTGATAGCGCTTGGGCTGTAGGAGCCCCTCCGGAGCCTGCACACCCACAGTGAGCGCGGGTACCCATCTTGAGTGATTAAATATTGAACAGTGGTAACAATGACACTGTTATACGCGTTTGGTCAGGTAACAATGACTGACCAGTGGTAACAATGGCACTGTAATACGCGTTTGGCCAGGTAACAATGACTGACCGGTCAGGTAACAATGACTGACTTACTGGTTGAGTATGATTGATTTTTAGCTGTTTTCAAAAAAGATTTTCTTCCTATATTTCACTGGTTTCTACTGTTTATCTAATGTTGCTGCTTGAGATAGCATTATTTGTGCCCCTTGTGGGATTTTATGTTATCAGTCGTTGTTTATTTTTATTACTCACTGGGTCGGAGTGCTCACATTACTTCCTGCACCATGTGTGCAGAGACAGGCACAGCTGAGTTCGTACCTGAGCACTGATTTCCTTCCAGACCAGGCGGACTAGGAGAGACGAGGTAGCTGTCGACGTCCACAGCCCCGTTTCTTCCTTATCTTCTTCATACTTTATTCATCTTCAGACCATGTTTCCAGACTTGTAGTATTTTCATCAACTCTGTAGTAGCTCGTGACTTATGACACCCCGATCATCGGGCTGAGTTTGGAATGGTTTTTCCCCGTTATGTTACGTTTTACTTTCGCACTTATGATTATTCAGTAACTATGATTTAGACCTGTTTATGCTAAGAAATTGTTAAAAGAAGTGTTAATGTTCTGTTGGCTGGCCTTGTCTTCACGAGGGGCGCCATCACGACCGGGTTGGGAATTGGGTCGTGACAGCTTATTCTAGAGAAGATTAGAGCTTCTGAAACTGCAAAGGATGCAAATGATGTTCATTTTGAAAGAAATATAATTGTTAGTGAACAAGACTTGCTCTTACCGAAGAGATTGAATGTTCAACAATTACGCGCATATAATATAATAATTGATAGAGTATTTTCTGGAAAACAAGGAGCTTTCTTCCTCGATGGTCCTGGAGGAACAGGTAAAAATTATATCGTGCATTATTGGCAACTATCCGGTCTCAACGATTTATAGCTTTAGCAACTGCAACTTCTGGTATGGCAGCTTCTATCCTTCTAGGAGGACGGACTGCTCATTCACGGTTCCAAATGCCTATCGATATAGATGATAATTTCCATTGCAACATTAGTAAACAAAGTTCACTCGCACGTCTAATTAGAGATGCAAATTTAATTGTATGGGATGAGACATCAATGGAAAAAAGAATATGATTAAAGCTCTTGATGCACTTCTGAGAGATATTATGGACGTCGATACAATGTTTGGTGGTAAAGTTTTTGTATTCGGAGGTGACTTTAGACAAACTCTACCAGTTGTTCGAAATGGAAAAAAAGAAGATTTTAATCATGAAAGCTTATTGTATTCTGAAATGTGGAATAAACTTGAGAAATTATACCTATTTGAAAATATGCGAGCAAGAACCGATCCTTCTTTTAATGAATATTTACTTCGAATTGGAAATGGAACAGAAAGAACTAACTGTGAATACAAAATACAGATTCCTGATTCTTTTGTTATTCCTTTTACGACTGAAGCGGAATCCTTAGATGCACTATTTAGTTGTAACGACCCGGCCGGTCGTTTTTGGAATTTACGCCCCGATCCCCTATTAACTGCTTTTTCCAAGTTTATTTTTGCTATTTTAATTTGCCAGGATGTTCGATTTTGAGTTTCGGAGAGTTTTGGGACACTTAGTCCCTAAATGAGAGCTTAAGTGTTGGAAAGTAGTCTGTAGTCGGAACAGTGTGAAGACGGCCTCGGAATGGAAATCCAATGGTTCCGTTAGCTCCGTTAGGTGATTTCGGGTTTAGGGGCGTGGTCGGATTGTGTCTTGGAGGTCCGTAGCTAATTTAGGCTTGAAATGCCGAAAGTTCGAATTTTGAAGTTTCTGGTTCGATAGTGAGATTTTGTCACGACCCAGATTTCCCACACTAGGGGGTCGTGATGGCGCCTACTAGTAGGAGCTAGGCAAGCCAATTATCAATTACCTCTTTTAGCAAACATCGTCAATATTAGAAACAATGAAGCATTTAATAATAAAGCGGAAGTCTCAAATATATTTAAGTGAAAGAAATGCGGAAGTTTAACAAAATCCTCTACCCAAGACTGGTGTCACAATACTCACGAACGTCTAGAGAATACTAAATACAAGGTTCGAATGAAACATAAAACTGTCTGCTTCGGTACAAATGATAACAAACTGAATAAAATAGAAAGGGACTCCGGGCCTGCGGACGTCAGAAAGGCTACCTCGAATGTCCCTGGACTGAAGTCAGCTCCCGAATCCTCTACTGCTGTCCAAAAGCTGCTGCTCCGGCGCTGTGATCTGTGCAAAAAGATGCACAGAGTGTAGCATCAGCAAACCGACCCCATGTGCTGGTAAGTGCCTGGCCTAACCTCGGCGAAGTAGTAACGAGGCTAGACCAGATTACCAAATAAACCTGTGCAGTTACGAAATATATTGCAGAAAAATAACAGGAAATAAGCAGTTTATAAGGGAGGGGGAACATGCTGTGGGGAGGCAACAGTTATAAACAAGGAGTCTAAATTCTAAGGTTATAACAGCCAACAGAAACTTAAATCCGGAATAAACACACTTAAGCTACAACTTGTTGCGGCGCGCAACCCGATCCTCAATCATCACTGTTGCGGCATACAACCCGATCCATAATCATCACTGTTGCGGCGTGCAACCCGATCCATCTCATTTAGTATTGTTGCGGTGTGCAACCCGATCCACATATATATCATTTATCATTGTTGCGGCGCGCAACCCGATCCATATATTTATATTATTAATCCTCACCCAGGCAACAGTCGAAAATAAGGGGCAAGGGAGTAAACAATTAGTGAAAGAAATCCCGGCAAGGGAACACAATAACACACTAAATTCCGGCAAGGGAGAAAAGTCAATAACTCAATATCCCAGCAAGGGAGAAAATCATCATATCAATAAAACGTCCCGGCAAAGGAATAACCAATATCTCTTTCTTTACTTTCATTTTCTTACTCAATAACTCACTTTATCATTTGAGCCATAGCTCCAAAGAATCATTTCATATCATATACCTTCACAATTCGCAACACAACTCGTCAATGCTCCACGGAGTCTAATAATCATAATCTCTGTTTCATGCTCTTTACAATATATAGAAATCATCACATAAGCATGGGAGAATCACAACAAGTTCAGGATAATCTCAATACAAGGACACACGGTCATGCTAGACACCAGTGTATAGATA
The DNA here is from genome assembly GCF_001879085.1 of Nicotiana attenuata. Classification (NCBI taxonomy): domain Eukaryota; kingdom Viridiplantae; phylum Streptophyta; class Magnoliopsida; order Solanales; family Solanaceae; genus Nicotiana; species Nicotiana attenuata. The sequence continues at coordinate 37,931,241 of NC_031996.1, read as the reverse complement.
CTCGTCACCATGCCTATTGTACCCGACAAATAGCAATTAGCAAGTAAGACTCTACTCCTATTCCCTCAAGCCAAAGTTAGACCAAACACTTACCTCAACTTCCACGGCTAAATCAATCCACAACGACCGCTTTCCCTCTCGAATTCAGCTCCAATTCAATCAAATCTATGAAATAACGACTTTACAACATTAATATAAGCTAAACAAATCAAACCCAATGCCTAAATATAGTTTTCTAAGCCTTCTTCCCAAAATTCCAAAAATCGACCCCGAGCCCGCTTGGTCAAAACCCGAGGTTCGAACCAATTTCACATCACCCATTCCCCCACGAGCCCGGATATACAATTTATTTTCAAATTCGACCCCAAAACGAGGTCTAAATCAAGAAAAATCAAAAAGCCCTAACTCTACCCAATTTCCCCAATTTCAACCCTAGATTATATGCTTTAGGCTTAGAAACTCACTAATTAATGAAGGAAAATGAAGGAAATGAGTGGGAATTTACTTACCCAAGTAGTCTTGAAGAATGGGGGCTTCAATGGATTCCTAAAGCTTGGGGGAGAAGAGAGTTCGTGAGAATTTTTGAATGAACCCGCAACTATTCTGTTTCTGAACTTAAAATAATAACTGGGCGAATTTGCCTTGCGTGATCGCGACATTAGGGTCGCGTTCGCGGAGAAGGAAGACTGGGAAGCATCGCGTTCGCGGAAGGCTTATCGCGAACGCGTAGAAGGGAAGGCTGGGTCCAGGACTTTGTCATACGCGAACGCGTGAGGGGCCATGCGAACGCGATGAGTAAGGCTGCCGGGCTACGCGTTCGCGAACGGTTTGATGCGAACGCGAAGAGGAAACAACTGGGGTCCTGGATTTGGCTAACGCGATCGCGAGGTTCAAGACGTGAACGCGAAGAAGGAAATTCTGATGCTTCGCGAACGCGGGAGAGGGAGTGCGATCGCGAAGAAGGAAATGACTGGGCGCCTGTTGCAGAAAATCTGCAACTTTTCCTAAGTTCCAAAAACCCCGAAACACCTCCGAAAACACTCCCGAGCCCTCGGGACTCCCAACCAAACACACACGCTAACTCAACATCATCCTACGAACTTAACCGTGCGATCAAATCGCCAAAATAACATCAAAATCAGTGAATTAAACCTCAAAATCATCACTTTTTCATCAAACTTCATAAACTTTCATTTTTTAGATATTTAGGTCCGAAACACGTCAAATGACGTCCGATTTCAACCAAATTTCACGGAAAGCGCATAAACCACATATAAGACCTGCACCGGGCGCACCAAAATACGGGCCCGATACCAACACGTTCTAATCAATTTCCTTTTCAAATTTCCATATTAATTTCTGAAAAACAATTTCACAGAAAAATTCATTTCTCGGGCTCTCGACCTCGGAATTCGACTCCGGGCATATGCCCGAGTCTCATATTTTTCTACGGACCCTCCGGGACCGTCCAATCACGGGTCCGGGTCCGTTTACCCAAAATGTTGACCAAAGTCAACTTTATTCATATTAATATCAAAATTCATCAATTTTTACACAGAATTTATATTTAAGCTTTCCGGCTACGCGCCAGGACTGCACACGCAAATCGAGGCAAGCCTAAATGAGGTTTTCAAGGCCTCGGAGACACAGAATGAGTGAGAAACAGGTGATGACCCAAACCTTTGGGTCATCACAGATTTTGATCCGAGGGTCAGAATGGAATTCCAAGAGTTGCAGTAGTTCCGCTATGTCAATTGTGATGTGTGTGCAAAGTTTCAGGTCATTCGGAGGTGGTTTGGTTAGGTTTTTGATCGAAAGCGTATTTCAGGAACTTTGGAGTTCTTAGGCTTAAATCCTTGATTAATTCGAGTTTCCGATATTGTTTTAGGTGGTTTAATGATTGGTACAAGTTTGATTGAGGTATTAGGTGTTGTTGGTGCTTTTGGTTGAGGTCCCGGGGGCCTCGGGATGAATTTGGATGGTTGACGGAAGGATTTTGGTAGTTGGGAGATTTCAGATCTTTACTGCTTCTGGTATTTTCGCATCTGCTGAAGCTGAAGGTAAATGTGTATGAACTTTGAAGATTTGACTTCAATTTTGATAAACTTTGTTGTTCTTCATTGATGAACTTCAACTGGAGTAAAATGGAGAACCAACTTTGTTGAAGGGTTTCTTCAATTTTCTGTGAATTTAGAGGGAGAGTTTGGTTTCAAAAGATGGAAAATGGTAAAAAGAACGTGGGTATGGGTAAAACGTGGGTGGGACTGAGGGGTTAGGAGAGAGAAACGTGCAGATTCCTTTAATTAAGGAGTAAAAAATGTACAATTAATTATACCCTTAATTAATTATGGTATAGAATTGGTAATTTGGTATACTAAGTGTAATTAAGTCAAACCTTAAACATTGAGGGTAATAAGGTTTCCTATGTGGCATAGGAATGTAAAAATCTCATTTTATAACCACACAAATACTCTGGGCCCCCTTTTTGACTTGTTTAGGACCACAATTTATTTTTTTTAAACTCCGTGCCCAGTCAAACAGGTTCACATAAATTGGAACAGAGGGACTATATAAAATTATATATATATATATATATATATATATATATATATATATATATATATATATATATATATANCCATTTATATACAGTAGTAAGTAATTATAGCATATAAAATTAATCATTATATGTATTTCATTTTATTATTATATTTCAGCATATAAATTAATTATATATGTGTTATTATATATATTAATTATATATGTGTTATTATATATATATATATATAATAACACATATATAATTAATTTATATGCTGAAATATAATAATAAAATGAAATACATATAATGATTAATTTTATATGCTGAAATTACTTACTACTGTATATAAATGGAAAAGTGGGACGAACACAGCATCAACGGATTGTACAAAATTTTATCTTAATTGTACAGTACACTTGGGCTTATTTAATTGGTGCTTAGTTACACGTGTCCCACAATTTTTTTCCAACTAACCACGTGTATGCTTTCATAGAAAACAAATTACTCTAGGGGTCTCAATCAAAACACTGACAGAGCATTTCACACGGTCCGCTTTGATTCAGTTATACGGCCTCAAATTTCTTCACTGCTCTCAAGTGTCGTCTACCCGCCTTCTCTGTTCTTGTAAGTTTCCACTATTCTTTCTCTGTTGAGGACATCCGGTTGTTGCTAATGGAACTTTGGTGGGTCTCTCCTCCTTCCGTGTTTAGGGCATGGTTCTTTTCGTTTCTCTGCTTCTTCTTCTTCTTCTTTTTTTCTGTTCTCTCGAGTATTTTTTTTATTTGCTCCTCATTCTGGTCTCTCTTTGGTTTTTATTTTAGAGTTTTTCAATTTTTTGTCTCGGTTCTTATTTTCTTTTTAGAAGTTCAGTATTTTGATTCGCGTTTTGCTTTAGTGATTCTGTATTCCTGATTAACAGATAAAAGCTCCTGCTTTGGGTATTTTCATCTTCTATTTCAATTCCTTTAAGTTTTTTCTTAATTGATTCTACTCATACATGTTCTTTTTTGAATATTTGGTTTCAAATTTCTTGAGCCTTTTGATCTTTCTTAAAATATTTGATTTTGCACATGCATGTACTGATTCATTATTTTTTGTCAATTTCATAATTGTCATTGGTATTAAGAAAAACTCAATAAGAATAAAAAAATACTTTGTGAACAGACTCAATGGTCAGTAATGCATTTCTGTCCTTTTAAATTTTTGGTTGCCTTTCAGCTTAATTATCTTCTATATTTGATGTGGCAAACGAGTTACTTTAGTTTTTTAGTATGGCATTGAAGTCGAGGTGAGCAAGATGAAGGGTACATCATCCATCAGTAAATTCCTGAAATTCTATGTTCAATGGGAGAGAGAACGTGTAATATGTTTTTTATTTAAAGAACTTCTTTTTTTTTTGAGTATTTTGTATGTTATTTTGTGTGATAAACGTGTAAACATACGTCTGGAATTATAGTTGGAGGAACTGCCAACTTAAGTTTTTCTGCTTTTAGTGATAACTGAATTAAGTTTTGATTGGTTCTTTTAAGCTAATTTTAATTTCGCTGCTAAAATATTGTAAACTAGGTTTGTGGTAATAGAATTGGAAAGCAAATATACTTTATTTTTTCGTGCAATATTTGTTAAAAACTTACCTTATGTTGTTAGCTATATAACCATCTCATCACATGAAATTTACTGTAATTCATAACTTTACAGCTGCATATATGATGTTCATATTACTCACAGAGGTATCTTTGGACCCAGCACCCAGCAAATAGGAAAATCGAGTGTGCCGCTATGGTAAATTATTCATATTTTTCTTAGTAGATAACAAAAGAGGAATAGAAATGCTCGCTTATCTTTTCATCCTTCACCTTTAACGTGATCAATGGCTTAACTCATCCAGTAGACCACTGGAGTTTATCATTTATGCCATAAGTACTACTCCATAATAAAGCACTAATTAAGTGATTTTCATTGAATCATCTTTTGATAAAAAATATTACTATTGAGAATACATATGTGAAACCGGAAATTTGCAACTCTGTTTTGGGTTTATGAAAAGAAAGTGTCACCGATCCAATTCCCACCCGGTCGTGATGGCGCCTCTCGCGAAGACAAGACCAGCCAACAGAACAATCAACACTGCTTTTAACAATTTCTTAGCATAAACGGGTTTAAACCATAGATTTCTTAGCATAAACTGATTAATCATAACTGCGGAAATAAACGTAACATAACGGGGAAAAACCATCCCAAACTCAGCCCGATGATCGGGGTGTCACAAGTCACGAGCTACTACAGAGTTGATGAAAATACTACAAGTCTGGAAACATAGTCGGAAGATGAATAAACTATGCAGAAGATAAGGGAGAAAACGGGGCTATGGACGTCGACAGCTACTTCGTCTCTCCTAGTCCGCCTGGTCTGGAAGGAAATCAGCGCTCAGGTACGAACTCAGCCGTGCCTGTCTCTGCACACATGGTGCAGGAAGTAATGTGAGTACTCTGACCCAGTGAGTAATAAAAATAATTAACGACTGAGAACATAAAATCCCACAAGGGCACAAATAATGCTATCTCAAGCAGCAACATCAGATAAACAGTAGAAACCAATGAAATATAGTAAGAAAATCTTTTTGAAAACAGTTAAAAAATCAATCATACTCAACCAGTAAGTCAGCCATTGTTACCTGACCGGTCAGCCGTTGTTACCTGACCAAGCGCGTATTACAGTGCCATTGTTACCACTGGTCAGTCATTGTTACCTGACTGGTCAGTCATTGTTACCCGACCAAATGCGTATAACAGTGTCATTGTTACCACTGTTCAATATTTAACCACTCTAGATGGGTACCCGCGCTCACTGTGGGTGTGCAGACTCCGGAGGGGCTCCTACAGCCCAAGCGCTATCAACAAGGCCTGAAAGCCTGAACAAATATCAATACGAGTCCTGAAAGCCTGCTCACAATGCACTCGAGGACTGAAAGCCTCCTCACCTCACTCATCATGCCCTCACATAAGGCCCTTGGCCTCAATCAGTCCAAAAATAGTCAAAGCCCCTCGGGCATCAGTAAACAATAATACCCAGCTCAACAATAGTTCAAATATCAGTTAAAACTCCTAGTTTGAGTAAAATATAGATGAGTTCATGAAACAGTGTAAATCACATGGACTGAGTTCAAATAGTATTTCAAATAGTGAGGGAAAACAATGATAACATCTCACAAAGAGTTCAAACAGTAGGCAACAAGCCCAAGTATGGCAATGAGCCCAAAACATAGTGAAAACAACAAGTCATAGCTGACACGTAGTAAGATATTATCCGGACTGGACCAAGTCACAACCCCCAATAGTAAATGACCCCGCGCTCGTCATTGAACGCGTGTATCATCTCAACACAGCACCAAGTTGTGCAAATCCGGGGTCTCAAGCCCTCAGAACATCATTTAAAATCATTACTCACCTCTAGCCGGCCAAAAGTCTAGCTCGCTATTCCTTTTCCCCTCGACTCGACCTCCTCGCGCGTCGAATCTGATCAAAACCACAAGGAATACATCACAATAGGCTAATGGATCATAACCCAATCGAAAAGACTCGAAAAATATCAAAAATCACGAAGTTGGAAAACCCCAAGCCCCGGGCTTACTTCTCGAAAAATTACGAAATTCACATCACCGGATTCCTCGTCTCGCCACGAGTCCATACATATCAATTTTACCAAAATCGGAGTCCATTTGACCCTCCAAATTCCGTTTCAAAATTACAAATTCTCAAGCCCTAGCCTTACTCCCTTTTTGATGAATTTCAACCAATTTCCATGTTAAATTTAGCATAATTTCATGTATTTGGGTCAAGGGACTTACCTCCAATCACCCCTAGTCGAAATCCTCCTTCAAATCCGTCCAATAGCTCTCAAGCTCGTATAAAAATTGTGGAAATAACTTAACCCTCGCGGATGAAAATGATATTATAAAACCCCTTCTGCCTATAGCGATTTTCGCTTATGCGGTCCCGCTTCCGCATATGCGGGACCTTTTCTGCGGCCATTTCCCCGCTTATGCGGTTTCTCACTTAACTTACCACTTTCGCCTTTGCGACATATTCTCCGCTTCTGCGGATTACCCAAGACCGCTTCTGCGGTTATTCACTTGCACCTGCGGACCCGCTGATGCGAAAAGTGGTCCGCTTATGCGGAACTCATCAATTCAACACAAGATCGTTTCTGCGCTTTTCCACCCGCTTCTGCGGAACCGCTTCTGTGGTCCATTTTCGCAGAAGCAGAAATACCAGATGACAGAAATCTCAAACCTGAAGCAACTTCCAAAAAGTCTCGTTTAACCACTCGAATTCACCCCGAGGCCCCCGGGACCTCAACCAAAAACACCAACACATCCTAACACCTCATTCAAACTTGTTCCAATCCTCAAAACACATCTAACAACGCTAAAACCATTAAATCACATCGGATTCAAGCCTAAGTTTCTTAAAAACTTCCGAATTACGTATTCGATCAAAAATCCGACCAAAACACCTCCGAATGACCTGAAATTTTGCACACACATCCAAAATCACCTAACAGAACTACTGCAACCCTCGGAACTCTATTCCGACCCTCGAATGAAAATCTCACCTAACAACCGGAATTCGCCAAAATACTAACTTCGCCAATTCACGCCTAATTCTACACCGGACCTCCAAAATCAATTTCGATCGCACTCCTAAGTCACAAATCATCCCCCGAAGCTAACTGAAACACCGGAAATCACATCCGAGCCCTCTAACTCATTAGTCAACGTCCGGTTGACTTTTCCAACTTAAGCCTTCTTGAAAGAGACTAAGTGTCTCATTGGCTACCGAAACCAATCCGAATCAATTATAACACACCAAATACTGATAGTGAAACATGAAGAAGCATAATGTGGGGGAAACGGGGCAATACTCATGTGACGACGGGCCGGGTCGTCACATCCTCCCCAACTAAAACAAACGCTCGTCCTCGAGCGGGTCAAGAAACATACCTGGAGTCTCAAACAAGTGTGGATATCTGCTCCACATCTCCCGCTCGGTCTCCCAAGTAGCCTCCTCCACGGGCCGACCTCTCCACTGCACCTTCACTGAAGCTATATCCTTTGACCTCAACTTTCGAACCTGACGACCCAAAATAGTCACTGGCTCCACATCATATGTCAAATCATCATCCAACTGAACTGTGCTGAAGTCCAAAACATGGGACGGGTCCCTAACATACTTCTGGAGCATAGACACATGGAATACCGGATGAACCCCCGACAAGCTGGGTGGCAAAGCAAGCATATAGGCCACCTCCCCAATCCTCCTAAGTATCTCAAAAGGTCCAATGATCCACGGACTCAACTTTCCTTTCTTTCCAAATCTCATAACGCCCTTCATGGGCGAAACCTTCAACAAGACCTTCTCGCCCACCATATAAGATACATCCCGCACCTTCCGGTCCGCATAACTCTTCTGACGCGACTGAGCGATACGAAGTCTCTCCTGGATCACTTTTACCTTCTCCAAGGTATCCTGGACCAACTCTGTCCCCAATAGTCTAGCCTCGCCGGGCTCAAACCAACCGACCGGAGATCTACACCGTCTCCCATATAAGGCCTCATACGGTGCCATCTGAATACTGGACTGGTAGTTGTTGTTGTAAGCAAACTCTGCAAGCGGCAAGAACTCAGCCCAAGAACCTCCAAAATCAATAACACAGGCACGCAACATGTCCTCCAATATCTGAATGGTACGCTCGGACTGCCCGTCCGTCTGAGGATGAAATGCGGTGCTCAACTCTACCTGTGTACCCAACTCTCGCTGAAAAGTCCTCCAAAACTGGGATGTAAACTGAGTACCTCTATCCGAGATAATAGAAACTGGGACCCCATGTAACCGAACAATCTCCCGGATGAAAATCTCTGCCAGCCGCTCTGAAGAATAGGTAGTACACACCGGAATGAAGTGCGCGGACTTGGTCAGCCGATCCACAATCACCCAAATCGAATCATACTTCCTCGAGGTCCGAGGGAGACCGCTCACAAAATCCATAGTAATCCTCTCCCACTTCTACTCTGGAATATCCATCCGCTGAAGTACACCACCCGGTCTCTGATGCTCATACTTGACCTGCTGACAGTTGAGACATCGAGCTACATAACCCACAATGTCCTTTTTCATTCTCCTCCACCAATAGTGCTGTCTCAAGTCCTGGTACATCTTCGCGGCACCCGGATGGATGGAATACCGCAAACTGTGGGCCTCCTCTAATATCAACTCCCGAAGCCCATCCACATTGGGCACACAAATCCGGCCCCGCATCCTCAACACGCCATCACTATCAATACTCACATCTCTAGCATCGTCATGCTGAACCCTGTCCTTAAGGACAAGCAAATGCGGATCATCATACTGGCGCTCTCTGATGCGGTCATACAAGGAAGACCGAGAAACAACGCAAGCCAATACCCGACTAGGCTCCGAAATGTCTAACCTCACCATCCGATTGGCCAAAGCCTGGACATCAACTACAAAGGGCCCCTCCCCAACTGGAATGTACGCCAAACTACCCATACTAACCGCCTTCCGGCTCAAAGCATCGGCCACCACATTGGCCTTCCCCGGGTGATACAAAATGGTAATATCATAGTCCTTAAGTAACTCAAGCCACCTCCGCTGCCTCAAATTAAGATCCTTCTGTTTGAACAAATGCTGAAGGCTGCGATGATCAGTGTACACCTCACAAGACACGCCATATAGGTAGTGCCTCCAAATCTTCAAAGCATGAACTATAGCAGCCAACTCCAAATCATGTACAAGGTAGTTCTTCTCATGGGGCTTCAACTGACGAGAAGCATATACAATAACTCTACCCTCCTTCATCAACACATATCCGATCCCAACTCTCGAAGCATCACAATACACAGTGTAAGAACCTGAAGCTGATGGCAATACCAACACTGGAGCCGTGGTCAAAGCCGTCTTGAGCTTCTAAAAGCTCTCTTCGCACTCATTAGACCACACAAATGGAGCACCCTTCTGAGTCAACTTGGTCAGGGGCGATGCAATAGAAGAGAACCCCTGAACAAAGCGGCGATAGTACCCTGCCAACCCAAGGAAACTACGGATCTCTGTGGCTGAAGTCGGTCTAGGCCAACTCTGCACCGCCTCTACCTTTTTCGGATCAACCAGAATGCCATCACTGGACACCACGTGCCCCAGGAAAGCCACAGAACCAAGCTAGAACTCACACTTGGAGAATTTAGCATAAAGCTTCTCCTCCCTCAATCTCTGTAATACCACCCTCAAGTGTTGAGCGTGCTCCTCCTGGCTATGCGAGTACACCAATATATCATCAATAAAAACAATCACGAATGAATCCAGATATGGCCGAAATACACTGTTCATCAAGTGCATGAACGCAGCCGGGGCATTAGTCAGCCCAAAAGTCATAACCAGAAACTCGTAGTGCCCATATCTAGTCCTGAAGGCAGTCTTCATAATATCCGATCCCCTGATCTTCAGCTGGTGATAGCCTGATCGGAGATCGATCTTAGAGAATACCCTTGCCCCCGGGAGCTGGTCAAACAAATCATCAATACGAGGTAATGGATACTTGTTCTTCACTGTCACCTTGTTCAACTGCCTGTAATCAATGCACATTCTCATTATGCCATCTTTCTTCTTCACAAATAGAACCGGTGCACCCCACGGTGACACACTAGGATGAATAAACCCCTTATCTAGGAGTTCCTGAAGCTGATCCTTTAATTCTTTTAACTCTGCTGGTGTCATGCGATACGGAGGAATAGAAATGGGCTGAGTGCCCGGCACCAGATCAATACCGAAATCAATGTCCCTGTCCGGTGGCATGCCCGGCAGGTCTGCTGGAAACACATCTGGAAAATCCCTCACAACGGGGACAGAATCAAGACTAGGAGTCTCAGCTCCAACATCTCTCACAAAAGCCAAATACGATAGACAACCCTTCCCAACCATCCGCTGTGCCTTTAGGAAGGAAATCACCCTGCTGGGAACATAGTCAGTCATACCACGCCACTCAATCCTCGGAACACCCGGAATAGCCAACGTAACTGTCTTGGCATGACAGAATACCCTAATTCTACACCGGACCTCCAAAATCAATTTCGATCGCACTCCTAAGTCACAAATCATCCCCCGAAGCTAACTGAAACACCGGAAATCACATCCGAGCCCTCTAACTCATTAGTCAACGTCCGGTTGACTTTTCCAACTTAACCTTCTTGAAAGAGACTAAGTGTCCATATTGGCTACCGAAAACCAATCCGAATCAAATTTAAACACACCAAATACCTGATAGTGAAAACGATAAGAAGCATAATGTGGGGGGAAAACGGGCAATACTCATGTGACGACGGGCCGGGTCGTCACATCCTTCCCCAACTAAAACAAACGCTCGTCCTCGAGCGGGTTCAAGAAACATACCTGGAGTCTCAAACAAGTGGGATATCTTCTCCACATCTTCCCGCTCGGTCTCCCAAGTAGCCTCCTCCACGGCCGACTCTCCACTGCACCTTCACTGAACTATATCCTTTGCCTCAAACTTTCGAACCTGACGACCCAAAATAGTCACTGGCTCCACATCATATGTCAAATCATCATCCAACTGAAACTGTGCTGAAGTCCAAAACATGGGACGGTCCCTAACATACTTCTGGAGCATTAGACACATGGAATACGGATGAACCCCGACAAGCTTGGAGGTGCGCAAAGCAAGCATATAGGCCACCTCCCCAATCCTCCTAAGTATCTCAAAAGGTCCAATGATCCACGGACTCAACTTCCTTTCTTTCCAAATCTCATAACGCCCTTCATGGGCGAAACCTTTCAACAAGACCTTCTCGCCCACCATATAAAGATACATCCCGCACCTTCCGGTCCGCATAACTCTCTGACGCGACTGAGCGATATCAAGTCTCTCTGGATCACTTTTACCTTCTCCAAGGTATCCTGGACCAACCTGTCCCCAATAGTCTAGCCTCGGCCGTGGGCTCCCAAACCCCCCCAACCGGACCGCCGAGATCTTACACCGTCTCCCCATATAAGCACTGCTTTTAACAATTTCTTAAGCATAAATAGGTTTAAACCATAGATACTGATTAATCATAAGTAGCGGAAATAACGTAACATAACGGGGAAAAACCATCCCAAACTCAGCCCGATGATCGGGGTGTCACAAGTCACGAGCTACTACAGAGTTGATGAAAATACTACAAGTCTGGAAACATAGTCTGAAGATGAATAAAATATGCAGAAGATAAGGAAGAAACGGGGCTGTGGACGTCGACAGCTACCTCGTCTCTCCTAGTCCGCCTGGTCTGGAAGGAAATCAGCGCTCAGGTACGAACTCAGCCGTGCCTGTCTCTGCACACATGGTGCAGGAAGTAATGTGAGTACTCCGACCCAGTGAGTAATAAAAATAATTAACGACTGAGAACATAAAATCCCACAAGGGCACAAATAATGCTATCTCAAGCAGCAACATCACATAAACAGTAGAAACCAATGAAATATAGTAAGAAATCTTTTTGAAAACAGTTAAAAAATCAATCATACTCAACCAGTAAGTCAGCCATTGTTACCTGACCGGTCAGCTATTGTTACCTGACCAAGCGCGTATTACAGTGCCATTGTTACCACTGGTCAGTCATTGTTACCTGACTGGTCAGTCGTTGTTACCCGACCAAACGCGTATAACAGTGTCATTGTTACCACTGTTCAATATTTAATCACTCTAGATGGGTACCCGCGCTCACTGTGGGTGTGCAGACTCCGGAGGGGCTCCTACAGCCCAAGCGCTATTAACAAGGCCTGAAAGCCTGAACAAATATCAATACGAGGCCTGAAAGCCTGCTCACAATGCACTCGAGGCCTGAAAGCCTCCTCACCTCACTCATCATGCCCTCACATAAGGCCTTTGGCCTCAATCAGTCCAAAAATAGTCAAAGCCCCTCGGGCATCAGTAAATAATAATACCCAGCTCAATAATAGTTCAAATATCAGTTAAAACTCCAAGTTTGAGTAATATAGCTGAGTTCATGAAACGGTGTAAATCACATGGACTGAGTTCAAATAGTATTTCAAATAGTGAGGGAAAACAGTGATAACAGCTCACAAAGAGTTCAAACAGTCGGCAACAAGCCCAAGTATGGCAATGAGCCCAAAACATAGTGAAAACAACAAGTCATAGCTGACACGTAGTAAAATATTATCCGGACTGGACCAAGTCACAACCCCCCATAGTAAATGACCCCGCACTCGTCATTGAACGCGTGTCTCATCTCAACACAGCACCAAGTTGTGCAAATCCGGGGTCTCAAGCCCTCAGAACATCATTTAAAATCATTACTCACCTCTAGCCGGCCAAAAGTCTAGCTCGCTATGCCTTTTCCCCTCGACTCGACCTCCTTGCGCGTCGAATCTGATCAAAACCACAAGGAATACATCACAATAGGCTAATGGATCATAACCCAATCGAAAAGACTCGAAAAATATCAAAAATCACAAAGTTGGCAAAACCCGAGCCCCGGGCCCACTTCTCGAAAAATTACGAAATTCACACAACCGGATTCCTCGTCTCGCCACGAGTCCATACATATCAATTTTACCAAAATCGGAGTCCATTTGACCCTCCAAATTCCGTTTCAAAATTACAAATTCTCAAGCCCTAGCCTTACCCCCTTTTTGATGAATTTCAACCAATTTCCATGTTAAATTTAGCGTAATTTCATGTATTTGGGTCAAGGGACTTACCTCCAATCACCCCTAGTCGAAATCCTCCTTCAAATACGTCCAATAGCTCTCAAGCTCGTATAAAAATGGTGGAAATAACTTAACCCTCGCGGATGAAAATGATATTATAAAACCCCTTCTGTCTACAGCGATTTTCGCTTATGCGGTCCCGCTTCCGCATATGCGGGACCGCTTCTGGGGCCATTTCCCCGCTTATGCAGTTTCTCACTTAACTTACCACTTCCGCCTTTGCGACATATTCTCCGTTTCTGCGGATTATCCAAGACCGCTTCTGCGATTATTCACTCGCACCTGCGGACCCGCTGATGCGAAAGGGGTCCGCTTATAGGGAACTCATCAATTCAACACAAGATCGCTTCTGCGCTTTTCCACTCGCTTCTGTGGTCCATTTCCGCAGAAGCGGAAATACCAGATGACAGAAATCTCAGACCTGAAGCAACTTCCAAAAACTCTCGTTTAACCACTCGAATTCACCCCGAGGCCCGCGGGACCTCAACCAAAAACACCAACACATCCTAACACCTCATTCAAACTTGTTACAATCCTCAAAACACATCTCACAACGCTAAAACCATTAAATCACATCGGATTCAAGCCTAAGTTTCTTAAAAACTTCCGAATTACGCATTCGATCAAAAACCCGACCAAAACACCTCCGAATGACCTGAAATTTTGCACATATATCCAAAATCACCTAACGGAACTACTGCAACTCTCGAAATTATATTCCGACCCTCGGATCAAAATCTCACCTAACAACCGGAATTCGCCAAAATACTAACTTCGCCAATTCACGCCTAATTCTACACCGGACCTCCAAAATCAATTCTGATCTCACTCCTAAGTCACAAATCATCCCCTGAAGCTAACCGAAACACCGGAAATCACATCCGAGCTCTCTAACTCATTAGTCAACGTCCGATTGACTTTTCCAACTTAAGCCTTCTTGAAAGAGACTAAGTGTCTCATTGGCTACCGAAACCAATCCGAATCAATTATAACACACCAAATACTGATAGTGAAACATGAAGAAGCATAATGTGGGGGAAACGGGGCAGTACTCACGTGACGACGGGCCGGGTCGTCACAGAAAGACATAACTATAGAGTTTCACTGTTAAGTCTTAACTATTTTCAGTAGATTTTCACAGAAAAATTCATCTTCTTTCTTTATTTGTCTGTCTAAATCACTCTCTCTTGCTCTCTGTTCTCAGAAGCTTTTGGGTTTTCATGGTGGTTTATGTTAAGGTACTTTTTGTTTTTCGATTGAGTGTTATTTTCTTGTTCTGTTTTATACTATATCTGTTTCATTTTTTTGCAAGTATTTTTTTTGGGTCAATATTTGATTCTTTGTGTCAAATTTAATAAATGTATTTTTGTGTTAATAGTTGATGTGAGTATTGCAAATGGGTTTTTGTGTTTCTAGCTGAAATTTGATCCTTGTTGAAGTTTGTCTCTTCTTTGTTGATTCCTTTTATGTACTGATTATGTATAGGTTGATCTATAGAGTTTAAGTTATCTATGCTATTAGTTTAAGTATTTTTATACTATTAGGTCATTTAATAATATCTAAAAGTAAGTCTCCTTAAAATGTGGAATTTGTTATGAAATATTATTTTGTAGTGGATGTCTATAACTCCTAAAAAAGTTACTCCCAATACTCTTCTCCATTATGTAGATAACTCCTACTACTTCTCACCATTATAGTTATAACTCCCACACCTCCATAACCTCCCCATGATCTTCCCCCATGTTCTCAATAGTTAATACCATGTTTATGGAGTCCCTTTGTATTACCTATATCATCCTATAAATAGAGGGTTTGGGCATCACATTGTACACACTTGAATACATGGAAGAAAAAGATTCTCTTCTCTCTACATTGTTGTCTATCTTCTTGTTTTATGTATTACTTTGAGCTAAGTTTCGTAATACGTTATCAGAACGAAGCTTTAATCAACCTAGAAGATATGTTCAACCAATTTGGTTGAACCAATGGAAATATGTGCATTGTTACGAATGCCATATAATGTTTAGTTTGCCTCTATTATCCAGGGAGTATTATTTTTTAAATTATACCATAAATTGTGTATTTAGCTTATCTTAAAATTTAAGATTTGTAGTTGCTTTGTTTAGAAAAAATTAAGTTTTGATTTTAAGTTTTCATGCTCGTATGGCTGTATATGTCCACTAACTTTGTTCCTAGTTCTAAAATTGATCTTATACAATTATAACATCATGCTATCATTGATTTTCCATGATATTAAAGATCTTTGTGAAACATTAAAAAGCATTCTGGTCATGTTGTGTATTAACGAGGACTTTTAAGATCGATGGCCTAATCTAATTAGGTGCAACATTTTTATGCTGATAATTGACAAAGTGATATCATTATGTTTTACTAGCCTATTTTGACATCATCTGTATTAAAATAGAATATGCTAGCAATAGTTATTACTTAAGATTATTTGTTTTTTTAAGTTAAGTATATTTAGTTATGTGTTTCAATTCTTGTGTGCATTTTATTTAATCATGCATTAGTATGCAGTAATACATCACATAGTAATAACGCTACATGGTGATTCTCTTATTGACATATTTATATGTAGGATACTAGCACACGAGTTTGTACTTTATCATATTTTTATTGATAATAGTTCTTATCATTTCTATTTTGCTTATTTTTATGATAGATTTTACTATGTGGCTACATAAAATTATATTCCATTCCCTGATGTGAATCAGACCATTTGTGATAAACATTATATAAGGATAAGACAGCGGGTTCAAGTCCCAACGCACCATGAGGGTAAGACATCGGGTTTTGAGTCCTGATGATCCATGATTGTAAAAGTTGGGTTCGAGTCCCAACTCATTATGGCCTAACATGTCTTTATATGGGTCA
>NC_031996.1:37910372-37914980 GCF_001879085.1 Nicotiana attenuata | reverse complement strand
GTTGGCCGAGTGATCAAAATAATAATAGTCATCATTAAATGGTAATTGTAAAAATGAAAAGAAACAATACAGGGTTCTCGAAGTAATCCTTCAATATGTGAAGGAAATATTTACCAATCAAAATGGTATGAAAATTTATAAAGCACGTACGCGATAATTATACTCCATTCTTTGAAGAGGACTGATGACGTTGTGCATTGAGAAATGCAGATTCATTCCTGAAGGTGAATGTACGAGATATGTGATCACACACATTGTAATGAATAAAGACGTGCAAGTGCATGCACTCATACACACCACAAACTCACCTCTAAGGGAAGGTTTGAGAGAAAGAGAGATAAAAATATTACTGTGTGATTAACATGAATATGTTATGGTTTGCGCGTACAATGTGGGTACGCCAAAAATAATTTGACATGTCTTATAAAAAGTTATTAAAGGCAAAAGTAAGCAAGAAATTATTTGCTTATGATGATTTTGACCATTGGACAATTTATTTATATATGATTTTCTCCATGAAGGAGACCATTCACGCATATGGAGTGGTGGATGACAAAGATCTTGTAGTAACAAAATCAATTAAGAGCTCCAGAAGAGCTAATGTTGTTTATTACCCCGGATGAATTAAATTGTAGTAGCTCTCAAAAGATACTTTTTGAGTTTCAAATGTATTAGACAAGAGTGGTTGGCATATTGAGACTATAAATGAAAGGAAGATTGATTATCTTCATATTACTATAAACATACTGGGTAAATATGAAAGGTTTACCCGACTTTTCTTCCTATTTGTACTACAGATGTATAAGCATCCGTGATTGGAGACCATACAACATGCACAATCCACGAACAAGGGGAATAAAGTTTAAGAACTAGAGCCTATAAAATATGGAGAACAAAAATATTTAGTTGGCGCATGCACCATCAGGGTTGACCATAACCTTGGGGTTTTCTGAACATTGGATGTGATTGTGAAAGACCAGACTCTGATTTGAGAGAATAACTTCACATTGGCAATAAGTTCAACTCTCTAAGCGAACGATCACTAGAATGATTGCGTTAAGCAATTTCTCTCAAGTTTATGTGAAGCCTTTTCTCTTTTTCTCTATTGATTTATTATCCTCCAGTTAAGGTTGGGAATTGAATCCCTTTGATATCGTGTCTTTATGCGGAAAAATTAAATGAGTGCCGTAAACTATTGATGGCTATGGGCATAGAATTCCACCTGCGACATATTGATGTGAGATACCGATGCTTACACATTATAGAAAGAATGGAACTTTACAATAGATAAAATATGTTATAAAATGGTCATCTAATTTGAAATAGAAATAGGTCACTAATGTGCATATTTGGATTAAATCATACTTGCGGAGTAACTTGGTTGATTTGGATTGCAGGGTTAGGATAATGTTGTCTACTAAAATATTGTATGTACGAAGAAGAAACAGATTCCGAGAGAGAGAATTAATCGAGTTATATAATTTATCGTGTGGAATATCTTAAAGCTTAGAAGTATAGTTAAAGGAAAATTCTCACATAAAGTGTGCGCTATTTTATTAGAGCAGAAATTGTATGCCTCCAAAATGTAATATTTGTCAAGAATCCATAGTTTGGTTCAAATGGTGCGAACGCACAACAAAACTCCAAAAATCATCAAAAGTTTTATAGATGTATGGTTAAGGGTGTCTACTTTGCTCATTTTTAAATAATACAACACACTCTCGCTAAAGCAAGCAATTTAGTGGCCTAACAAAGTATATTTGGAGAGACTTTACTCCTGCAGATCAGGCCAGCATGTTGCGTATTTCACGGTCCAAGAACCAAATATTCCTATCTAGAAGAGGATGGATGTGCGTACGTCACTTGATCTTTATATTTTGTGAACCGCCCAATAGCACAAAGATGGGTTCTCCCAAAGAAGGTTGAAAAATGCGTTGGTGATCCCCGACATTAGGGGGATGAAAATGCGGTTTTGTTTCTATGGGCATCCGAAAAAAGTAAGATACGTGATGAATTATTATGATACATCTAGATCCTCGTACAAGAAAATATGAACTTGAAGTTCAAGTGATAATTCATTTGCAAAATATTTTCAGGCACATTGCTGACCCAAAGCTAAATGTCATATTCCAACTGCTAATGCCCCAAATAGAATAACGTCCATGATGGATAGAGTTTATGGCACGCATGAAGCGTAATAGACAAATCGGTTCCAAAGATAAAACTCCTTGAAGAAGGAGGGAGCAAATGTTCAAGATGGTCATAATAAGGAGGCAAGTGCTTTATAAGAGCACCATGACATAACACTTTATAAGACCTCATGGGAGAAGCTCAGGTACTTGAAAATAATGAGATCTCGATAAGTTATGTCTTTATTGTGCGATGATGGAACCGATGTAAAATGATCGTCGACGATGTTGTTAATATAATGTGGCGCTCAATATTATTAATATTGACGAGGATCTTGAGCTCAAATCTGTCATGGAATTTGGACAGATAAATGATTAGCCAAATGAAAAATATGCAATGAAATTGACTTCACCTGAAAAATGTGAAGTTGGACAGATAGTCCCCACACCTGAAAGTGAAATGAAAAATCAAGTCGATAGACATAAAGACGACTTGTGGCACAAAATTTTCGTAAATATCCTGGTATTAGGAGACATGTTCTCCTGTGGGGAATGGAGTCATTTCAGATTTTGGTCTGACAATACATTTGATATGCATATAATGAAAATTCTTGAATGATATAAATTGTTCTGAAGCATATTAAGGTTCCCAAGAAATTCATTAAATAAATCTTCGGCAGATCCTTATGTAGATTAGAGCGATCATGGCGTACATGATTTATTTTTGTGTCTAGTGCAATTGGTGCACTAATATATCTGGCTAGAACCATGAGTATAACAATATTCTAGCAAGATATAGTTTTATTTCAATGTGGAGATATTGGAATACAATTAGTATTATATTTCAAAAGGAATACTTGATGTAGATTTGTTTATTCTAACAAATATTGCCAAGATTTTGTTGGTTATGCAAATGTAGGCATTTTCCTGAAGTTCGTTCTTCAAACGTTCTATTTGTATGTGAGAGTACTGCCATATTATCATATTACAAGGTATTTAATTGTTGATACTTATTCAAGTCATGCCAAGATAAGCAACTGATAAAGCAAGGGGCTCAACACACAACAAACGTGTGACTTGACTTTGAAGAGATGTTGTTATACAAGCTTGGAATTCGTCGTCTCCGAAGAATAAAGTGATGTTTTCATCAGGGGGAGGCAAATACTCACTGTACTCTTTTTCCCTTAGCTAAGATTTTATCCCACTGAGTTTTTCTGGCAAGATTTTTAATGAGGCAGCAAATAATGCGTATTACAAGATATGTGTACTCTTTTTCCTTCACTAAGTTTTTTCCCACAGGGTTTTTTCTTAGTAAGGTTTTAACGAGGCACATTATCTATAGACATCCAAGGGGGAGTGTTATGAAATATTATTTTGTAGTGGATGTGTATAACTCCTAAAGAAGTTACTCCCACTACTCTTCTCCATTATGTAGATAACTCCCACTACTTCTCACCATTATAGTTATAACTCCCACACTTCCATAACCTCCCCATGATCTTCCCCCAAGTTCTCAATAGTTAATACCATGTTTATGGAGTCCCTTTGTATTACCTATATCATCCTATAAATAGAGGGTTTGAGCATCACATTGTACACACTTGAATACATGGAAGAAATAGATTCTCTTCTCTCTTTCTCTCTACATTGTTATCTATTTTCTTGTTTTATGTATTACTTTGAGCTAAGTTTCATAATAGAATTTGTAATCTTGAAAATAAGATAAAACTGACATGATGTGAAAAATCCTCTTACATTAATTGGATATACAACTTAAAATCTTTTCTATTTAGCCTTCGACGGATCACTTTTCTCATGTCCTGCCGAGTATCACTTGCCAATGCCCACGGTATGGTGTCTCAACGCTATCTTGGTGTTTGATAAGTTATTGCTCGCATTGTTGATGAATTGAATTTGATGAATCGAAGAAATTGAATGGCGTTATAAGACCCTTTTATTCCTTAACAAGCCACATTGTTTCTCCTTTGTTTGTATTTTTCGGGTGTGTTTGGTACGAAGGAAAATGTTTTCCATGGAAAATATTTTCCTTGAAAAATGAGTGGTTTTATCACTTATTTTTCCTTGTTTGGTTGGTGAGCGGAAAACATTTTTCGGAAAATATTTTCTATTGTTTGGTTAGAGAGTAGAAAATATTTTTTATGCAACTCTCCTCACCCCTCCCTCCCCCTCGCCCACCTCTTCCCCAAGTCTCTAAAAATTGACACAACCCAAAGCAACTAATGTGTTGCTTTACTTTTTTACGTAAAAACGGCAAACTTTCGAACCCGTAAACTTTCAAACACATAAACCTCTAAACTCATAACTTTGGAACTTGTAAAAAAAAAACGTAAAATTTTTTTTTACGCGCGGTGGGGGGGGGGGTCGAGGGGCGATGGGGTAATGTGCAGAAAATAAAAAATAAGAAATTTAGAAATAAAAAAAAAGTAAAAATTTTTTTTAACGAAACGTACGCGTACGA
>NC_031996.1:37902372-37908014 GCF_001879085.1 Nicotiana attenuata | reverse complement strand
TCCAGCGCGGACCGCGCGGAAATGACCGCGGCCGCGCTGGGGGCCTGCAACACCCGGACCTGCAAATTTCTGATACTTTTAAGTCCAAGACCCTCCCAGGACCCACTCAAAACTCACCCGAGCCCTCGGGGCTCCAAACCAAACATGCACATAACTCCAAAAACATCCTACGGACTCATCCATGCGATCAAATCGCCAAAACAACATCGAATTAGGCCTCAAGACCCATGATTTCCTTCCAATTTCCATGAAACATCAAATTTTACTGCCTCTAGCTCAAAACACGTCAAATGATGTCCAAATCTAACCAAACTTCACAGCAATTGCTTAACTCATATTTAAGACTTGTGCCGGGCGTCGGAACCAAAATACGAGACCAACAACACAGTCTTCTAAACAAATAACACTTTCCAATTCTTTAATTATTTTCAAAAAACAAATTTCACGTAAAAATTCATTCCTCTGACTCGGGACCTCGGAATTTGATTCCGGGCATACCCCCAAGTCTCATATTTTCCTACGGACCCTCCGGGACTGTCGAATCACGAGTCCGGGTCCGTTTGCCCAAAACGTTGACCGAAGTCAAACTTAATCAATTAAAACATCAAAATTTTATTATCTTTCTCACAAATTCATATTTAAACGTTCCGGCTGCGCACCCGGACTGCGCACACAAACTCGAGGCAACCCCCAAGTGAGGTTTTCACGGTCTCAGAAATACAGAGTGAGTAGGAATGCAGGTGATGACCCTTTTGGTCGTCACATTCTCCACCTCTAACACAACCGTTCGTCCTCGAACGGACAAGAGAAAGAAGTACCTGAGTCAGGAAAAAGATGAGGATAACGGCTCCACATATCAGACTCGGACTCCCAGGTCAATGCCTCAGGAGGCTGACCTCTCCGCTAAACACGAACAGAAGTAAAACTCTTCGACCTCAACTAACGAACCTGCCGGTCTAGAATAGCTACCAGCTCCTCCTCATAAGACAGTCCTTGTCCAACTGGACAGTACTGAAATCTAACACATGGGAAGGATCGCCGTGATACATACGAAGAATGGACACATGAAAAACTGGATGCACGACTGACAAGCTAGGCGGCAAGGCAAGTCTATAAGCCACCTCTCCCACTCGATCAAGAATCTCAAACGGGCCAATGAACCTAGGGCTAAGCTTGCCCTTCTTCCCAAATCTCATCACGCCCTTCATAGGCGACACTCGGAGCAAGACCCGCTCACCAACCATGAAAGCTACATCTCGAACCTTACGATCTGCATAACTCTTTTGCCGCGACTGAGCCGAACGAAGCCTGTCCTGAATGATCTTGACCTTATCTAAGGCCTCCTGAACTAAATCTGTACCCAATAACCGAGCCTCTCCCGGCTCAAACCATCCAACTGGAGACCGACATCGCCTACCATACAACGCCTCATATGGAGCCATCTGAATGCTGGACTGGTAGCTGTTGTTGTAGGCGAACTCTGCTAAAGGCAAAAATTGGTCCCACGAGCCTCCAAAATCAATGACACAGGCTCGGAGCATATCCTCCAATATCTGAATAGTCCTCTCGGACTGGCCGTCGTTTGAGGATGGAACGCTGTGCTAAACTCAACCCGTGTGCCTAACTATCGCTGAACTGCACCCCAGAAACGCGAGGTAAACTGCGTACCCCGATCCGAAATGATAGATGCCGGCACACCATGAAGGCGAACAATCTCCCGAATATAAATCTCAGCTAACCTCTCGGACAAATAGGGGACTGCCACAGGAATGAAATGCGCTGACTTGGTCAGCCTATCAACAATGACCCAAATAGCATCAAACTTCTTTCGAGTCATCGGGAGTCTAGTGACGAAATCCATGGTAATCCTCTCCCATTTCCACTCGGGAATCTCAATCCTCTGAAACAAACCACCAGGCCTCTGATGCTCATATTTAACCTGCTGACAGTTCAAACATCGAGCCACATATGCAACAATATCTTTCTTCATCCTACGCCACCAATAATGCTGCCACAAGTCCTGATACATCTTCGCGGCGCCCGGGTGAATGGAATACCGAGAACTATGGGCCCCTAAGATCAACTCCTGAATCCCATCGACATTGGGCACACAAACTCGCCCCTGCAATCTCAAAACACCATCATCATCTAAGGTCACCTTCGTGGCACCTCCATGCTGAACCGTGTCTCTCAGGACACACAAATGGGGATCATCAAACTGCCGATAACGGATACGCTCCAAGAATGAAGAACGAGCGACCGTGCAAGTTAACACTCTGCTAGGCTCAGAAATGTCCAACCTCACAAATCGATTGGCCAAGGCCTGAATATCCAAAGCAAGCGGCCTCTGGCTGACCGGAATATAGGCAAGACTACCCATGCTGGTGGACTTCCTACTCAATGCATCGACCACCACATTGGCTCTCCCCGGGTGATATAAAATGGTAACATCATAATCTTTCAATAACTCCAACCATCTCCTCTGCCTCAAGTTCAACTCCTTCTGCTTGAACAAGTACTGAAAACTCTTGTGATCAGTGTACACCTCACACGTCACACCATATAGGTAATGCCTCCAAATCTTCAAAGCATGAATAATGGCTGCCAACTCTAGATCATGAACCGGATAATTCTTCTCGTGGATCTTCAACTGCCTCGAAGCATAGGCTATGACTCTGCCATCCTGCATCAATACTGCACCAAGCCCAATATAGGAAGCATCACAATAGACTGTATAAGGCCCTGAACCTGTGGGCAAAACCAATACCGGTGCCGTAGTCAGAGCTTCCTTGAGCTTCTGAAAGCTCGCCTCACACTCATCTGACCATCTGAACTAGGCACCCTTCTGGGTCAATCTGGTCATCGGGGCTACAATAGATGAAAACCCCTCCACGAACCGACGATAGTAGCCTGCTAACCCCAAGAAACTCCGAATCTCTGTAGCTGATGCTGGTCGAGGCCAGTTCTTGACCGCCTCAATCTTCTTCGGGTCCACCTGAATACCCTCTGCTGATACAATGTGACCCAGAAATGCAACCGAACTCAACCAGAACTCGCACTTCGAGAACTTAGCATATAACTGACTATCCTTCAAAGTCTGAAGAACCACTCTGAGGTGCTGCTCGTGCTCCTCCTGGCTGCGGGAGTACACCAGAATATCATCAATAAAGACTATCACGAACAAGTCCAAATAAGGCCTGAACACTCGGTTCATCAACTCCATAAATGCTGCTGGGGTATTGGTCAACCCAAATGACATGACCAAAAACTCATAATGCCCATACCGAGTGCGGAATGCTGTCTTAGGGACATCAGACGCCCTAATCCTTAGCTAATGGTAGCCAGATCTCAAGTCTATCTTTGAAAACACCTTCGCACTCTGAAGCTGGTCGAACAAATCGTCAATCCTCGGCAGTGGATACTTGTTCTTTATCGTCACTTTGTTCAACTTCCGGTAATCAATGCACATCCTCATCAAACCATCCTTTTTCTTCACAAATAACACTGGCGCACCCCAAGGCGAAACACTGGGTCTAATGAAACCCTTCTCAAGCAAATCCTGCAACTGATCCTTTAATTCTTTCAACTCTGGCGGGGCCATGCGATACGGCGGAATGAAAATGGGCTGAGTGCCCGGAGCCAGATCAATACAAAAATCAACATCCCTGTCGGGCGGCATACCTGGCAGGTCTGAAGGAAAAACCTCGGGGGAACTCCCGAACAATAGGAACAGAATCAATAGAAGGGACCTCTGCGCTGGAATCACGAACATACGCCAAATAAGCTAGGCACCCCTTCTCGACCATGCGTCGAGCCTTTACATATGAAATAACACTGCGGGTGGCATGACCTGGGATCCCTCTCCACTCCAATCGGGGCAAATCCGGCAAAGCCAAGGTCACGGTCTTGGCGTGACAATCCAAGATATCATGATACGGGGACAACCAATCCATCCCTAATATAACGTCGAAATCCACCATGTCCAAGAGCAATCAATCGACACGGGTCTCAAGACCCTCAAACACTACCACACAGGAACGATGCACTCGGTCGACCACTATAGAATCACCCACCGGTGTAGATACATGAACAGGAATACTCAAAGCATCACTAGGCATGACCAAGTACGGAACAAAAATAGGACGACACATACAAATACGCAGACCCAAGGTCAAATAGCACTGAAGCATCTCTAATACGAATCAGAATGGTACCTGTGATGTCTGCATCTGAAGACTCAGCCTCTGGCCTGGCTGCTGGCTGGCCTCTACCTCTGGCGACCTGAACTTCACTTTTATGACCTCTACCTCCACCTTTAACACCTCTGCCACCGCCTCTAACTGGCTGGGCAGGCTGAGGAACCTCTGGTGCCCGAATCCCAGTACGAGAACTCTGATGCTGAGAGCTGCTCAAAGCTCGAGGGCAAAATCTGACAATGTGCCTCGGATCACCACAAGCATGGCAAGACCTCGTCTGCTGCGGCTGAGCACCCCTCAACCTCGGGCAAACCCTCCTGTTGTGACCATACTCACCACACTCATAACATCTACACGAACGTTGCAGCTGAGGAAACTGAGGCTGACCCTGTCGACCTGAATGACCACCTGAAGTACCATGAGCGACCTGGGGAGCTGACTGAAAGGGCCTAGGAGGATGGCCTCTACCATAAGAACCTCTACCTCCAGACGAGGTACCACTGAATCTGCCTGCATGACGTGGCCTCTTATCCGACCCATGACCACATCCCTGTGGCAAAACCCTCTCAACTCTACGGCCCACATCGGCCGCCTCCTGAAAAGTGATCTCACTCCCGGCCTGAGCCACTGTGCCCGGCTGACCTGCCACCGCTAGTTGAACTCCTGGAAGCAAACCTGCTCGAATGACGCTCTCCACGAAGCCTACCAATCGGACAAGAGCGACATGAAGAACTGGGATGGCAATGAACCCCTCTAGGACCAGAGTTGGGCCCACCGGGACTGCTGGGACGGGAACCTCCTCCTCCAAATCAACCTAAGGCTCCGCCACCGGAGCTGCTGCTGGGGACTCGGACTGCTGAGCGGTAGATGAAGAAGCGCGTGTTCTCGCTATCTACGGAAGAACAGAGTAGAAATTCAATCGGTACTTGAGAAATAGAACCGCACGACAAGAAAGAACAAATGTGAAACTTTCCTAAATCTGTAGCCTCTGGGGGATAAATACAGACGTCTCCGTACCGATCCCTCAGACTCTACCGAGTTTGTCCGTGAGTTGTGAGACCTATGTAACCTAGTGCTCTGATACCAACTTGTCACGACTCGGATTTCCCACCCTCGGGAGTCGTGATGGCGCCTACTAATAGGAGCTAGGCAAGCCAACTTAATTTACTTCTTTTAGCAATTATCGTCCATTTAATGAAAACAAAGCATAATATGATAAAGCGGAAGTCTCAAATATAATTAACTGAAGGAAATGCGGAAGTTTAACAAAATCCTCTACCCAAGACTGGTGTCACAATACTCACGAACGTCTAGAGAATACTAAATACAAGGTTTGAATGAAACATAACACTGTCTGCTTCGGTACAAATGATAACAAACTGAATAAGATAGAAAGGGACTCCGGGCCTGCGGACGTCAGCAAGGCTACCTCGAATGTCCCTGGAC
>NC_031996.1:37895384-37900333 GCF_001879085.1 Nicotiana attenuata | reverse complement strand
CGAGAACTATGGGCCTCCGCTAAGATCAACTCTCGAATCCCATCGACATTGGGCACACAAACTTGCCCCTGCAATCTCAAAACACCATCATCATCTAAGGTCACCTTCGTGGCACCTCCCCGCTGCACCGTGTCTCTCAGGACACACAAATGGGGGTCATCAAACTGTCGATCACGGATACACTCCAATAATGAAGAACGAGCAACCGTGCAAGCTAACACTCTGCTGGGCTCAGAAATATCCAACCTCACAAATCGATTGGCCAAGGCCTGAATATCCAAGGCAAGCGGTCTCTGGCTGACCGGAATGCAAGACTGCCCATGCTGGCGGACTTCCTACTCAATGCATCGGCCACCACATTGTGCTTTTTCCCGGGTGGTACAAAATAGTAACATCATAATCTTTCAATAACTCCAACCACCTCC
Organism: Nicotiana attenuata; assembly: GCF_001879085.1. Classification (NCBI taxonomy): domain Eukaryota; kingdom Viridiplantae; phylum Streptophyta; class Magnoliopsida; order Solanales; family Solanaceae; genus Nicotiana; species Nicotiana attenuata. The sequence continues at coordinate 37,899,908 of NC_031996.1, read as the reverse complement.
TCTGCCTCAAATTCAACTCCTTCTGCTTGAACAAGTACTGAAGACTCTTGTGATCAGTGTACACCTCACACGTCACACCATATAGGTAATGCCTCCAAATCTTCAAATCATGAACAATGGCTGCCAACTCTAGATCATGAACCGGATAATTCTTCTCGTGGATCTTCAACTGCCTCGAAGCATAAGCAATGACTCTGCCATCCTGCATCAATTACTGCACCGAGCCCAATACGGGAAGCATCACAATAAATTGTACAAGGCCCTGAGCCTGCGGGCAAAACCAATATCGGTGCTGTAGTTAGAGCTGTCTTGAGCTTCTGAAAGCTCGCCTCACACTCATCCGACCATCTGAACTGGGCCCCCTTCTGGGTCAATCTGGCCATCGGGGCTGCAATAGATGGAAAACCCTCCACGAACCGATGGTAGTAGCCTGCTAACCCTAAGAGACTCCGAATCTCTGTAGCTGATGCTGGTCGAGGCCAGTTCCTGACTGCCTCAATCTTCTTCGGGTCCACCTGAATACCCTCTGCAGATACAACGTGACCTAGAAATGCAACCGAACTCAACCAGAACTCGCACTTCGAGAACTTAGCATATAACTGACTATCCTTCAGAGTTTGAAGAACCACTCTGAGGTGCTGCTCGTGCTCCTCCTGGCTGCGGGAGTACACCAGAATATCATCAATAAAGACTATCACGAACAAGTCCAAATAAGGCCTGAACACTCGGTTCATCAACTCCATAAATGTTGCTGGGGCATTGGTCAACCCAAATGACATGACCAAAACTCATAATGCCCGTATCGAGTGCGGAATGCTGTCTTAGGGACATCAGACGCCCTAATCCTCAGCTGATGGTAGCCAGATCTCAAGTCTATCTTTGAAAACACCTTCGCACCCTGAAGCTGGTCGAACAAATCGTCAATCCTCGGCAATGGATACTTGTTCTTTATCGTCACTTTGTTCAACTGCCGGTAATCAATGCACATCCTCATCAAACAATCCTTTCTCTTCACAAATAACACTGGCGCACCCCAAGGCGAAACGCTGGGTCTAATGAAACCCTTCTCAAGCAAATCCTGCAACTGATCCTTTAACTCTTTCAACTCTGGCGGGGCCATGAGATACGGCGGAATGAAAATGGGCTGAGTGCCCGGAGCCAGATCAATACAAAAATTAACATCCCTGTCGGGCGGCATACCCGGCAGGTCTGAAGGAAAAACCTCGGGGAACTCCCGAACAATAGGAACAGAATCAGTAGAAGGGACCTCTGCACTGGAATCGCGAACATACGCCAAATAAGCTAGGCACCCCTTCTCGACCATGCGTCGAGCCTTCACATATGAAATAACATTGCGGGTGGCATGACCTGCGGTCCCTCTCCACTCCAATCGGGGCAAATCCGGCAAAGCCAAGGTCACGGTCTTAGCGTGACAATCCAAGATAGCATGATATGGGGACAACCAATCCATCCCTAATATAACGTCGAAATCCACCATGTCCAAGAGCAATAAATCGACACGGGTCTCAAGACCCTCAAACACTACCACACAGGAACGATGAACTCGGTCGACCACTATAGAATCACCCACTGGTGTAGATACATGAACAGGAATACTCAAAGCATCACTAGGCATGACCAAGTACGATACAAAAATAGGACGACACATACGAATACGTAGACCCAAGGTCAAATAGCACTGAAGCATCTCTAATACAAATCAGAATGGTACCTGTAATGTCTGCATCTAAAGACTCAGCCTCTGGCCTGGCTGCTGGCTGGCCTCTACCTCTAGCGACCTGAACTCCGCCTCTATGACCTCTACCTCCACCTCTAACACCTCTGCCACCGCCTCTAACTGGTTGGGCAGGCTGAGGAACCTCTGGTGCCCGAATCCCAGTACGAGAACTCTGATGCTGAGAGCTGCTCAAAGCTCGAGGGCAAAATTTGTTAATGTGCCTCGGATCACCACAAGCATGGCAAGACCTCGTCTGCTGCGGCTGAGCACCCCTCAGCCTCGGGCAAACCCTCATGTTGTGACCATACTCACCACACTCATAACATCTACATGAACGCTGCAGCTAAGGAAGCTGAGGCTGACCCTGTCGACCTGAATGACCACCTGAAGTACCATGAGCGACCTGGGGAGCTGACTGAAAGGGCCTAGGAGGATGGCCTCTACCATAAGAACCTCTACCTCCAGACGAGGTACCACTAGAATCTGCCTGCACACGTGGCCTTCTACTCCGACCCATGACCACCTCCCTGTGGCAANATAGGCAGATTCAAAAAATCAGGTAGTAATCTTTTTTTTTTAACATTCCCAAGAAGTAATTGAGTAAACCATTGACAGTAGTTCCACGGGTATCGAAAAGGAAGAGTAAACCTCACCGATTTTTAACGCCTGAACCATGATATGAAATAAGTCGATAAAGCATAAATCCAATTTCAAAAATTCGAAAGCGGTAAATGCGCAATATGTGACTCACCTGAAGATCTTATTCTGCATAGTATCTCGTTAGACAACCACTATGTTTATATCCTTTCTTTCTCATACAAAGTGCGTATACACTTAACAAAACCACCTCTTCTTTGAACAGTAAAGAGAGAAACAAATAAAAAAGGGGTCCGGCCCTCCTCAGTATCACCTGGTAAGAGGCCGTTGATTGGAATAGAAAATTTCGGAAGAATTAGGTTCGAATAAATTTCCTGGGATCCTCTTCCTTTCGAACTACAAACATGGGAATCGTTGAAATAGCTCTTTGATTGAAAGAGGATGATTCCTATAATACATTACTCCAGTCGAGTCCAATGGAATTTCAAAATGAAGATATTTTTATTTTGTTCAAAACGTGTTGCAGAACGATCTAGAAAGCAATTGATATTGATACAGTTTGCTTCCTTAACTCAATTAGTAGGACCCCTAGAGTCCACTTCTTCCCCACACTACGAGTGAAAGGGAAAAAGTAAAGACTACCATTAAAGCAGCCCAAGCAAGACTTACTATATCCATATGAATTATGTCCCCTATCTCTATAAATATAAAGGAATTGTTCCATTATTCCTCACTAATAATAGTGGAATCAATGGCGCAGAGTCAAAAAGAACGAAGACTATTAATAAACCAATCCAATAAATTCGCTCATTTTATAAGAAATTCCTATATGATTTCTAATCGGGAAAGATTAAACACAAGCAAAATCTGCAGTAACATCTCAAGGGAATGTTACTAATGGAACATGTAGGAATAATAGGTCCTATTCTTTTTTTGTTGACCCTCATTTCAATTGATTGGATGCTTGAGCACTCAGAGATTTTCGTGAGTTCCTCGTATATAATAAAGTATCTTCCGCCCCCTTCCACAACTATTTAGATTTCCTATCGGGCTCTCCAATCTAATTCAAGGTCCAGTCATTATACAATGCATTAATAATAGAAAATTTTGATTTGTAGTAGAAGGTAATTGCGAAGTCTTGATAGCCCCTCTAGCATTCGAATATTTCCTTGAAGCCTAAATATGCAATGCAAGGATATTTACAATTTTTTAGAAAAACCCCCAGACCAGATGTTTAGAATCAAACAAGTATCAACAGTCTGCTTTCTCTGCTTCTGCTGGGGAATCATTCGGCGGGTTATATCAACAGAACAGAAGAAAAGAAGAGATTTCGAGTTTTTTGTTGATCAGGCGACACCCGGATTTGAACTGGGGAAAAAAGGATTTGCAGTCCTCTGCCTTACCACTCGGCCATGTCGCCAAAATGCTACAAATACAAAATAGATGAAAACTTTCCCGGATTACTGAACTGCTTTTTTATTGTACTTGCACCTTGAGTTCTGTTTTCCTTAATTTTTCCTAAAAGTCAAAGAAATCCTAATCCTTCTTCCCTTTTGATTGGGTTTGATTCATCCTTTCAATTTCGATTGAGTCTATCTCCAAATTCATAATGTTCAAAGCTTTCTCTTACCTTTCTATTGAAAAATCAAATGTGGATTTTCAGTCGCAAAATCCAAAATTCAAATTTATGAAAATCGGAACCATTAACTATTGACTTAGAATGCATGAATGATTCTTGGATTTGAATCTCCAAATTTTGTTTTCCTAATGACATAAGAAAATACAACTTGATATATAACTAATCAGTATGGATTTTTTCAATCAAAAAATCCTTCTCAATTTTAATTATAACAACAATTATGAGTATATGTAAACCCCCCAAAATCATGAAGTTCATGTATTTGAGCGCGTTGGACCTCATTCCAAACACTTCTCTACATTATGTTCGGATGGTGAAAAGGGAGTGGATCCTTACGAGCATAAAAAGGAGTCCAAGGAAGAGGTAGGTGAGCCTTATATTTTGAAATTTTCAAGGCCGTCTAGGCAAGGCGACACTCCTCGGTCGAGAGCCAAAAAGTGCATAAGATTTTATCTAATTTTTGGCTCGCAAGAATTTTTACCGCCCCAAGATCATAATCATAAGCTTGAATCAAAACTTGGGGTTCAATTCATAAGCTCGAGGTGGAGGC
>NC_031996.1:37839446-37894195 GCF_001879085.1 Nicotiana attenuata | reverse complement strand
TGGAGCACCCTGCGGTCCAGGTCGTCCAACCTTTGCACTAGGCTGGTTCTTAGTTCAGGCACCGTATCCACAATAGGCCGTAATACCTCAACCGTCCCTTCGAGAGCCGCAATGCGGTCCCCATGATTCACCATGGTCAGAAATGGTGGTAATGTCAATGCGTTCCCTCGTCCGATGTCGAGCCTAGGCTCTGATACCAACTGTTACGCGGTGCCTTCCTGAGATTCCTTGGAAGGGCGACGTAAGGCTAGGCAACTGATGTCAGTGCAGTTGCTGTCCGCCAACTGAGGTCACCTCCGTACGCTAGACGAGATTGTCAGTGCCGTACGGGAAAACCAATGTCAAGAGCAATTGAGAGAACAGAAATGAGAATTCAGAATGAAAGAAAGCTTGATTGCATTAATGAAAGCTATTACAGAAAAGCAACGCGGTGTCGAGGGGGAGAGACACCAGTACAGAGAATTGCTTGCTTGCTAGAAAGTTTTGATTGCTTGATCCCCCCTAATAATACTTAAAAAAAATAATCCAAAGCTACAAGACTAGACTTGACTAAGCTAGAGAAACATAATGGAAGTACATGAAATAAAACTACTCTATATTTACAATGAAAATGACTTAGTTTTCTATAAGGCAGCAGCAGGTCCGTTGTCAGCAGCAGTGTCTTTGGCATCACGGTCTGCGCGCGCGGCGTTGTCTGCACGCACGGCGCTGTTGGCTTCTGCCTGCGGCTTGGCGCTGGCGAGGGATATCGATGGGGCGACAGAGGCACCTGCGCGCTTGTCACTTGGCGTGGCCAAGACCACGGGGCCGTCCGTGGCGCTAGGCATTGGGAGGCTTGCTAGGACGCCACGGGGCGCGCCCAATGGGTCATGGGGCATGGCTGGAAAGCCGCCCATGACAGTTTGCTTTAATGGACTAAAAGAATATATGAAGTTTAATATAAAGCGTGTGTTTGATTTCACACTAAATAAATTAATAAATTGTACTTTTATTTTAATCTTGATTTTATAAAAGGATTTGGAGAAAAGACTTAGGACACTTTATCATCGCATATACTTCTCGTGAATTCATATATCATCTTTTCAATTTTTTAATAAAACTTGTATTTTTTAAAATTATATAAAAGAGTATTATATGTACTTTGAAAGTGAAAGTTAAGAGGGTGGTATAAAATAAAATAAAATACTTCAAAACAAGGCAAAACCAGATAATGTGAAAAATGAAAAACCAATTTTCAAGGTGGCATGTCTATCCAAAAGATAAGATTGACAATCTAAAAAAAAATTGGTTCATTTATCAACTGATGTTTTGATCCGCCTAACTAAATTGCGTGTTGGTCTTGAAAGTTGAAACCAATCATAGATCCTCAGGATCCAATTTCCCATGATACAGGGACAATAAATTGCCCCAAAAAAAGAAAAAAGGTCAAATATACTTTTGTTTTCGAATATTGTCTACATTTAACCTCTGTTATATTATCCAGCTAAATTTATTCATACTGTTATATTATCTGGCCAAATTTACCCCTTTTATCAGTAAACATTTAAAAATTACCACTTGACCTGTTAAGTAATCCAAAATCTCCCAAATTCCTTTTATTTAAATCACTTATTGTTTTTCTTGCTCCATTATTTTTAAAAATCACTATTAATGTGAATGCTAAAGTTACTAGACTATAAAAATTATTCATAAATTATTTTTTAATTACCAATGCACCCACTTCTCTTCTTGTAATAATATGTTTGGAATTGGTTTAAAATTTTATTTACTTTTCAATCATATACACACCACAAATTTCAGTGGGTCTATTTATTGTGTATTATTATATGCAGCTGATCATCATGTATGTACATGTATATTCAAATATTTTGTCACTGCCTGGTGATAGTAGGCTATATAGTTGATATTTACACCTTAATTGCTCAGGCTTTGTTGTTGTTTTATAAGGTAAATTGCCAACAAAATGCTTTAAATAGTGTTATTTGATTTTCGCAGGGAATATTATATGTGAGGAAGCAACATGAAGTGTTTGGAGGCGATAATATGAAGAAAATACCCACTCAAGAAGTACCCGAACACAAAGGAGCAGAAGAAAATGGCCTGGGCAAAAGTCCACCGCGACCGCGGTGCAACACGGGGAGATAAAACACAAAAAGAGAATGGGCAGTGTTCACTGCGGTCCACGCCGCGGCCGCGGTGAACTGTTCACGAACCTAGAAATTTGGGGGCCAAAGTGTAATTTCGAAGAAACTTTTGTAAAACCCTTATAAGCTGTAGAAACTCGCCCAAGATGAAAAGAAGCTTGTTTTTAGAATAGAGGGTTTAGAACAAGACAAGAGAGGCAAGGAGGCAACTTGAGAAACAATTCTTATCTCCCTAATTGTTCTTTCATCAATGACTATGAATTCTTTTATAGTTTTCATCATTGTTACAAGTAGCTAAATATTTTAATCTAAGGTTTTGGTGAAACCCATTGGGGATGATTTGGTTGTTATATTAATATAGTTTTGAATTGGTTGTTTATCTCTATTGTTCAACTACGTTTTGATTGTGGTTAATTGAAAGGATCCTCAATTAGCCGTTCCTATTTATTATGTATCTGCTTGAGAGAGAGTGTATATTTAGGTAGTTGTTTGAACAACATCACTCCCGGAGTATAGGCGAGAGTCATAACCGAGGGTTTAGAGGTTGGATTAGAGATAACGATACCTCGGGTCGATCTAAGTGAACTGTAATGCGAATCTAGCTAGCGTAGCTTGAGAGAGTGCGTCTAGTAAATTATCATAATTGCTTGAGAGATATTTATGATAGCTGGAGAGTTCATGATTGATAGAGGCAACTAAGTCAAAGCTATAAGAAACATACAACTAAGGAAATCAACAACGGGGGAAACCATTACCTTAGACCTTTATTCCAATTGTTTACAATTCAAGCATAGTTAGTTTTCAGCTGTTAATTTATTTTCAGTTTTAGTCGCAATCTTTATAATTTAGAAAATTGTTCAATCTTGTCTTCTTGGTGATATTAAACAGATACAACTAAGCCTTAGTTCTCTGTGGGATTCGACTTTTAGACCGGATTATATTTGCAGCGACCGCTTAGCCTTTTTAGGACTAGAGTTGGGCGTGATCAAATTTTGGCGCCGTTGCCGGGGACTAACAGTGTAGTTGTAGCTGTATTTATTGCTAGGTTACAAGTTTGAACTTTTATTTTTGTTTTCTTGTATTTGATTTTTTATTTTATTTGTGTTTTACTTGTTGATTTGAGAAACATGACATCTTGGAATTATGGGATCTGTGTTGTTGGTAGTTCTATTGTTGATCTTCCTTGTGTGAATTGTGGCGGAAACCACCTGGGTCAAAATAGTCAAAATATTCCCGAGAGCGAGTTATGTGTACCAACTCAATCTTATGTGTGGAATGTATGTGATATGTGTGGTGGTCAAGAGGGTCACTTTCATGCTTGTGCTTATATTTCTTATCTTTCCCCAACCCCTTACTTTGATGGTTCTACTTTTTCTTGTGAAGTTAATAGGAACAAAGAATCCGGGGATGATAACCTGAAAGAGATCAAGGATATGCTAAAGTACCTTGTGGAACAAAATGATGAAAGACAAATGCAGATAGAAAGGCAAGATGCTACTATTCGCAACCTGGAGGCACAAATGAGTCAACTAGTTGAAGCATTTAATGCTCAACAAGCCTATATTGGGGGTAGTAGTCAAGAAGAGTATGAATTAGACACTGAAATTGAGGTGCTAAGAGAGGAGGTTAGAGTAGAACACCAACAATCTATCCAACTAGAATTTGAGGATGCCGATGTTCAAGAAGTAACAGTAGAGTCAGCCAAGGACATTGAAGATACAAATTTAGTTGACTCTAGTGTGATTGGTGTTAAGGAGGTCAAAAATCATGAAGTTCATGTATTTGAGCGCGTTGGACCTCATTCCAAACACTTCTCTACGTTATGTTCGGATGGTGAAAAGGGAATGGATCCTTACGAGCATAAAAAGGAGTCCAAGAAAGAGGTAGATGAGCCTTATATTTTGAAATTCTCAAGGCCGTCTAGGCAAGGTGACACTCCTAGGTCGAGAGCCAAAAAGTGCATAAGATCTTATCTAATTTTTGGCTCGCAAGAAATTGTACCGCCCCAAGAGCATAATCATAAGTTTGAATCAAAACTTGGGGTTCAATTCATAAGCTCGAGGTGGAGGCGAAAAGTGATTCACGTCGTGCCGCAACGTTAAATCAAGCGCTTGTTGGGAGGCAACCCAACTTTACTGCTTTATTTTATTTTTTTTATTATTATTTTTTTATTTATTGTATTATTTTTGTAGTGTCAGTTTTTTATTTTCTAGGAGCATGGAAAGCAAAGGTATTGGAAGGATGCAACAACAAACCAAATGGTTGGAACTAAGTGTGAGGTACCCGCACGAAGGACCAAGCTTGGGAGAAGTCTGAGTACCCCATGAACTGCTAGTGCTTCGGCCTTTGGCCCACCAGGGAATTTCTTTTACCCTCTTGTATGTATGGGTGTGCATTGGGGACAATGCACAATTTTAAGTGTGGGGTGAGGAGATTGTCTGGATGACTTTTCATGCTACTTTAGTTGTATTTGTTTAATTAAGTAATTTTTTTAAAAAAAAGAGTGGACTTTTCCTGATGACGGATCTTCTAGACAGTTTTCTTGAGGGAAGTAAGTCTAAAGAAAATACCAAAAAGATTTTTTATTTTTAATTTTAGGTAGTGTAGTAACTCCCCCTTGGTTTTTCTTTAGGCCACGGTTCTTTTCCAAGGGTTTGACTTGAACCGGTATAGGTAGCTTTTGTTTTTGTTCTTTTTAGTTTTAGATTAGGATTAATGGGCTACGAGTTAAAATCGAAGAAAAAACCCTTAGCGTTTCTACACCTGAACACGATAGACATTAGAGTGTAACGCTTAACTTCAAGGGTTGAATCTTGTTTAAGTGCCTTAAAATTATATGTTTGTATCTAACTTGAACACTCAAAAGAGAATGTCTTGATAAACTAATCCGGAGTGAGTCATGTGCCATGTGTGAGTGAATTTTACTGTATTCCATGCTTCACATTTGATGCCTAGAACTTGCCCTGTGGGTTTGCAAAAGCGAAATAGTAGTTTCATTCAGTTTTAGAAGTGATATAGGCGTTTCTTTGTTGAGCCAGACATATAAAGTAACCACCTGAATGCATTATATCTTAGTTAACCCCGTTGAGCCTATAAGCCTGTTTCTTTGGCAACCGCATTGCGAACTTTACCCAATTGTTTGAATAGCCTACCGTTTGAACTCTTTTACCTCCCACTAAGCACTAGAATGGTAGTGAAAATATGCGAAATCAAAAGTGTGGGGTGGTGGTTTGGTTTTTTTTGAATGGAACCATTGAAATAGAGAAAAGGTGCAGAATGTTGAAGCATAAAAGAAGAAACACCACGGGGAAAAAGAAGAAGTTATAAATAAAGATAGTGGTTGGTGAACAATGGTTTGTTATGATTGCACCTACTGGATGGGGTTGTTGTGAATAAAGAAGAAGTGGTGGAATGTTTGGTTGACAGAAATATGGTCTTGAATGTTAATGTAATTGTATTAGAAGTGCTTATGGAGGTTAGTCACTATATCTAAATATATCCTACCCGTCCCTTAGCCTACATTACAACCAAGTAAAGTCCTATTGATCTTAGACTGAGTGGGGCTCGATTAGTAGAGTACTACACTACGGACAAGCCTATGGTGCATCTTTGTGGCATGTGAATGTTCTTTTCGGAGAGTGAGCGAATTCTGTCTATTTTAGTTCCTAGTTGTTATCACTATCATTATATATGGAACTACCCTCTCGTGTGATGTGAGAGCATGTGATTCACAAAGGAAAGGTGCGTCTTGACTCTTGTATAGAGGGGTTTGAGTAAGTGCGAATGTTACGTGGTACGAAAGATTTGATTCTTGAGGTAAAGTTTGCTCACTACTAGGTGTAACTTTTGTAAAATGTTCATGGTGTGAGTCGTTGAGGGAAAAACTTAGGGAAGGAATTTTGATGGAGTGTGGTGAATTGCTCGAGGTCTAGCAATAATTTAATTGTGGGGTGTTGATAGTAGGCTATATAGTTGATATTTACACCTTAGTTGCTCAGGCTTTGCTGTTGTTTTATAAGGTAAATTGCCAACAAAATGCTTTAAATAGTGTTATTTGGTTTTCGCAGGGAATATTATATGTGAGGAAGCAACATGAAGTGTTTGGAGGCGATAATATGAAGAAAATACCCACTCAAGAAGTACCCGAACACAAAGGAGCAGAAGAAAATGGCCTGGGCAAAAGTCCACCGCGACCGCGGTGCAACACGAGGAGATAAAACACAAAAAGAGAATGGGCAGTGTTCACTGCGGTCCACGCCGCGGCCGCGGTGAACTGTTCACGAACCTAGAAATTTGGGGGCCAAAGTGTAATTTCGAAGAAACTTTTGTAAAACCCTTATAAGCTGTAGAAACTCGCCCAAGATGAAAAGAAGCTTGTTTTTAGAATAGAGGGTTTAGAACAAGACAAGAGAGGCAAGGAGGCAACTTGAGAAACAATTCTTATCTCCCTAATTGTTCTTTCATCAATGACTATGAATTCTTTTATAGTTTTCATCATTGTTACAAGTAGCTAAATATTTTAATCTAAGGTTTTGGTGAAACCCATTGGGGATGATTTGGTTGTTATATTAATATAGTTTTGAATTGGTTGTTTATCTCTATTGTTCAACTACGTTTTGATTGTGGTTAATTGAAAGGATCCTCAATTAGCCGTTCCTATTTATTATGTATCTGCTTGAGAGAGAGTGTATATTTAGGTAGTTGTTTGAACAACATCACTCCCGGAGTATAGGCGAGAGTCATAACCGAGGGTTTAGAGGTTGGATTAGAGATAACGATACCTCGGGTCGATCTAAGTGAACTGTAATGCGAATCTAGCTAGCGTAGCTTGAGAGAGTGCGTCTAGTAAATTATCATAATTGCTTGAGAGATATTTATGATAGCTGGAGAGTTCATGATTGATAGAGGCAACTAAGTCAAAGCTATAAGAAACATACAACTAAGGAAATCAACAACGGGGGAAACCATTACCTTAGACCTTTATTCCAATTGTTTACAATTCAAGCATAGTTAGTTTTCAGCTGTTAATTTATTTTCAGTTTTAGTCGCAATCTTTATAATTTAGAAAATTGTTCAATCTTGTCTTCTTGGTGATATTAAACAGATACAACTAAGCCTTAGTTCTCTGTGGGATTCGACTTTTAGACCGGATTATATTTGCAGCGACCGCTTTTCCTTTTTAGGACTAGAGTTGGGCGTGATCACCTGGTTAGCATAGAGTTCGATCGACTAACTTAAGAGTGCACAATATGCAGGCATTTGATTAAAGCAAAATTGAATTCGACAATGTAAAGACTCCGATGAACTTCAACTTCAGTCACTAATACTTGCAAAGTTTCCATACATTTGGTTCAACGAATTCATTAAAATTAGGATGTTGTAAATAATTTCAGAATTTAGAAAAGCTACTTGATTTAGATTTTTCAATTTACTATACTTTGTTTATTAACGGTTGTATTATTTAATAATTTTTTCTCTTTTTTTCTCCAATTCAGAAAGCAGGTAACTGCCAATTATTTCGAAAATAGTGGACCAAGAAGAAGAATCAGTAACTTAATTAAAATGATTTGGGAGATTTTGGGTCACCTGACGGGCTGAGTGGTAATTTTTTAAAGTTTGCTGATTGTAGGGATAAATTTGGCCCGATAGTATAACAATAAGGGTAAATTTGACTTGATTGTATAACGAATGTTAAATATAGACAATATCTAAAAGTAAAGGGATATATTTGGACCTTTTCTCAAAAAAAATTGATAGAGAACGCTTTTCCCCTTCCATGGATATTATAATGCAAATTCGAATTAATCCAATCCCAAAGTACCTTGGAAGTGATGCATAGTGGCACTTTAGACTTTTTATGGTGAAACAAGTGGATCTTCTCTCTTTTATAATTTTAGGGTGGATTAATAATTCTAGTGCACAGTTGGATTCACTAGAAATAGAGTGAAAATGTTCTCATCTTGAGTAAGGTCTGAGACCATTGTGGTAACAAGATATACATCTTTCATTTTAACTTAACGACATAATCTTTTTAGTTGTGCCCCTTCTTTGATCATTTTATCTCTTTGACTCTTCATATCATACTAAAGATAATCTCAACAAACTCATTGCTCCAGTCTAAACCGCTCTAAAAGAGGACCAAGATTTCGTTTATTCTTTCGGGGACACCTCTGTTTTCTTGTGATTTCTATGACACTAATGAGTGGTCGTTTCGTTCACAAGCTAGTCATGCAAGGATTATAATGCATCGATTGTTTATGCGGTTAATAATAATAAATAAATTGTTATGCTGTAAATAATAATGTAAGATTAATATTCATTCCTTAATTTATTAAAAAGTAGTACTTTTTTACTCCAAAATATCTAATACTTCTAAAAAATATTAATTCATAAATCTACTACTAGTGAAAAATGGGGGCCCTAAATTTTTAGGGCCTAAAGCCCCTGCTTTACCGGTGAAATTCAAAAATAGCCAGATTTACAGTTGTAATTGAAAAATAGCCACAATTTCAAAAGTAATCGAAATTTAGCCATTTTTCATGTAAAGATAAATCTGAACAAAAATACTGTTCAAAATATGAAAATATTCTAGCATAATATGCTGGAGTTCGAATTTTTACATGTGAACTTCCAGCATAACATGCTGAAATTTCATAATGTGCTGAAGTTCCAACATAATATGCTGGAAGTTCATACACATGTGCTCCAATATCCAGTATATTATGCTGGAACTTTTCGTATGCTGGAATTCCAACATAATATGCCGGAAGTTTATACACATGTGCTACAATCTCCAGTATATTATGCTGGAACATTCTGTGTGCTGAAGTTCCAACATAATATGCTGGAAGTTTATGCGCATGAGCTCCATAATCCAGTATATTATGCTGGAACTTTCCGTGTTGCAGCAAAATAATGGCTATTTTTCAATGACTTTGCAGATGCTGGCTATTTTTCAATTACTTGTTCGAAAACTGGCTAGCCCGTACTATTTTCACCTGCTTTACTTGCCTTATACTCAGCTGGCACTGCTCAAGGGGGAGACTAGTAAAGCCTTTTGCTTTAAGCCCCAAAATGAGGCCCCAAAACTTTTTTAATAGTGAATTTTACTTTTTCGCTTAGACAATTGAAGTTTGTAGAAAAAGCACCCGCAAAATCTTTATTAAAAAAAAGATTGTCTATTTTTTAAAATTAAAAATATTTTAGAACTTTGAATAAACTATTCAAATTTTCATATTAGTAAATATAGCCTTTAACAATCACATTCAAGGTAATATATTGCAAATACATGACTAACATCTTATTAACATGAAATTAACTTTTACCAATATAATTATAATATTACTGGATAAAGTTAAACGCCAGATGTGTTATAAGGCTACAATACTATTTTATTTTAAAAATAAACAACATTAACTTTTTGCATATTTGTATTCAATCTAAAAAGTTTAAGAACTCTTATTAAATTTAGCTTTAGGCCATTAGTTTTATTGAGCCACTCTTGCATTCAGCTTAACCATAACAAGTTTACTGCATTCTTTAATTATATAAGAGTTCCTTCAAAAGTCCTTACATAAATCATCTCTTTCACTAAGGCTGAATACTTATCCCATCATACTCCTTTTATTTAATTAGCTTCCAAATGTTATTACAACCTTTATCTTCTTCACAGAGCATGTTTCATGTGAATCGAACAAATTAACAACTTGATATATAAACACAAGTTATATATCAAAACATATTACTGTCATATTTTGACCAACTGCACCTTAAAGATTCATAAATGAACAACCTTAGAAGTGTGGGTGGTCATACTCACTGTTGGCATGCTAAGTTTCTATTGAATTCCTCAAATTCAGAAATTTCAAACAGCCAACAGTTCTTCACGATACACTTTGTCATCTGATTCTTGGTCATAATCAGAAAGCATGAAAGTGTACATAGTTCTAAAGGTCAAGGGGTATTCTAATAGAAGCCATTTTGGTAAAGAAAGGTTAGCATTTACTGAAGCTGACTTTGGCTACTACAACAAGAAAAAGAAATGAATACTAAAAAATATACTTGCCTGAAGTAAGTAAATTGTTGTCCAATGATTTCATAACTTAGCTATATATTATGTAATTGGAAAAGAAAATATAGCAGTAGAGATAATCAAACAAGATGCCAGACCTCAAATGAAAATTGTAAACAGGATTGCAAAGATGTAAATTTTGCTCAGGGAAATAAATATCTCCAGAAACTAATGTGAAGTAATGCATACCAGTAAAAAAACTCATTAAGACTAAGTTGACTTGACATTGAGGCAATTTGAATTAATTTAAATAATGGCATCAAATACTAGCTTTTATAACTAGAAGCAGGAAGAACAACTAAATTAGCAATCCAAAGTTCCAAACTAGTAGATACTTAAAGCCTTAATTAATCTTTGACAATGAGAATTTTGAAGGCAACAAACAAAGATTTTGAAGATCAATTAGTTACGAAGTAATTTTTTACAAATTCTAAATATCGACAAAACCATCTTCATTTCGTGCTAGTATGTGATATTATAAAGAATTCTCGAATTTTTATGAATAAACATGTAGAAATTGTTGATTAGCTCAGCCATGGTGAATGAGAGAGAGAGTTTCAGAGAAGATTGAGAGAGAAACAACTCCATTGATAAACTCTGATATACAGAGACAAAATGAAAAATAAAATCTCTATATACTTACAAACTCTTTACTCTTTTATATACTAACCGACTGACAATGATATATTAACTGATACAACTAACTCTTCTCTACTTAACTTAACACCTAACTAACAGTTGTACATTCCAATTTGTATCACCACTAACTTCTACACTCCCCCCTCAAGTTGAGGGATGAATACATGTTCTTCATTCCCAGCTTGTCCATCAGATAGTCATGTTGTGGTCTGCACAAGCTTTGTAGATCAACAAGTTGTTCTTTAGTCCCAATGTGTTGAGTTTGAATCTTCCCTTCTTGAATCTTTTCTCTTACAAAGTGACAATCAATATCTATATGTTTTGTTCTTTCATGAAAGATAGGATTAGCTGCAAGTTGAATGGCAACTTTACTATCACAGAACAACCTAACTGGTGCAGGTACCTCTCTTCCCAATTCCTTGAATAGACCTATCAGCCATGTAATTTCTGGTACAGTAGCAGCCATACTTCTAAACTCAGCTTCAGCAGAACTTCTGGACACAGTTTCTTGTTTCTCAGATTTTCACGAAATGAAGGCATCACCAAATTTTACTACATAGCCAGTAATTGATTTCTGTGTCTCAACACAAGCTCCCCAGTCTGAATCACAGTAGGCTGCTAGCTTCAAAGTGCTGTCAGCTGGCATGAAGAGTCCAAGTCCAGGTGCATTCTTGATGTATCTGACCACTCTCATGGCTGCTTCCAGATGAGATTGCTTTGGTGCATGCATATGTTGACTGAGTACTTGGACAACAAATGCTATGTCTGGCCTGGTCATAGTTAAGTATAGTAGCCTGCCAACAATCCTCTGATAACCACCTTTATCCTCAAGTTGATGATCATCAGCATCTGTCTTATTGTTTACAACTTTGTCAAATTCAATAGAAGTGAGTTTGTGATTGAACTCCAAAGGAGTTCCAACAGGTTTAGCCCCTGCTAGCCCTGTTTCTAAGACAATTTCAAGGGCATATTTTCTCTGGCACATATGACTTCCCTTTTCTGACCTGGAGAATTCAATCCCCAAGAAATAATTTAGTTCTCCCAAGTCCTTCATCTTTAACTTGTTTTGAAGGTCCTTTCTAACTTGTTGAATGAGTGCTAAGTGACAACCTATGACCAAGAGGTCATCAACATAAACAAGAACAATGACCAGCTCTTTTTCCTTCCTTTTTGTAAATAGAGAATAATCATAGTGTGACTGCACAAACCCCATGTCAGGGCCTTTGTCAGTTTTAAATTCTATTGCCTAGGTCCTTGCTTGAGGTCATACAAAGACTTGTGAAGCTTAAGGCCTTCTTGTACTCCCCCTGGCTTGAAAAGCCATATGGAATCTGCATCTAAACATCCTCAACAAGACCTCCTTATAGAAAGGCATTGTGGACATCCATTTGAAAGATGTACCAATTGGAGGCTGCAGCTAGAGCCACCACTGTTCTAACAATCACCATTTTGGCTACAGGAGAGAAGGTCTCCTTGTAGTCAAGACCCTCTTGTTGACTTTAACCTTTAGCAACCAATCTTGCTTTGTATCTTTCTACCTCCCCAATAGACTTTTACTTCACTTTAAAACACCCATTTGCATCCTATGGGAACCTTATCAGGTGGTCGATCAACAATAGACCAAGTCTTATTGTCCTCCAAGGCTGAGATCTCAGCCTTCATAGCATTCACCCACTGTGGATCCTTGCTTTCTTCAGCAAACGTCCTGGGCTCAAAAAATAGCAGAATATGCAGCATCAGAACCCATATAAGCAGAAGACAATTGATCATAGTTCACATGCTGAGTTATTGGACAGGCACAGGTGGAATGCTTAGTTTGCACTACATAGTCTTGCATCCAAATAGGAGGTTTGGACACTCTGAAAGACTTTCTCAGAGGTCGAGGAGAGGTAGGAGAAACAACAGTGCTGGGTACACCAGTAGACTGAGAAGGAGAAGGCATCTCACACATAGCTCCGCCATGTTGATTAGCTCAGCCATGGTGAATGAGTGAGAGAGTTTCAGAGAAGATTGAGAGAGAAACAACTCCATTGGTAAACTCTGATGTACATAGACAAAATGAAAAATAAAATCTCTATATACTTACAAACTCTTTACTCTTTTATATACTAATCGACTAACAATGACATATTAACCGATTCAACTAACTCCTCTCTACTTAATTTAACACCTAATTGACAGCTGTATTACCACTAACTTCTATAGAAATAAGCAAGCAAATCAAAATTCCCCACTTTCGAATATTTGGCAATGGATTTAAATTAAATTGGAATAAATTTGGTGACGGTTTTACGTCCTTGACAGAGATGAAAATAAAATATTTTTTGTTGGGATATCCTTTATGAAATGTCATTTCTATATTAGCACGAAATGTAATGGTCACATTATGTTTTAACTAAACTATTGTTTGGTTTTGCTTGCATTAAATGTTTTTCTATTAGTTTTATATGCTACTAGCTAACTACAACAATTTTAGTAGTGTTCTTGCTTCTTCCTTTTTTTTTTGGCTTTTACAAATGCAATAAACTAATGTGTCATGACCCAAAATCCACCTAGTCGTGATGACACCTAACCCAACCCGCTAGGTAAGCCAATTAACAACTATCCAGTTTTAATTAGTAAGATAATTAAGTAAAAGAAAATATCTGAATCCTATACATTTTCCAAGGACTAGTAGTACAAATCATGAGCTTATAAGATTAGAATTTACAAAGCTGGTATGAAATAAATACATCATCTGTTCGACAAGTACATAAACAGATTTTTATATTCTAAGGCTACCATGAACAAGAGCCAGCTACAACCGGAATGCAGGTACGTCTTCAATTCCAGCTCCCGTCAATCACAACAACATCAGCAGCTAACATCTGCACGCAAGGTGCAGAAGTGTAGTATGAGTACAACCGACCCCATTTACTCAATAAGTAACAAACCTAACCTTAGGTTGAAAGTAGTGACGAGATGGAACAAAGGTCGGGTCCAACGTCAATAGCCAACAACTGTTCATAACAACGTAAAGCGAGTAATAAAGAAGTAACTCAGATATAAAATGCTCAGCTTTTTCATAGTTTCCCGAAAAATAGTTCTGCTTTTCAAGTATATCAGAGAAAACCCAAATCATTTACCGAAATCGTCGAAAATACGAGTGAGTTTGAAAACTGTAATTTTTCCCAAAAATCTTTTCAACAATAAATAAAATGTTTCATTTTCTTTCCATATAGCAAGTGTAAAATACCTCTCTATGTCCATATGTAAATATGTGTGAGAAGTCATGAATGACGTGATACCATACAACATGAGGAAAATGCATTTTTATGCCTGTATGTCATGTGTGCATATCAATGCAATGTATCTCAGAGATGAACTCATGTACTCACACTCTCAGAGTACTCAATCTCACCGCCTCACACTTTTCACTCATCATGCTCAATCACTCAGTACTGTATATGGCCAATCCAGCCTAGGGAAGATCCATCCCGAAATATATACATCAACTGACCATCCATCTCTCAGTTCTGAGTAGGGCCAAATCCAACCCGTGGAAAGATCCATCCCTAGGTATATAAATGCTTCGGACAAGATCCATGTCCAGAGAAGATCCATCCCTCAATATAATCAACCGCGCTTACTGGGGGTGAGTGCAGACTCCGGGGGGCTCCTTCAGCCCAAGCACTATCATAAATCATTAAAACCGCTGCAGCGTGCTAGCCCGATCCCATAAATGTCACTCATAATCAGGCCATCGACTTCACTCAGTCATCAGCCTCTCGGGCTCACAATGCCATGAAACTAGCCCAAAATGATGATATGATGTGTCAACAAAATGGTAACAGAGACTGAGATATGATATGCATATGAATGCGTATACTGAGTATATAAAGCAATGAAAACAGATAACTCAACAACGGAAAAGACCTCAGTGGGTCCCAACAGAATAAGCATGTAGCCTAGACATGGTTTCTAACATGGATCACAGCTCAATAACTCAAGTACGTAGAAATTTCATGGATACAGGTAAGATCGGGTAACTATAGAGTACCACAAAAATAGCGGCATCACAATTCACACGGTGCACACCCATACGCCCGTCACCTAGCATGTGCGTTACCTCAACACCAAACACATAATACGTAATTCGGGGTTTCATACCCTCAACACCAAGTTTAAAAGTGTTACTTACCTTGAACAAGCCAAATCCAATACTCAGCAAGTCAAATGATGCTCCAAAAATGCCATTCCGCGTGTACCGACCTCCGAACGGCTCAAAACTAGCCAAAAGCAACTCAAATACATAAAATAATACCAAAGGAAACAAACCCAATCGATAAAGGCCGAACCTTTAATCAAAATCCCAAAATCGACCGACAAGTCAAACCCAGGCCCGCGCCACGAAACCCAACAAAACTCACAAAATCCGACAACTCATTCAATTACGAGTAACCATACTAGTTTTACTCAAATTCTACTCCGAATCGATGTTTAAAATTCAAAAATTCACTTTATGAAATTTTAGACAAAACCCTCAAATTTTACTTTGAAATTATCAATCTAATGTCAAAAATGAAGATGGATTCATGAAATATAACCAAAATCGAGAATAGAACACTTACACCAATCCATATGGTGAAAATTGCCTCCAAATATTGTCCAAATCCGAGCTCTCTAACTCAAAATATGACCAAATGAACAAACCTTCGATATAAAGTATTTTTGCCCAGCTGTTCTGCCTCGTTTTGCATGTCAAACGATCCCAAAACTCACTTTTGATGCCTCCAATGGATTCCTTGTGAAATTTCAGTCAAGTTAGGCTTTTGATCACTCTAGTTGACCTTAAAATGAAGCAGATATGTTAGTTTCAATATTTGAAAATAGTGCAGATTTTTAAATACGAAGGTAGTGGCAATTTCGTAATTAATCTGAAAAATCTGGCAACCCAATTCTTACTAAAATGACCATAAAATCCTCATACGATGTCAAAATTTGACGATTCTTTTTTATATGGCTCCGTAATTACGATACAGATCTAATGCTTCAATCGAAACAGAAATCGGATCACATTTGTTTAATGTGGTACCATTTATGCTTGAAGAAACGACGTTGAAACATAAGAAAAACGAGCGCAACACAACCCAAACCTATCCGAAACTCAGCCGAGCCCTTCGGAATCCCATACGAACATACCAACAAGTCCCATAACATAACATGGACCTCCTCGAGGCCCCAAATCACGCATAACAACATCGAAACGATGAAACGCACCTCAAATCAAACTTAATGAACTTTCGAACTTTTCGCTTGCAAAAACTCGCGCCGAAACATATCAAATAAACTCGGAATGAACTCAAATTTTGCACACAAGTCCAAATACATCATATGAAGCTATTCATGCCCCCAAACTATCAAGCAAAGTTCAAATGCTCAAAACGATCGGTCAGATCGTTACATAATGTAATAAATTGGTTTGATTTTTTACAGCAAGTAACCGACTCGAATCAAGCCATGGACACTTCTTCGATTATCTTTTTTGTTTTTAACTTTATCTTTTTAGTTCTCACTTCTTTAATTAGCTTTTGAAATTCAGTAAAGTATAATGTGCATTATTTTAACATTTTATCAGAGCAATACATATACAGTTGTCCAACAATTGAGCACGCAAATAATTTCACATTTTAAAGTGAAATGTTGTGTTCTTATATGGTATTAGGAATTCTTACCATTTATATGGTTGACTTAGATCAAACTCCATCATTTTTTGCGGTCAACTTTGATCTAAAAAAAGTAACACTTCTAAAATACAACTTATGAACTTTATCTTGTTTTTTCAAAAAAAAAAAAAAAACGTGAAATTTAAATAGCTTGGAGGTTTTCCTTTCTTCTTAGGTTTAAAATCTGCTGGATAACATGCAATTTGAAGCAATTTGCCCTGGTGTGTCCCTTGTAGTTGCAGTAGTCACATTGAACCAAGGCCTAGCCAGAATTGTTCTTTTGTCTGTAACCTCCTGCTGAAGTTTTGTTGCTCAGCAAAGCTGTAGGCGCGGTAACTTCAGCACCAATACCAACAGTGATTCCAGCACCATTTTTCTCTGACTCTCAACATTAATAATCATGGATGCCTGATTGATGTTAGGTAATGGACGAGTCATAAGAACTTGATCCTTAGCATGTTCAAATGATTCATTTAAACCTGTCAAAAATTGGTGCAAATTTTGTGTTTGATAATGTTCAGCATGTCTTCTAGACTCAGGACAACCACAAAAGGGAGGAGGTGCTAGGGCCTCGTACTCATCCCACGGTTCTCTAAGTCTGGAGAAGTATACGGACACAGATGACACACCTTGAGTCAAACTAGCAATTTCCTTGTGAAGATAGCATCCTCTAGAGGCGTTGATTTTATCAAAGCTTTCCTTAAGATCTTCCCACACCTTGTGTGTATTAGATGCGTAAATCACAGTACTAATGAGATTTGGTGAAACAGTATTCATAATCCAAGCTAGTACAATTGCATTACATCTATCCCACAGTTCGTGTAGACTATGATAATACATTTCCCTCCTGCAGGTACCGAGAACAAAGCCTAGCTTATTTTTGCCATACAATACAATTTTCATATATCTACTCCAAATTGAATAATTTCAGATCCTTGAAGTTGAATAGAGATCAATACCGAACCTTGTGTGTCTGATGGATGAATGTATAAAGGATGATTGTGATGAACTAGATCCATGTCATGAAGATTTGGGACTGGAGATGTAGCACCCTGAGCAGTAGAGGCGGAATCATCTTCCTCAATTGCCATTATGTTTCTTCAGAAAACATAGTTATGTTACTGATTTGGAACCACAACAAACAATTAGAGATTAATTTCACAGTAATTTGTTGAGATTCAACTGAAATTAACAAGTTCCAGAAACCCTAGATTGCGGAGGAACTTTTCCAGATGAAGAAATAGCTCGATCTAAGAACATATACACTTCTCTAATACTCCTCCGTAGTAGCTGAGCTGGCCGATTTACCAAAGCTCTAATACCATGTTGATTAGCTCAGCCATGGTGAATGAGAGCGAGAGAGAGTTTGAGAGAAGATTGAGAGAAAAACAGCTCCATTGATAAGCTCCGATGTACATAGACAAAATAAAAAATAAAATCTCTATATACTTACAAACTCTTTACTCTTTTATATACTAACCGACTGACAATGACATTTTAACTGATTCAACTAACTCTTCTATACTTAACTTAACGCCTAACTGACAGCTGTATCACCACTAACTTCTACAGAAAATAAGCAAGCAAATCAAAATTGCCCACTGCAGAATAAATTTGATAAATCGGTTTGGACTAGAAATGAAGGTTTTACGTCCTTGACAGAGATGAAAATAAAATATTTTTCTGTTGGGATATCCTTTATGAAATGTCATTTCTATATTAGCACGAAATGTAATGGTCACATTATGTTTTAACTAAACTATTATTTGGTTTTGCTTGCATTAAATGTTTTTCTATTAGTTTTATATGCTACTAGCTAACTGTTAGTATACTGTATTTGTAAAATAATTCTGGAAATATAAATGAATATAAACAGAAATGAACATAAACAGAAATGACAGAAAACCAATTCGAGCCCACTGAATTCACAGTGTTTTCTTAAGGAATTTAATCCCCTCCTAGTACCCAAGGTTATGGATTATTTCCTCCCAGGATAGAACGAATTACGCATTGGTGTAGTGGTACTTCAAACCCCAGTGTTTCAGCGAACACAAAGTTCGGTAGCAAATCACACTTACTGTTGCTTTGTTTGATGCTAAAAGTATGCAGAAGGAGGAGGAGAAACTCAGAAATTCGTAGTGAAATTTTGAGCAGAATAGTGTTGTATTTATAGCCAAAGTTGGGCTGAAATCTGAAGAGGTGCAACTCTTCAGAATGGCTGTTTATGCAAAACGGCCACAACATAAATGCCATTACATAAATGGCCATTTACTCAACAATAAAGAGGAAAAATTGAAGAGGGTAGTTACTTTTCTGTTACCAAAATAGAAAAAAGAATTGGATTTAATATTAATATTCTGTTATTAAAACAAATATTTAATAACATTTATGTTAATATTTTACTATTAACAAATAAATTTGGTCCAAAAAGTTAATCAATCAATCGATCATTTGACCGAATCCGAATCCGAAGCCGAAGCCGAAGCCGTAGCCGTAGCCATAGCCGAGCCGAGCGAGCGAGCGACGACGACGGCGCGAGGCTTGCCTTCTTCTCAACTCTTTAAGAGCTAGAAGAAGAGCAATTGCTTATATACCCATAAAAAACCTCTTCCTCTTCCAATATGGGACAATGTCCATTTACCAAGGGGGAAAAGCTTAAAATTTCACTCAAAAATTTTATTTCCCTCCATTTCCCATTCACCCTCTTTTATGTATTTAATATATATTAAATACAAAAATCCAACAATCCCCCACATGAATGGGAATGGCTATATCATGGAAGTATGCATGAAAAACTGTGTGATTCGCAAGCAAGGATTAATTACATCTGGATAAGTAGGTTTCCCTTTGAACTTTCCGTAGTGAACTTATGTCGGATATACTCGATCAATCGGTAGATTTGATATCTTTGAACCGTCGGACTTTGGTGTATACCTAGACAACCACAAGTCACACAACCAACTCTTAACCGTCTTTGGTTCTCATTGTTGTGTTCGTTTCAGCCATGAACACCGCCTGGTTTCATAAGTGCGTAGAGAACTGGCCTTACAAAGTTCTCCTTGAAGCGGCTAACACTTCACACATAGGTGATTCCTAAGCGTGTCATCCCGTAGATACACTATTTGATATACCCCGTATCAAATTTAGAAATCATTAAAAAGCCTTAATGCTTTATCCTTGGTACTGAACATTGTCTCATCACGAGAATGGACCAAAAGTTTAGTTGACAATGTTGAACCGTCATTAATGACTTTGTTTGATCTCCTCGAACCTAGATCTTGGGATCTCCAGTCTTCTAGGTAGAGTTACCGCCACTATGACTTGTTCTCGGCCATAGTCCCATTCCCCTTGATGACTTCTCAACTACCTCTCTAGTTAGGCCTTTTGAAAGTGGATCCGACACATTATCACTTGACTTTACATAGTCAATCGTGATAATTCCTCTAGAGAGTAATTATCTAACGGTTTTGTGTCTTTGTCGTATATGACGAGATTTACCATTATACATAACGCTCCCAGCTCTTCTAATTGCCGCTTGACTATCACAATGTATGCATATTTGTGCCAACGGTTTGGGCCAAAATGGAATATCTTCCAAGAAATTCCGGAGCCATTCAGCTTCTTCATCGGCTTTATCCAAGGCTATGAACTCAGCCTCCATTGTAGAGCGGGCAATACAAGTTTGTTTGGACGACTTCCAAGATACCGCTCCTCCACCAATAGTGAATACATATCCACTTGTGGACTTGGAATCAGTTGATCCGGTGATCCAATTTGCATCACAGTATCCCTCAATGACCGTAGGATATTTACTGTAGTGCAAAGCAAAGCCCTGGGTATGTATTAAATACCCCAAAACTCGTTTCATGGCCATCCAATGAGATTGACCTGGATTGCTCGTATATCGACTCAATTTACTTATAGCACAAGCTATATCTGGTCGTGTACAATTCATGATGTACATTAAGCAACCCAACACACGAGCATAATCCAATTGTGATATGCTTTGGCCTTTGTTCTTTGCTAATGCAAGATTCACGTCAATTGGAGTCTTTGCAACTTTAAAGCCCAAGTGCTTAAATTTTTCAAGTACTGTCTTAATATAATGAGATTGTGACAACGCCAGACCTTGAGAAGTCTTATGGATCTTAATTCCCAGAATTAAATCAACAACTCCCAAGTCTTTCATATCAAACTTGCTAGTTAGCATACGCTTAGTAGCATTTATGTTGGCAATGTCATTACTTATTATGAGCATATCATCCACATATAAGCAAAAAGTGACTATGTGATTTGGAACATTTTTAATGTACACACATTTATCACATTCATTTATCTTAAATCCATTTGACAACATTGTTTGGTCAAATTTCGCATGCCATTGTTTGCTTGTTTTAATCCGTAAAGGGACTTAACAAGTCTACAGACCTTCTTTTCTTTACCTGGAACCACAAACCCTTCAGGTTGTTCCATGTAGATTTCTTCCTCTAACTCTCCATTTAAGAAGGCCGTCTTAACATCCATTTGGTGAATTTCAAGACCATAAACTGCAGCTAATGCTACTAACGTTCGTATGGACGTAGTTCTTGTAACTGGAGAGTATGTATCAAAATAGTCAAGACCTTCTCGTTGTCTATACCCTTTGACCACAAGTCTTGCCTTATATTTGTCAATAGTTCCATCATCTTTCATTTTCCACTTAAAGATCCATTTAGAACCCAACGGTTTATTTCTAGGAGGAAGATCAACCAATTCCCATGTATGGTTGTTCAATATGGATTCTATATCATTTTTGACTGCCTCTTTCCATAACAATGATTCCGAAGAAGACATAGCTTCTTTAAATGTTTGAGGCTCATTTTCTAATAAGAAAGTCACAAAATCTGATCCAAATGAAGTAGACGTTATTTGACGTTTACTACGTCTTGGATCCTCCTGGTTAAGTGTACTTTCTTTTGTTTCTTCCCGAGGTCGTTTAGATCCTTCACCAATCGACTCACATTCCTTTTTATACGGATATATATTTTCGAAGAACTCAGCATTATTTGACTCTATAACCGTATTATTATGAATGTCGGGATTTTCTGATTTATGAACCAGAAATCGATATGCTTTACTATTAGTCGCATATCTTATGAAAACACAATCAACGGTTTTCGGTCCTATTTTTACCCTTTTAGGTTTAGGAACTTACACTTTTGCCAAACACTCCCACACTTTAAAATAATTCAAGTTGAGCTTCCTTCCTGTGATGACCCAATGGGGTCATCACTTATTTATTACCCATTCTGTACTTCCGAGGCCATAAAAACCTCCTCACGGGTTGCCTCGATTTGCGTGCGCAGTCTAGGCACGTAGCCGGAAGGCTTAAATATGAATTCTGTGAAAAAATGCTAGATTTTGATATTTAATTGAATAAATTTGACTTCGTTCAACGTTTTTGGTAAACGGACCCGCACCCGTGATTTGATGGTCCCGGAGGGTCCGTAGGAAAATATGGGACTTAAGCGTATGCTCGGAATCGAATTCTGAGGTCCCAAGTCCGAGAAATGAATTTTTATGTGAAATTATTTTCTGGAAATAATTAAGGAAATTGGAAATGAAATTTGATTAAAAGACTGTGGTATCGGGGCCGTATTGTGGTTCCGGCGCCCGGTACAAGTCTCATATATGATTTAAGCACTTTCTGTAAAGTTTGGTTGAGAACGGACGTCGTTTGACGTGTTTCGGACCCGAAATGGGAATTTCATGTTTTATGAGAAATTTGGGAAGGAATCATGAGCTTTGAGGCTTGATTCAATGTATATGATATTATTTTAGCGATTTGATCGCACGGATGAGTCCGTAGGGTATTTTTGAGATTGTGTGCATGTTTGGTTTGGAGCCCCGAGGGCTCGGGTGAGTTTCAAGTAGGCCCCGGGAGGCCTTAGAGTTAAAAATACCAGATGTTGCAGGTCAGGGAAAAAAAATTTGTAGGCTCCAATGTGCCCGCGGTCGCCTTAGCGCGGTCTGTGGTATAGGCCGCGCAGCCGCGATCGTCCTTGCGCGGTCCGCGTGGCAAACTTCAGAGAGCAGCAGTTTTTCCTGCTGCCTAGCGTGACCGCAATCCCTTTTTGCGCGGTCCGCGCTGGGGGCGTTAGAAAGTATAAATACACGGGATTTTCAGTTATTTCTCACTTTTCAAAAACCCAGAACATAAGAGGCGATTTCCCAAGCAATTCTTCTTCTTCAAAACGAATGGTAAGTGATTTCTAACTCATTTTCTTCACTCCTTAACACCTTTTAACATATTTTCAACTTCAAATCGAAGATTTTAATGGGGAAAATTTGGGTATATTGGGTAGGACCTAGGGTTTTGCTAAATTTGGGGGTTGGACCTCAATTTGAGGTCCGATTTCAAAACTAATCACATATTTAGATTCGTGGGGGAATGGGTAACTGGATTTTAGTTCGAACTTCGGGTTTTGACCACGTTGGCCCGAGGGGCATTTTGGTCATTTTATCTAAATTTGCGTCTTAGCTTTAAATTCAATAGTAGAATCAGTTGCTTGAGATGTTATTTACGAGATGTAATTAAAATTAATAGATTTGGGCCATTTGGAGTCGGATACTCGTGGCAAAGGCGTGGCTTCTAGTTGATATTGAGCCGGTTTGAGGTAAGTGGCTTGTCTAACCTTGTGTGGGGGACTTTTCTCCTTAGGATATGATATTTGGTATTTGAGTGCCTCGTACGTGAGGTGACGAGTACGTACTTGAGCCAATTGTTGAAAATTCGATTTTTACTTAAGATATTGAGACTGAGCTTCCTTCATATTTGCCCTATTTTACTTGCAATTATCACCTGTGTTAGGTTAGAAAAAAAAATGATAGTTGATTCAATTTGCCTAATTGTTTAAGTTGCCTTGACTGTACTGCGTGAAGCATGCTAAGCTAGTTCTACCTGTTGCTTGTCTTTGTACTGTATTTCTGAGTTTCTTCTGGTTGTGGTTGCGCATTTACATTGGGACTACGGATGTGGGATTCCGGTAGCTCCCCCTTTGTTTGTTTACTTTGGGACTACGGGTTCGATTCCCGGTAGATCCCCCTGCACTTTTACTTTGGGACTGCGGGTTAGATTCCCGATTGATCCCCCTGCACATTGATGGTTGGACTATGGGACGGTATCCCGGGAGATCCTTCGGATTTACACATGAGATGGACTACGGGACGGTATCCCGGGAGATCCACTGGACGGTTGAGAAAAGGACTACAGGACGGTTACTTGGGAGATCCTCATTGTTATCATTGGTGTTGAGTTGTACATATTCTGTGTTTACTCTGTTCCTTGTGTAGTTGTTATTGCCTTATTTGACCTGTCTTATCGCACTGCTGTACTACTCATTTCTGTCAGTTCTTCATCTTGTTAATTTTGATACTATATTTTATCTCAGTAGGGCCCTGACCTTCCTCGTCACTACCCAACCGAGGTTAGTCTTGGCACTTACTGAGTACCGCTGTGGTGTACTCATGCCCTTCCTGCGCATGTTTTTTTTCATGTGCAGATCAAGGTACCTCCACTCAGGCGCACTATCCTTGAGGCGGGGAGAGCTAGCGGAGACTTCGAGGTATATCTGTCGCGTTCGCAGACCAAGAGTCTCTATTCTGTTCCAGCTTTAGTATTTAGTTTATCCCCTTCTTTCAGTTGTTTAGATATTCTGGAGTTAGAGCAGCGCACTATGTTTCTGTTAGCCTGTGGTTCCCGTGAGTTTCCAGGTTTTGGGATGAGATTTTAGACTTCCGCGATTTGTTGTTGAGTTGTATGTGCCAAGTGGCACCTATATACAGTTTTCTTTTAATTTTGCTTGGTTTATTTAAAAGTTTTCCGCAAGTTATATTATTTTCCGCACTGTTAGGCTTACCTAGTTGTCGAAACTAGTTGCCATCACGACATGTTCATGGAGGGTGTATGGGGGGGGGAGGGGGGTGTCGTGACAAGTTGGTATCAGAGCTCTAGGTTCATAGGAGTCACGGAACACAGGCTGGTTTATTAGAGTCTCGCTGATCGGTACGGAGACGTCTATACTTATCTACGATAGGCTATGTAACTGTTTAGGAAAAATCTTCATTTCATTGGACTTCCTTGTCGTGCGATATTTTTGGACATCAATTCTAAACTTCTGGCTTATATTCTCTCACAGATGGTGAGGACACGTGCTACTCGAGATGATCAGGCACCCGCGCCCCCTACTGCAGCCGTCAGAGGCCGGGGCCGGGGGAGAGGTCGAGGACGCGCACGTGGTGCAGCCAGAACACCTGCGCGAGCTGCCGCCGAGGTACCACCAGCAGATCCAGCCGGAGCTCAGGCACCTGGCACACCTACTACTGCCACTACTACTCCAGCGCTCCAGGAGACTTTAGCTCAGTTCATGAGTATGTACACCACCTTTGCTCAGGCAGGGTTGCTTCCCCTTGCTGCAGCCACATCCCAGGCTGGGGGAGGAGCACAGAGTCCCGCCGTCCGCACTCCTGAGCAGCGAGTGCAGGTTGAGCAGGCTCCCGTGATTATTCCCGCACCACCTGCAGCGCCAGTTCAGGCCGAGGACGGGTCAGCTGCTTCAGAGGACGAGCAGCGGAGACTCGAGAGGTTCAAGAAGTATGATCCCCAGTGTTCAGTGGATTAGCATCAGATGATGCCTTGGGATTTCTAGAGGAGTGTCATCGTATTCTTCGCACTATGGGTATAGTGGAGTCCAGCGGGGTTTCTTTCACTGCTTTTCAGCTTCGGGGAGCCGCCTATGATTTGTGGCGCACTTATTAGTTAGCCAGTCCAGTCGAGGCTGCTTCACTGACTTGGACCCAGTTCTCGGACATGCTCATGAGAGAGTTTGTCCCCCAGAGTCTCAGGGATGCATGGCGCGCAGAGTTTGAGCATTTGCGCCAGGGTGCTATGACAGTTTTGGAGTATGCTATCCGCTATACCAGGTTGGCCAAGCATGCACCGGCCTTGGTTGCTACAGTTCGGGAGAGAGTTCGCAGGTTCATTGAGGGCCTTATCCCTCCCATCAGATCTAGCATGGCTCGAGAGTTAGAGATGGACATTCCTTACCAGCAGGTAGTGAGAATTGCTAGGAGGATTGAGGGTATGCTCGCCAGGGAGCGAGGGGAGAGGGGAGAGGGAGGACAAGAGGTCTCGAGAGTCGGGTCACTACTCCGGTGCCCGTACCCAGCCAGCAGGTTGTTATGGTAGGGGTTATGTGGGTCGCCCCGTCCATTCAGCTCTCCAGCAGCCAGCAGTACTCCAGCTCCGCCTATACCTCATGAGCCTTACTACGCACCTCCAGTATCTAGCGCGCCACCTGCGCGAGGTGTTTCCAGAGGTCAGTCCAGCAGACCTAGCCCTAGTCAGTCACAGCCGCCGCGTCCTCCCAGGGCTTGTTTCGAGTGTGGTGATACACACCATATGGTTAGGGACTGCCCCAGACTTGGTAGGGGTACATCTTCACAGACTTCTCAGCCACAGCATGCTCAGCAAAGTTCTCAGGCCATGGTCCCAGCTCCAGCTACTACCCCACCTGCCCAGCCGGCTAGGGGCGGGGGTCGGGGAGATAGAGGTCGCCCTCGAGAGAGAGTCCGGGCTAGATATTATGCTATTCCTGCTCGTACCGAGGTTGTTGCCTCCGACTCCATCATTACAGGTATTATACTGGTTTGTCACAGAGAGGCGTCGGTTCTATTCGACCCGTGCTCTACTTATTCTTATGTGTCTTCTTACTTTGCTCCGCATTTGGGTGTGCCTCGGGATTCTTTGAGTGCCCCCGTTTATGTTTCTACTCCTGTGGGGGATTCTCTTCGTTGTGGACAACGTTTATCAGTCATGTTTGGTTACTATTCGTGGTTTTGAGACCAGAGCGGATTTATTGTTACTCGGTATGGTGGATTTTGACATTATTTTGGGCATGGACTGGTTGTCGCCCCATTTTGCTATTCTTGATTGTCATGCCATGACCGTGACGCTGTCTATGCCAGGTGTTCCGCGTATTGAGTGGAGTGGTACTTTAGATCACACCCCCAGTAGAGTTATCTCTTTTCTTAAAGCTCAGCGTATGGTTGAGAAGGGGTGTGCCGCGTACTTAGCTTATGTGAGAGATGTCAGTGTTGATACCCCTTCTGTTGATTCAGTTCCAGTGGTACGGGATTATCCCGATGTG
Organism: Nicotiana attenuata; assembly: GCF_001879085.1. Classification (NCBI taxonomy): domain Eukaryota; kingdom Viridiplantae; phylum Streptophyta; class Magnoliopsida; order Solanales; family Solanaceae; genus Nicotiana; species Nicotiana attenuata. Next base: position 37,867,449 of record NC_031996.1, on the reverse strand, counting down.
TTTCCAGCTGATCTTCCAGGCATGCCGCCCGATAGAGACATTAATTTTGGCATTGATCTGTTGCCGGGCACTCAGCCCATTTCCATTCCTCCGTATCGTATGGCTCCTCCTGAGTTGAAGGAGTTGAAGGATCAGTTGCAGGAATTGCTTGGTAAGGGTTTTATTCGACCTAGTGTTTCACCGTGGGGTGCACCTGTCTTGTTTGTGAAGAAGAAGGATGGTTCTATGCGTATGTGTATTGATTATCGTCAGTTGAACAAGGTTACAGTGAAGAACCGTTATCCTTTGCCTCGTATTGATGATCTGTTTGACCAGCTTCAGGGCGCACAGGTGTTTTCTAAGATTGACTTGCGCTCAGGTTACCATCAGTTGAAGATTCGGGAGTCAGATATCCCGAAGACTGCCTTCAGGACTCGGTATGGTCATTACGAGTTCCTTGTTATGTCATTTGGGCTGACCAACGCCCCAGCAGCTTTCATGCATTTGATGCACAGTGTGTTCAGGCCATATCTTGACTCGTTCGTTATTGTTTTTATTGATGATATTCTGGTGTATTCCCGAAGTCGGGAAGATCATGAGCAGCACCTGAGGACCGTGCTTCAGACCTTGAGGGAGAAGAAGTTATATGCAAAGTTCTCAAAATGTGAGTTTTGGTTGAGTTCTGTGGCATTCTTAGGCCACGTGATTTCGAGTGAGGGCATTTGGGTGGATCCGAGGAAGATAGAGGCCGTATAGAGTTGGCCCAGGCCGTCCTCAGCTACAGAGATTCGCAGTTTCCTTGGTTTGGCGGGCTACTACCGTCGCTTTGTGGAGGGATTTTCATCGATTGCGGCCCCTATGACTAGATTGACCCAGAAGGGTGCCCCATTTCAGTGGACAGAGGAGTGTGAGGCGAGCTTTCAGAAGCTCAAGTCAGCTTTGACTACAGCCCCAATATTTATGTTGCCTACCGGTTCGGGGTCTTATACTGTCTATTGTGACGCCTCGAGAGTTGGCCTTGGAGCGGTGTTGATGCAGGACGGTAGGGTGATTGCCTACGCGTCCAGACAGTTGAAGATACATGAAAAGAATTACCCTGTCCACGACCTTGAGTTAGCTGCTATTGTTCATGCCTTGAAGATCTGGCGTCATTATTTGTACGGTGTGCCTTGTGAGATCTATACTGACCACCAGAGTTTGCAGCACTTACTCAAGCAAAAGGATCTAAATATGCGTCAGAGGAGGTGGTTAGAGTTGCTGAAGGATTATGATATCACTATCCTGTATCACCCGGGCAAGGCCAATGTAGTTGCGGATACCTTGAGTCGCCGGGCGGAGAGCTTGGGGAGTTTGGCATATTTACCAGCTTCAGAGAGGCCTATGGCGATGGATGTTCAGGCCTTAGCCAGCCAGTTTGTGAGATTGGACCTTTCGGAGCCCAGTCGGGTTCTAGCTTGTGTGGTTTCCCGGTCTTCCTTATTTGATCGTATCAGGGAGCAGCAGTATGAAGACCCTCATTTACTTGTCCTTAAGGACAAGGTTCAGCGTGGAGATGCCAGGGATGTGACCATTGGAGATGACGGGGTATTGAGGATGCAGGGCCAGATTTGTGTTCCCAATGTTGATGGGCTTCTAGAGTTGATTCTAGCAGAGGCCTATAGTTCAAGGTACTCCATCCATCCGGGTGCCGCGAAGATGTATCAAGATTTGAGGCAGCACTATTCGTGGAGGCGGATGAAGAAAGATATAGTTGGTTATGTGTCTAGATGCCTCAACCGCCAGCAGGTGAAGTATGAGCACCAGCGCCCGGGTGGGTTGCTTCAGCAGATAGAGATTCCGGAGTGGAAATGGGAGCGCATCACCATAGATTTTGTATCGGGACTCCCACAGACCTTGAAGAAGTTTAATGCCATTTGGGTCATTGTGGATTGGCTGACCAAGTCCGCTCACTTTATTCGGAGCGGTTGGTGGAGATTTATATACTGGAGATCGTCCGTCTGCATGGGATTCCATTTTCTATCATTTCAGACAAAGGTACTCAGTTTACATCGCGGTTCTGGAAGGCCGTGCAGCAGGAGTTGGGTACTCGGGTGGAGTTGAGTACAGCATTTCACCCCCAGACGGACTGATAGTTCGAGCGCACTATCCAGATTCTTGAGGATATGCTCCGTGCGTGTGTGATTGATTTTGGAGGGTCTTGGGATCAGTTCTTGCCATTACCGGAGTTTGCCTACAACAGCAGCTACCAGTCGAGCATCCAGATGGATCCTTACGAAGCTTTATATGGTAGACGGTGTCGATCACCGGTTGGATGGTTTGAGCAGGGAGAGGCTCAGTTGTTAGGTATGGATTTGGTTCAGGAGGCCTTGGCCAAGGTCAAGATTATTCAGGATAGGCTTCGTTCAGCTCACTCTAGGAAGAAAAGTTATGCAGACCGCAAGGTTCGAGATGTAGCATTCATGGTTGGTGAGTGGGTATTGCTCCGAGCATCGCCTATGAAGGGCGTAATGAGATTTGGGAAGAAGGGCAAGCTTAGCCCTAGGTACAGTGGTCCGTTTGAGATTCTTGATCGAGTGGGGGAGGTGGCTTACAGACTCGCATTGCCGCCTAGCTTATCAGTCGTGCATCCAGTTTTTCATGTATCCATGCTTCGGAGGTATCACGGCGATCCAGCCCACGTGTTAGATTTTAGCACTGTCCAGTTGGACAAGGAGTTATCCTATGAGGAGGAGCCGGTAGCCATTCTAGACCGACAGGTTCGTTAGCTGAGATCCAAGAGATTTCCTTCTGTTCGTGTCCAATGGAGAGGTCAGCCTCCTGAGGCATCGACCTGGGAGTCCGAGTCTGATATGCGGAGCCGTTATCCTCACCTTTTTCCCGACTCAAGTACTTCTTTCTTTTGTCCGTTCGAGGATGAACGGTTGTTTTAGTGGTGGAGGATGTGACGACCCAATGGGGTCATCACTTATTTATTACCCATTCTGTACTTCCAAGGCCTTAAAAACCTCTTCACGGGTTGCCTCGATTTGCGTGCGCAGTCTGGGCGCGTAGCCGGAAGGCTTAAATATGAATTCTGTGAAAAAAATTCTAGATTTTGATATTTAATTGAATAAATTTGACTTCAGTCGACGTGTTTTGTAAACGGACCCGCACCCGTGATTTGATGGTCCCGGAGGGTCCGTAGGAAAATATGGGACTTGAGCGTATGCCCTGAATCGAATTCCGAGGTCCCAAGTCCGAGAAATGAATTTTTGTGTGAAATTGTTTTCTGGAAATAATTAAGAAAATTGGAAATGAAATTTGATTAAAAGACTGTGGTATTGGGGCCTTATTGTGGTTCCGACGCCCAGTACAAGTCTTATATATGATTTAAGCACTTTCTGTAAAGTTTGGCTGAGAACGGACGTCGTTTGACGTGTTTCGGACCCGAGATGAGAATTTCATGTTTTATGAGAAATTTGGGAAGGAATCATGAGCTTTGAGGCTTGATTCGATGTATATGATATTATTTTGGCGATTTGATCGCACGGATGAGTCCGTAGGGTATTTTTGAGATTGTGTGCATGTTTGGTTTGGAGCCCCGAGGGCTCGGGTGAGTTTCGAGTAGGTCCTGGGAGGCCTTAGAGTTAAAAATACCAGATGTTGCAGGTCAGGGAAAAAAATTGCAGGCTCCAGCGCGCCCGTGGTGTAGGCCGCGCGGTCCGCGGTCGCCTTAGCGCGGTCCGTGGTGTAGGCCGCGCGGCCGCGGTCATCCTTGCGCGGTCCGCGTGGCAAACTTCAAAGAGCAGCAGGTTTTCCTGCTGCCCAGTGCGACCCGCGCTGGGGGCGTCAGAAAGTATAAATACACGGGATTTTCAGTTATTTCTCTCTTTTCAAAAACCCAGAACATAAGAGGCGATTTCCCAAGCAATTCTTCTTCTTCAAAACGATTGGTATGTGATTTCTAACTCATTTTCTTCACTCCTTAACACCTTTTAACATAATTTCAACTTCAAATCGAAGATTTTAATGGGGAAATTTGGGTATATTGGGTAGGACCTAGGGTTTTGCTAAAATTGGGGGTTGGACCTCAATTTGAGGTCCGATTTCAAAACTAATCACATATTTAGATTCGTGGGGTAAGGGGTAACCGGATTTTAGTTCGAACTTCGGGTTTTGACCACGTTGGCCCGAGGGGCATTTTGGTCATTTTATCTAAATTTGCGTCTTAGCTTTAAATTGAATAGTAGAATCAGTTGCTTGAGATGTTATTTACGAGATGTAATTGAAATGAATAGATTTGGGCCATTTGAAGTCGGATACTCGTGGCAAAGGCGTGGCTTCTAGTTGATATTGAGTCGGTTCGAGGTAAGTGGCTTGTCTAACCTTGTGTGGGGGATGTCACACCTCCTTTTTTCTTACTACACCCCCGGGAAGGGATATAATAAAGGGATTTTTTCCAATTAAAGGACAATCGAAACGGGATTTGTTTTATTAACAGATTCAGAGTCGCCACTTGGGAAATTTATGGTGTCCCAAGTCACCGGTTCAAAAAAAAACTTNACTATTTGATATACCCCGTATCAAATTTAGAAATCATTAAAAAGCCTTAATGCTTTATCCTTGGTACTGAACATTGTCTCATCACGAGAATGGACCAAAAGTTTATTTGACAATGTTGAACCGTCATTAATGACTTTGTTTGATCTCCTTGAACCTAGATCTTGGGATCTCCAGTCTTCTAGGTAGAGTTACCGCCACTATGACTTGTTCTCGGCCACAATCCCATTCCCCTTGATGACTTCTCAACTACCTCTCTAGTTAGGCCTTTTGAAAGTGGATCCGCAATTTATCACTTGACTTTACATAGTCAATCGTGATAATTCCTCTAGAGAGTAATTATCTAACGGTTTTGTGTCTTTGTCGTATATGACGAGATTTACCATTATACATAACGCTCCCAGCTCTTCTAATTGCCGCTTGACTATCACAATGTATGCATATTTGTGCCAACGGTTTGGGCCAAAATGGAATATCTTCCAAGAAATTCCGGAGCCATTCAGCTTCTTCATCGGCTTTATCCAAGGCTATGAACTCAGCCTCCATTGTAGAGCGGGCAATACAAGTTTGTTTGGACGACTTCCAAGATACCGCTCCTCCGACAATAGTGAATACTCCACTTGTGGACTTGGAATCAGTTGATCCGGTGATCCAATTTGCATCACAGTATCCCTCAATGACCGCAGGATATTTACTGTAGTGCAAAGCAAAGTCCTGGGTATGTACTAAATACCCCAAAACTCGTTTCATGGCCATCCAATGAGATTGACCTGGATTGATCGTATATCGACTCAATTTACTTATATCACAAGCTATATCTGGTCGTGTACAATTCATGATGTACATTAAGCAACCCAACACACGAGCATAATCCAATTGTGATATGCTTTGGCCTTTGTTCTTTGCTAATGCAAGATTCACGTCAATTGGAGTCTTTGCAACTTTAAAGCCCAAGTGCTTAAATTTTTCAAGCACTGTCTTAATATAATGAGATTGTGACAACGCCAGACCATGAGAAGTCTTATGGATCTTAATTCCCAGAATTAAATCAGCAACTCCCAAGTCTTTCATATCAAACTTGCTAGTTAGCATACGCTTAGTAGCATTTTGTTGGCAATGTCATTACTTATTATGAGCATATCATCCACATATAAACAAACAATGACTATGTGATTTGGAACATTTTTAATGTACACACATTTATTGCATTCATTTATCTTAAATCCATTTGACAACATTGTTTGGTCAAATTTCACATGCCATTGTTTGGGTGCTTGTTTTAATCCGTAAAGGGACTTAACAAGTCTACAGACCACTTCTTTTCTTTACCTGGAACCACAAACCCTTCAGGTTATTCCATGTAGATTTCTTCCTCCAACTCTCCATTTAAGAAGGCCGTCTTAACATCCATTTGATGAATTTCAAGACCATAAACTGCAGGTAACGCTACTAAGATTCGTATGGACGTAATTCTTGTAACTGGAGAGTATGTATCAAAATAGTCAAGACCTTCTCGTTGTCTATACCCTTTGACCACAAGTCTTGCCTTATATTTGTCAATAGTTTTAATTTTCCTCTTAAAGATCCATTTAGAACCCAACGGTTTATTTCCAGGAGGAAGCTCAACCAATTCCCATGTATGGTTGTTCAATATGGATTCTATTTCACTATTGACTGCCTCTTTCCATAACAATGATTCCGAAGAATACATAGCTCTTTAAATGTTTGAGGCTCATTTTCCAATAATAAGGTCACAAAATCTGGTCCAAATGAAGTAGACATTCTTTGACGTTTACTACATCTTGGATCCTCCTGGTTAAGTGTACTTTCTTTTGTTTCTTCCCGAGGTCGTTTAGATCCTTCACCAATCGACTCACATTCCTTTTTATACGGATATATATTTTCAAAGAACTCAACATTATCTGATTCTATAACTGTATTATTATGAATGTCGGGATTTTCTGATTTATGAACCAGAAATCGATATGCTTTACTATTAGTCGCATATCCTATGAAAACACAATCAACGGTTTTCGGTCGTATTTTTACTCTTTTGGGTTTAGGAACTTGCACTTTTGCCAAACACCCCCACACTTTAAAATAATTCAAGTTGGACTTTCTTCCTTTTCATTTTTCATATGGAATGGATTGTGTTTTTCTATGGGGTACTCGATTTAGTATTCGGCTAGCCGTAAGAACGGCTTCCCCCCACAAGTTCTGTGGCAAACCAGAACTTATCAATAATGCGTTCATCATCTCCTTTAATGAACGATTCTTTCTTTCTGCAATCCCATCGGATTGGGGCGTGTAAGGGGCCATTGTTTGATGAATAATTCCATATTCTAAACATATTTGTTCAAAAGGAGATTCATATTCACCACCCCTATCACTTCTTATCATTTTGATTTTCTTGTTAAGTTGCGTTTCAACTTCATTTTTGTATTGCTTGAATGCGTCTATTGCTTCATCTTTACTATCAAGTAAGTAAACATAGCAATATCGAGTACTATCGTCAATAAAAGTTATGAAATACTTCTTTCCACCTCGAGATGGTATTGACTTCATGTCACAAATATCTGTATGAATTAAGTCTAAAGGATTTGAATTCCTTTCAACTGACTTATAAGGATGTTTTACATACTTAGATTCCACACATAATTGACATTTTGATTTGTCACATTCAAACTTGGTCAATACTTTCAAATTAATCATTTTCCATATATGCCATAATTCATTTGACTCAAGTAAGTAAGACGAAGCTGAAATTTTATTATTATTTTCAACAACCATTACATTCAGCTTGAAAAGGCCCTCAGTGAGGTAACCTTTTCCTACAAACATTTCATTCTTACTTATTACAACCTTATCGGAAACAAAAACACATTTAAAACCATTCTTAACAAGAAGTCCAGTAGAGACTAAATTCTTCCTAATCTCGGGAACATGAAGGACGTTGTTCAAAGTCACCGCTTTGCCGGAAGTCATTTTGAGAAATATCTTCCCACATCCTTCAATCTTGGCCTTTGAAGCATTTCCCATAGAAATCGTCTCATCGGGTCCAACAGGAGCATAAGTAGCAAAAGCTTCTCTAACAGCACAAACATGGCGAGTGGCTCCAGAATCAATCCACCACTCTTTAGGATTGCCCACCAAGTTGCATTCGGAAAGCATGGCACATAAGTCATCAACATCATCATGCTTTTCAACCATGTTTGCTTGACCCTTCTTCTTGTCTTTCTTTGGAGCACGACACTCCGTAGATTTGTATCCGATTTTTCCATAGTTGTAGCAGTTTCCACTGAACCGCTTCTTGCTTGGGTTGTATTTTGGTCCAGAAGCCTTCTTCCTCTTTTTTGTTCTCTTCAACAATATTTGCTCCCATTATTGTTGAGTTTCCACGGCCTCTCTTTTCAGCAGCTTTGTTGTCCTCTTCGATTCTCAACTGAACAATGAGATCTTCAAGGGACATCTCCTTGCGTTTGTGTTTCGAGTAGTTTTTGAAGTCCTTCCACAAAGGAGGCAACTTCCCAATCATCGCTGCTACTTGAAATGCTTCATTGATGACAAGACCTTCAATGAAATTTCTGTTAGTAAAAATACTAAGATTACTACTTTCAACATCAATATTAATTTGATATATACCTTCAACAAGGAGATCGTGAATAATCACTTGCAATTCCTGGACTTGGGTAATAACAGACTTGCTATCTACTATTTTGTAGTCCAAAAACTTTGCAGCAACAAACTTTTTCAACCCGGCATCTTCGATTTTGTATTTCTTTTCAAGCGCAGTCCACAGTTCCTTTGACGTTTCCACGCCACTGTAGACGTTATACAAAGCATCCTCCAGCCCGCTTAGAATATAATTCTTGCACAAAAAATCTGAATGCTTCCACGCCTCAATCACGAGAAAGCATTCAGTTTCTGGAGTTTCATCGGACAACACAGGAACATCTTCCCTGATGAACTTCTGGAGACTTAGAGTAGTCAAATAGAAGAACATCTTTTGCTGCCAGCGCTAGAAATCAATCCCGGAAAATTTTCCAGGTTTCTTCGCCGGTGCCAACGCTGCCGGTGTCGTTCGACTTGTTGAGGCATTGGCAGTCACCATTGGAACAGCTTGGTTCTCATTCTCATTAGTCATTTCTGTAAAAGAATGACACAAACGTTAAAATCACGTAGATTTTAATAGAGTACAAAACCACAAAGGTTTTACTCTTCCAGAAACAGTGAGACAAATACAGAATATATTATTACATTCCTTAAGCTTGTTAGTATACTGTATTTGTAAAATAATTCTGGAAATATAAATGAATATAAACAGAAATGAACATAAACAGAAATGACAGAAAACCAATTCGAGCCCACTGAATTCACAGTGTTTCCTTAAGGAATTTAATCCCCTCCTAGTACCCAAGGTTATGGATTATTTCCTCCCAGGATAGAACGAATTACACACTGGTGTAGTGGTACTTCAAACCCCAGTGTTTCAGCGAACACAAAGTTTGGTAGCAAATCACACTTACTGTTGCTTTGTTTGATGCTAAAAGTATGCAGAAGAAGAAGGAGAAACTCAGAAATTCGTAGTGAAATTCTGAGCAGAATAGTATTGTATTTATAGCCAAAGTTGGGCTGAAATCTGAATAGGTGCAACTCTTCAGAATGGTTGTTTATGCAAAACGGCCACAGCATAAATGCCATTACATAAATGGCCATTTACTCAACAATAAAGAGGGAAAATATTTTACTATTAACAAATAAATTTGGTCCAAAAAGTTAATCAATCAATCATTTGACCAAATCCGAAGCAGAAGCCAAGCCGAGCAAGCGACGACGACGGCGCGAGGCTTGCCTTCTTCTCAACTCTTTAAGAGCTAGAAGAAGAGCAATTGCTTATATACCCATAAAAACCCTCTTCCTCTTCCAATATGGGACAATGTCCATGGGAGGAGGGGGGGGGGGGGAGGGGGGGAGGGGAACGTTAAAANGACAATGTCCATTTGCCAAGCGAAGGAACTTAAAATTTCACTCAAAAATTTCATTTTCATCCATTTCCCATTCACCCTCTTTTGTGTACTTAATATATATTAAATACAAAAACCCAACACTAACTACAACAATTTTAGTAGTGTTCTTGCTTCTTCTTCTTCTTCTTCTTCTTCTTTTTTTTTTTTTTTTTCCTTTTACAAATGCAATAAACTAATGTAATATATTGGTTTGATTTTTTAAAGCAAGTAACCGACTCGAATCAAGCCATGGACACTTCTTGGATTTTCTTTTTTGTTTTTAACTTTATCTTTTTAGTTCTCACTTCTTTAATTAGCTTTTGAAATTCAGTAAAGTATAATGTGCATTATTTTAACATTTTATCATAGCAATACATATACAATTGTCAAACTATTGAGCATGCGAATAATTTCACATTTTTAAAGTGAGCTGTTGTGTTCTTATAAGGTATTAGGAATTTTTACCATTTATATTCGCTTTTCGGGTTGACTTAGATCAAAGTCCATTATTTTTTACGGTCAACTTTGATCTAAAAAAAGTAACACTTCTAAAATACAATTTTGAATTTTATCTAGTTTTTTCTTCAAAAAAACATGAAAATTAAACAGCTTTAGATATGTGTTCGTCGATTTTCAGTTTTATTAGATTTTCAGGATACAAAGAAATTCTGATTTAAAAAATATTCTGATTATAATATTAAAAAAATGTGTAATCTTATTAATCAAATTCAAACTATACAACATTACCTTACTTATGTTGTACCTACTTCTCATAATTCAATCTCTTTTAATTTGATAAATCTACAGTAAATTTGTTTTAGCATATTTTTCTACACCAAAATTTCATGTCTTCATTAGTTTTCCAAAATTGTATAGAGGTAAAAAAGGATAAACTTTCAAAACTAAAACAATAAAGATTTTAGAAAGTTAAATGAAGTTCAATTCGTTGACCTACTTAAATAAATAAATAAATAAACAATAAAAGAAAAAAGATCAACATACTGAGCCATCAATTAACATTGGGCGAAGATGACTTTAACCCGCGCCAAAAATTATTTATATTCGTTAGCCGCAAAAGCGTATAAAATTTTTTAGTATATTTTTACAAAACACACACACACACACACAAAAAAAATATATACAAATATATATTTATATTCTGACTATTATTTTGAGAGCGGTGTACAATGTTATTTTTTCATTAACACATTATTAGTGCGCGTTCAGCTGGACTAGTGACTACTTAATCCATTGTTTTGATACGCAATTGAAAAAACAAATACAATAATATTTTTAATATAAAAAGTATGAAAGAATAATATTGAATTTTGTGAACGTAATAATTATCCCGCTCTTTTCTTATAAGGTAAAAACGTTTTTTCACTTAAGAATAAGAGGAGATTCTGTCGCTCTGTTGATAATCTCTTTCTGATTACATTCGAAATAATTTTCTCTTATTTTAGGTGTATAAAACTTACCGCTATTCATCAAAACACATTTCATTTCTAGTCTTACAAAATCTTTCTCGTAGTTATTGTCAATCTTAGAGTACAACTCTCTATCGATAACTAGAAAATCATAGATTTTTTCGTAGAATCGTTTTCGTCGGAGCCCCGGATAGAAGATCTTTCTATTTTGGTGGGTTTGATAAGAAGATTTACTTTTCAGGTGAGATTTTCATTGTTAATTTTGCTTGAATTTTACTTGTACAATGTGTTATCTATTTATTTGATAATGTATGCAATGAAATTGAATAAAATCAGCATTTAGAATGTATGGCGAAAATTCTTTTAGGTAAAAAGGTTCATTTCAATTGTCTTGTTTTAATTTATGTGCTGAAAATGCTATATGACTCACTAAATCTGCATATTAGTTTCAATAGATTGATTAAGGTATCTTTTTACTTTTATCAAATAAATCGACTGATGTTTTTCACTTGAGCGCTTATAAGTTGCTTGACCTAGGGGTGTCAATGAATATATAAAAATCGATTAAACCGATTCGATTGAATCGTATCGCACCGAACTCATTTTTTGGTTTTTTTTTTTTAATAAAATCGTAGGTTTCTATATAAATCTATAACCGTACCAATAATTAGGGTAAATTTTTTATTTTATAAAAATAAATCGAAAAAATACTGAACCGTACAAATAGATTTACATGTGAAAAATATATTTATATCGAGTTTAAATATAATAAAGCAATTTTTTCCTTGGGTCTTGGAATTATGAAAATAATTTCAAGCCAACAAGTAATTAAACTCAAAATCCTAATTCCCAAGCCTATTATGCTACTCCTATTGAAATTAAATTATTTCTAACATATTCATTAACAAGACACGAAGTACTCTGACGATTATGAGTAACAAACTATAATTTATTGAATATATTTCCTTTCGTATGATTTAAGCATCAAATAAATCGACTGATGGGCTGAAATGCTATATGACTCATTAAATCTGCATACTAGTTTCCATAGATTGATTAAGGTATCTTTTTATTTTTTATCAAATAAATCGACTAATGTTTTTCACTTGTGGACTTATAAGTTGCTCGACCTAGGGTGTTAATGAATATTTAAAAATAATTAAATCGACCGAATCGTACCGTATCAAACCGTTTTTTTGGTATTTTTTAAATAAAATCGTAGGTTTTTATATAAATCTATAATCGTACCGATAATTAGGGTAGGTCTTTATTTTATGAAAATAAATCGAAAAAATACCAAACTGTACCGAATAAATTTACATGTGAAAAATATATTTATATATCGAGTTTAAAAATAATAAAGCACGAAATTTTTCCTTGGGTTTTGGAATTATGAAAACAATTTCAAGCCAACAAGTAATTAAACTAAAAAAACTAATTCCCAAACTTATTATGTTACTCCTACTGAAATTAAATTATTTTAGCATATTCACTAGCAAGACACAAAGTATGCTAAGAATTATGAGTAGCAAACTATAATGTATTGAATATGTTTTGATTTAGATTTATCTTTTTGAATATTTAATCTTCTATGGGCTTTATTCTTAAGTCCCAGCTTGGTTAATATCTTTTCACTCGTGTGATATATATTTTCTTTGTCTTTGCTTACTTTCTTTTACGTTGTTGTAGAATAGTCGGTGGATCTATACTCTAGCCATCTTTCATGTTTTCTTAATTCATCACTCTATAAACAGTAAAAATATTTAGAGAGTTTTGCTAAGTCCTATAAAAGTACATATGTTAGTTCATATTTTCATTCTACTTCTACTAGTGAGTTTTACATAATATTTAAAAAAATACCGAAAATTAACCTATCCGTACCAAAATCGAAGAGAAACCGTATAACGGTTTCGATTTCGAAAAGTCTAATTTTGGTTATACATAATAGAATAATCAAGAAATTGATATGGCACAACTTTTATAAAATAAACACCTGAACCGAACCATTGACACCCTAGGTCGATCTGCCTAAGTTTGACTATGTTTAGCGGTTTACGTATTTAAATATAGATAGGTCAAAATTAACAGCCATAACTTTGACTTTATATAGGAAAACATTTGAAAGTAATTAGGTGAAGTTCGAAACTTAGCGGTTTATAAATTTTAAAACAATTATTAGGTCAGTTATAATTATATCTTCACATATCCAAATAAAAAGGTACTGCATTCAACTAAACATGAAGTTTAAAATGTTAATTTGGCTTAAACATCATATTAATGGTAAGTGAAAACTATTAATAATAGGCAAAAAGTTAGTTTGACAAATAAACTATAACATCAAAGTTTACAATTTGAATTGTTAAATGAATTTGAATTCTTGAAGCAATAAATATTCTATAGAATAATTTTATTCTGTCAAATATTTTAGAACATATCAAATTCAAAAGAGTGTCATTTAAATTGATTTAAATCAATTTTATTTATTTGGGTATTTATGGAAATTGGATAATTGATTGGCCTAGTCAACACACAACTTACTCACCACTCCCAAAATCCACTCTTCAATTGTACGACTGTCAAACCTCTCTATAACAATCTCGTTCGGAAATTTTTGGATGTTATAGCGAATTGTTATTATAGAAAACATATACTATTATAACAGAATATGAAATTTGATTCTGGAAAAGCTTGACGTTTATAGTGAAGTGTTGTTATATAAGGATATTGTTATAGAGAGGTCTGACCGTATGTCCTAGGGTACCAAGTAAATCAAAAGTCAAAAGAATGAACCAAAATAGAGCAACAAACTGTAAACAATTTAATTGTGAAACACATTTTTCTATATTTGGATTGAATTCGAGAAATAAGAATACCCAAACTAAAAACTCTAAACTTTGCATACCAATTTTGCAAATTTTTGATTAACCAGCTGACACTTATTATAGTGTCAGCTGCTCTCTCTTTCTTTCTCTTCAGTTACCATTCCAAATTTTTTGCATCAATTGCATTATAAAAACAAGAATCATCGTGAAAAGAGTAACAAATCACCATTTATTATGTTTCATGCATGCATTTCTAATTCTGGAAAATTTTGCATACAACAACTGTTATTTCACCTCCTTATGAGTTATCTCCTTTTGTTTATTGTCAAAGGCAGGAGGAAAAGGAAAAGAAGTCAAAACAGATTTCTTTTTATACCTGAAAAAATGGTTAGAAGATCAAGAAAACAGAAGAAACAGGAAAGCAGTTCTAGTTCTTCTTGGAGTCCAGAATCTTCAGACAGTAGCACTGACTTGCATTATAGTCCAAAGTTACCAAAGAAAAAGGCAAAAAAAGACATTTTGGCTAAACCCATAAATGGCTATCTCAGTGAAGATGACACAAATCTTGCAAGTTCTTCAATGAGGACAAGAAGAAAACGAAAGTGCCAATCGAAAAAGCAGCGATATATTATAGATGAACCATCTTCATCTGAAAATGATCAAAGTTCTGATGTTTTAAGTGAGGAGAAGTTTAAATGGGGAAGAAGAAAAAGAGCAAAGAGAGGTAGAACTAGGAATTCAAGAAAAGGAAATGACCAAAGACAGAGGACAACAACAATACTTTCATGGCTAATAGATTGTAAGGTAATTCAAGAAAATGCAGAAGTTTTTGTCATGGAAGAAGGGGAGCCAAAAACAAAGCAGGGGGAAATAAGGAAAGAAGGCATACTTTGTTCATGTTGCAATTATGTTTTCACAGTGGCTGACTTTTGTACGCATGCTGGAGCTAACAACAACAATAACATACCCAGTGTAATCCCACAAGTGGGGTCTGGGGAAAGTAAAGTATACGCAAACCTTAACCCTACCTTTAAGAAGGCAAAGGGGCTGTTTCTGGTAGATCCTCAGCTCGGTACTCATGCTGGAGGAACATCTAGTAAACCTTATGAGAAAATTTTCATTGCTGAAACATGCTCTTCTCTCTTGTCTTGCATGATTCAAGCTTGGGATCTTCCGGAAGAACGTAATTATCGTCGATTTAATTTGATCGAAAACGAGGATGCTAGTGACTCTTGTGATGATGCTTGTATGATTTGTGCTGATGGAGGTGTTCTACTGTGTTGTGACAAATGCAGCACTACATATCATCATGATAAGTGCTTGGGAATGAAGGTGATAAATCTAACTCTTTCATCATATAGTTATCTCTAAAGGGCAGTCTGGTGCACTGAGCTCCCCCTATGTGCAGGGTTCGAGGAAGGGTTGTATCATATAGGATCTATTGATGCAACCTTTCTTTTTCTATAAAAGGTTGTTTCCATGAATTGAACGTGTGACCTTCAGGTCATACGACAACAACACTTTAGCAGTGCGACAAGGCTCCCCTTCACTACATAGCTATCTTTAATTAGGTTTAATCATATTGACACTGAAGTTTTTTGGAATTTCTGTATAG
The DNA here is from genome assembly GCF_001879085.1 of Nicotiana attenuata. Taxonomy (NCBI): domain Eukaryota; kingdom Viridiplantae; phylum Streptophyta; class Magnoliopsida; order Solanales; family Solanaceae; genus Nicotiana; species Nicotiana attenuata. Next base: position 37,852,061 of record NC_031996.1, on the reverse strand, counting down.
CAGGAGGTTCCTAAAGGGTCGTGGTATTGCTCATTTTGTGTCTGCAAATTCTGTGGTGTTCCTGCTAATGAAAACGATTATTTGCTGAAATGTTCTCAGTGTGAGAAAAAATGTAAGAAATGTTTTCTGGTTCCTGTCTGTACTCTTTTGAGTTTCTTGTTCCCTGGTAAAAACTCTTTTGCACTAGGAATTGAAAAATAAAACAATATCCCTTATTCTGCAGATCACTGGGAGTGCCATCTAACCAGAGTGAAAATCAGCATAGACATTAACAACCCCCCACAAGGCACATTCTGTGACACTAGCTGCAATGAGGTAATACTCTCAATATCTGAAAGCAGTTAATTTTGATAGAGTTGTACTTTTGAAACTTTATTTTTTTCTATAACGGTGGTGTCTAAGTAAGTTTACCTCCCACCAGCACAGGCAGCGGCGGATTTAGGGGGGCAGAAGAACCCCCTTTGCCGTAAAATTACAATATACATATAAGGCACCGTTTTGTGTCACTATATATTATATTTTGAATCCCCTGACACGGCCCAAAAGCATAGCTCAGTGGTCAAGGGGCTTCAAAACCTTTGTGAGTTCGCTGGTTCAATTCCCACTGGCCACAATTTCTTTTAATTTTTTCTTTTTTGAACCCCCTTAGCAGAAATCCTGCCTCCGCCACTGAGCAAAGGCATTGAATAACTCTGCCGACTAAGGTTTAGACATATTAGAAGAACTCACCTATCATTTTCTGTGTCTATATTAAGCATAGAAATACACATTGACCTTGTGCTTATAAAGGACTAATAGTCTTATTAGTAGTTGTTAATGATAACTGAGATGCTTTTAAAATGAATCATAATTGTGAAGGTCTATGATACATTGGAGAGGAGCATTGTTGGTGTTGAACGTGAGACCAAGGGAAGCTACAAATGGACATTACTTAAGAACACAGATGATGGCTCTGGGATTAATATAGAAGACGATTATCAAAGAACTGTATGCCACTCCAAGCTAGCCGTGGCACGAAGACTTATGGAAGACTGTTTTGAGCAAATTACAGACAGACATACTAGAATTGATGTCATTAAAAGTGTGGTCTACAATTGTGGGTAATTTACAAATCTCTCATCATATATTGCACAAAGGATATATAAAATGTTTAACTCTTTCTATGTTCTAATGAAATATAGAAAGAAGTCACGGGTTGGCGTAGCTGGTAAAGTTGTTGCCATGTGATCAGAAGATTACGGGTTCAAGCCGTGGAAACAGCCTCTTGTAGAAATGCAGGGCAAGGTTGCGTATAATAGACCTTTGTGGTCCGGCCCTTTCGGGACCCCGCGAATAACGGAGCTTAGTGCGCCGGACTGCCTTTTTTATGTTCTAATGAAAACTTCTTGCAGGTCAAATTTTAACAGGGTGAATTTCAGGGGCTTTTACACTATTATTTTAGAAAAGAATGAGGAAATCATTTCTGCAGCATCCATAAGGTATTATTATATATCTTTCTTAAACCAAATTTAGCATCAGAGTGTCAAAAGTATGCTTTTTTTGTGCTAAACATCTACTTAATATTCTAAGGATCCATGGACCAAAGCTTGCTGAAATGCCCTTCATTGCAACAAACAAGAAATATAGGAGAAAAGGAATGTGCAGAGAGCTAATGGTTACCATTGAATCAGTAAGAATTTTATCTCAATTTTATACCATATCGATATGTTTTAACCTATCGTAGCTGGTAACTTGTCTTATTTTCAAGTTAATATTTATTGTCACTTTTTATGGACGGCTAGCAATAGCTATTGGAGAAGTACTTTGAGCTGATGATCTTATTTGATGCAGGTCCTTCACTATTTGAAGGTAGAAAAGCTGGTAATTCCATCAGTATCAGAGCGCACAGGCACCTGGATTACTAAATATATTTTTCATATAGTCGAATCACCACTACCAGAAGAGATGAAGCTGCACAATACGTTGATGTTCCATGATGCAACGAGATTGCAAAAAGATCTCGTTTCATCTACTTTGGCTAGGACATGTCGAGCTAATTCTCGAGGTTTTTTTCCCTCCCTACTAATCCTCCTCCATCCTACCATAAATATAAGAAAATTATGGCTAATCTTGACTTAATAAAGCGGAACAGATGTTTGAGGATTTATATAACCGATCCTGACTTATTTGAAACTGAAGCCTGATTCTTGTTGTTGCAGCCAAAGAGACACAGAGTTTCCCGGCGAAATCTAAAGAACCGAGACCCTTTGACTTGAATGTTGAACCGTCTCAAGAGGACGAGGACTGCTAGTTAAATGGCATAGCCAAAGTCACTACACTTCCTATATTTGTGCTGAGCATTTCAAATTTTGAACTGCGTGGAAGCAGTCATTAATGCTTGCATAGTGCAGGCTATCTACGTCACACCCTTTGGCGTGTGGCCCTTCCCCGGATCTTGTGTGGACGCAGAATGTTTTGTGCATCGACTGCCTTTTATTTCAAATTTTGAACTGATCTCTTAGCCAGACATTAACATATCATAGGTCATGCCTATATACTATTTAGTTAAGACTGTTGTACTCTATATGTACTAGATTTTCGTGATCATTGTTATGCTTATAATTTTTTGTACTAGAGTTTCAAGTTCATAGACATGCAGATGTCTGTTTTTCTTTTTCTTTTTTGGTTTCAGTCTTTGGTTGAGATTAGTAGTGTTTATTTGCTTAAACATGAATTTTGATTAATGAATATTTTCTAAATGAACTTAGTGCTGAAGAATCCTAGAGAGCTTTCCTATTCGGTACATTGGTGGCAACAACAAGAAAACAATGGCCTCGACAATGCAAGAGATAGTACCATTTTTCTTTTCTTAAATCTCTCCATTATTTTGACCCCGAAAAGGACGCCTCAAATTAAATTTCTGTATATAGAGACTGAAAACACGTTACGTCAAAAATATCAAGTACTACAATGGCACCTGGAATTGAAGGAGAGCATATTGAGACACTTTCAATGAACGGCAAGAAAATGCAAGTCAAAGATTTCATATGGTCTGAGGAAGAATGGCCTGCACTAAAACACGATGATTTCGGAGATGTAATTAACGATATTCCAGTGATTAGTCTTAATGGTATTTGGGACAATCAAGAACTATACAAAAATGTCTGCCAAGATATGGTGAAAGCAAGTGAAAAATGGGGATTCTTTAAGCTTGTGGATCATGGGGTACCTAGTGAGATAGTTGAGAACTATACTAGTCGCTTGCAGGAGCTCTTTGATCTTCCCATGGAACAAAAGCTCAAAGGTGGCAAAACATCAAGCTTACCGTTAGGATATTACGCCTCAAATCCTGAGTATGAGCAAAATTTGCCTTGGGCTGAAATCTTGCAGCTGCTTCAGTCACCTGAAATGGTTGTCCAATTCGCCAAAAAGGTCTGTGGGGAACAATACCACACATTTAGGTAAACATACAACACTTATATCTTCAATCAGTCCCCTACTGTGCGAGCTTGATTCATTTTGATGAGACAAGCACGTGGATATTTCTTTTCACGAAAGGTGATAGTAAAATGTGAGATTTGAACATAGGACCTCTACCTGCTCTAATTAATACCACGTTAAATTGAGTGACCGGTTCATCTAAGTTTAAGTTGCTAGAAAGAGTGCACTTTAGTTTACTTGACTAATCTTACCAAAAATGCTTATTTTGCTGGTTTTGACTCTGATAAACTAAATAGCAATGCAATGATAGAGTACATGAAAGAGATGGACAAGCTAGGAACGATTATATTGGAGATGTTGGCTCATGGAATAGGTCTAGCAAATGATTTCTTCAGCAAAAACTTTGAAGAAAAGGAGGCTACTATATTCAGGATAAGCAGATATCGCCTTGTCCCCTCCCAGAGAAGATAGTAGGTATAGGGATCCATTCAGATCCACAAACCTTAACCATATTGTATCAAGATCAGGTTCGTGGCCTTCAAATCCTCAAGGATGACAAACAATGGATTGGAGTCCGCCCTCTTCTCAATTCATTTGTCATCAATATTGGCGACACCCTTGAGGTCATTCTCTATCTATCTCTCTCTCAAAAAAAAAAGAAAATCATAATTACTACAATGATCAGACAGCAATTTTCTTAATGTATGTTTGGTATGACAAAAAACATTTTTCGTGAAAAAATGACTTTTGCCATACCAAACACACATGTTTTTGTGTATTTTCAAGTAAGTATTGAATCTTTGTTTCTTGCAGGCTTGGACAAATGGAAGGTTAAAGAGTGTTATACACAGAGCAGTGGTGAATAAGGAAAAGAAAAGGCTATCAATGGCATATTTCTTGAATCCAACAAGCAGTGCAACAATTGAATGCCCTCCTCAGCTTATTGATCCAGTTTCCAATCCTAGAAAATATGTACCCTTTACGTGGGCTGAGCTGCGGCACCGTCTTTTGACTACTAGGAGAGTTAGGGGCAAAGTTGTTGCCATCAATAAATTCCTTATTTCTAGTTGAGACTCATTTTCAAATCTATAGACGTGATCTGCATTCTAGTTGTGTAACATTTGAACCCAGGATCTCTATCTGTTCAAACTTCAGATACCATATTGAAGTGTGTACAGTTAAATAAACGTCTTGAGTTTGTTTATTAAATAAACATCATTAGTTCAAACATATATAACAGCGGTTCATTTGTGAACATATGAATTCAGTTACACCTCTACTATTAGTAGTCTTACTAGCTCACTGTGCATTACACAAAATGTAGTCAATTCAGGAAAAACAAATCACTGTCTATTTCTGAAGCAATTCCTGAATGACTATCACTAATGCAACTTGACACTAACTATAAATAGGCACGTGTGCAGGGAAATACACATTACAAGATGAGAATCTATCGCTATAAGATCCTTAAAGAGAAAAGGATCATCCAACATTGGATAAACCACTTCTGCTATATGCTCTGGACATCATAGCTACTAGACACTAACACAAGTAGGCACAAGAGCAGGGCAATAAAACTTACAACTTTAGAAGCTACCACAAGATCCTTAAAAGAGAAGGATCGTCCAAACTTTGGCAGCCACTTCAACTGGTTTCGCTCTATCTCAATGCACTCCATCATAAGAATTTGACACAGCTTCCACCGCTGACATGTTAGTGGAATAGTTGTACCACATAAAGCCACTGCTTATAAGAGAATCAACGAAGTAAAGATCCATGTGTTGTAATATCAGGAAGATCAGAACTAACGGAGAACTTCAACCATCTCTTCTTCTCAATAAACTTAAGACATGGTTGCATCACCAACCCAATTGCAACAGCAACAAGGCTTACAACCATTACTTTCATTGAAGAGAAGGCCAACACGACACATATAAGAATGGCTGGAGGTATACACAACAGGATGGCTCCAACAGTTCCCCCAGGTATCTTGAATGGGCGTGGTGCATTGGGGCACTTTATCCTTAACCATACAAATGCTATAAATTCCAAGATCATTCCGAAGCAATACAAGAAATTTTCTGCTGCTACTATCTCCTGAAAGCTTAGCCATGAGAGCAAAACTACACCAGAAGCTGAGAAGAGAATCCCAAGTAAAGGAGTTCCATAACGAGATCTCTTCGCGAAGAACTCAGGGAGCATCCCCCTCTCCGCCATACCCAGTAACTGAAAAGAGTCGCTGCTCATCTCGGCTACAAACATCCCCATATTTGACATTGCAGCAGCCCCTTGAATCCAAACTCTAAGCCAAACTCCACCCAGCATTTTCGCAATATCAGAGAAATAGCCGTCAGTCCACAAGTCACGCTGGAGGGGAACAGCTCCAGTACCGATCAATAAAGGGAAAAAGTAAGACAGAACGACTAGAATCACAGCATAAAACAAAGCCTTGGGCAGAGTCTTCTTTGGGTTATGTACTTCTCCAGCAAGAGTACTTATCGAGTCCCAATAATTCAGATTCCAGAAGAGAGTATTCAGATACAAGTTCCAATCAACACTGCGTACATCGGCCACTAACCATCTTTCAGGCCTTATTTTGGGAATCGAAATGAGCCCCATAACCACAAAAGGAAGAATTGACAATACACCAAGCGAAACAGCAACCCATCCAACAATAGTTAAACCTCTGTAATTCATGTAAGTGAGAACCACAGTAAGGGCCAAAACCGCTATAGTTCTAGGAAGCCCACCACCTAATGCAGGGATAGCTGATTTCAGGTAATCTAAGAACATAACGGGGTAAAGCGCATTGTCAATGACTCCACTCAGCCATTTCATCCAACCTTGCTGAAACCCCCAATATGGACCTAAAGCAGATGAAACCCACACAACATAACCACCATTTTCAGGGAACATGGTGCCCATTTCAGCTGTAATCAATGCCTCTGGGATACTCCATATGAATGGGAAAATCAAGAAACCCAAAAGAGCAAGAAGAGGACCAGCTGCCTGCACAGTGTCCTCAACACCAAAAGGACCACCAGAAACCTCATAAAAAATGAGGAAAACTAAAGGCAAGACTGAAACTTTCCTAGCATTATTTGCTCTGGGAGATGGAACCTCATTAATCCCTATGTACTCTGCACCATTGAAATCTCCCATTGGAATTGCAGTTTCTCTGTGAGCTGAAACCCTCAATTTCTGCATTTTCCAACAAATTTCAAGTTAACAAAAATTAATCACAGCACACATATTCATCATACTTCAACCAACACAGCACAAGATCATCAGACACTAGCTAACTACAGGAACAAAATAACAAAAAGAAGCAACTTTTGACAATTGACAACATGGGTGAGTACAATAAATGCAATTAAACTTACCAAAACAATAGTAAACAATCAATAATAACAAAATCACATAATGGGTCGTCATAAATATATCTAAACATCAGCATAGAGAGCAAAAAATTAAATCTTGAAAAATCTTGAAAATGAAAAAAGCTTCCCATCTACCTATTGTGCATGCATCAGATCCGAGCTAAGGCAGAAGATATAAAAAGTCAAATGTACAGAAAGCAGTATAATACAAAAATAAAAGATTAAAATGGAGATAGGTAAAGAGAATAAGACCATGAAAGAAAACTAAATTCAATGGGGAAATTCCAGCATTCTTGCTCTCAAAAAGCCAAAGATTTTTCAAGCAGAAGCGTTTAATGATTGAAACGAACCCAGAGCAGTTAGATAGATCGAAGGTATCGCTCCTAACTCCTGCGTATTTGCAGTGCAACTGAGAGGAAAGGGGGGTGGGTGTTAGTGTCACTCACGTGGCACTATACTACTGTACCAACTAAATGCCAAGTGAAAGCCCTTTTTTTTCCTAGCTAAAGATTTTTATTTCTATATATTTTTAAAAGAGAATTGAATAAATTTAATCGTAAAAATAGCACGGTCTAGCCAGTTTTCGGACTGGTCATTCAAAAATAGCCAGCATTTATCAAGTCAATGAAAAATAGTCACTATTTTGCTGCAACAGAGATCGGTCCAGCATAATATACTGGAGTTCGGTGCACCTCTCTATGAACTTCCACCATATTATGCTGGAACTACAACATACGGAAAGTTCCAGCATAATATACTGGAGATTCGAGCACTTGTGTATGAACTTCCAGCATATTATACTGGACCGGTATACTTTGCTGGAACTCCAGTATATTATGCTGGAGTTCTAGTGTACTTATGTTGGAACTCCATCATATTATGCTGGAGTTTCAGCATACTTATCCTGGAACTCCAGTATAATATGCTGGAGTTCAAGTATACTTATGCTGGAACTCCAGCATAATATACTGGCGTATTTTTCGGGTTTTGAACATTGTTTTCGCACAGATTTATCTTCACATGAAAAGTGGCTAAATTTTGATTATTTTTGAAACTGGGCTATTTTTGAACGACCACTTGTAAATCTGGCTATTTTTGAATTTCTCCCCTTACCAAAACTAGCCAAGGACATATAAAAATAGAAAAATCAAATAAGTAAGGTTCTTTCTCTCAAAGCATCACATACAAAAATCTCCTTCCATATTTTTTAAGCATGATTAGCAACATTAAATGCAAGACGGAAAGGAAATTTCATTGATGAGGTGGCAAATAAGGTAATGAAATACAAAAAAAAATGTAATATTCCAAAAATCTAAGCAAAAAGGAACTTTTTCAATGGGTATAGTTGAAATTCATTGAAAACATATAGATAAGTCAATATACAAAATTTGAGAAAGATTGGAGGTGATTTGGACTAGTTTTGTATCAAAATTCGTAATTAAATCGAGTTCAAAAAATTCTTCTGCGACACATGTATCAAACATGTATAAAGCATGTATCTCACACAAAGGTATACATGTGGTACACAATTGATACAAATATGATACATATGTGATACACAGATGATACACAGTATGATACACATATCTTTTTTTTCATGTTCAGTTTTTACTTCGAATTTTCAATTCAAACCACCTCAAAACTTCACCAAATCATCCCAAAACTGAGATTCAAGCTCCTTGAGATGTACCCAATCTATTTTAATAATACCAACTCAAAAGAAAGCTACAATTTGTTCTTTTTTTGCTACAAATAGCTAATTGGCTAATATTATAATATTTGGCTAGTATTAGCAATATTTTATGAATTGACCCATTTTTGTAATGAGGTACTTATAAATGAAAATTGCTGGTAGTTTCCCATAAGTTAAAATCTATGTAACCACAATTTTTAGCTATAGAAGCTCTCTTAAGTATTTGACAAAAATACGATCTAATTGTGATTTGAACTTCTAATCTTACAAAAAATTAGGAACTTAATCAGTGTGCCAATTTACAATATACATCAAATGGTGTCTTTTTTTTAACTTATTGTAACCGTACAATATTCTAAATATATTTTATAAAATTTTCCAATAAAGCGGTGTTGGGTGACACTGCTTCGTTCCATGTGCATCCGCCCATGTTAATTTTGAGAGTAAACTACTGCTTTGATCGCTAATATTTGATAACATTTGCACAGTTCTTAATGTTCTAGAAAAGATTGCAAGAGCAATAACCTAGCTAGTAGAAGGGGTTAATTTCATATATGATCATCAAACTAATTTTAATTTATTTGAACTAATAAGTCAATAAACTGATTTTTGTGACGAAAATAACTCAATTATGTCTATTTATCACAAAAAAGCTAAATCTTGCCGCAACCACACTACTAGTACTACAAACTAAGGCTTCATTTGTTTTTTCTAAAATTAAAACGTCTGAATCTGAATACACATCTGAATATCAAGATGTGTATTAAGATTAACACATCTGAATCTGAATACACATCTGAATATATTAAGATGTGTATTTAGATCTGAATAGAAATAACTAAGACTGTTTGATTTTTAACATCTGAATGTATAAAATTTATTTTTATCTAAAAATTAATAAACATAAAATTCAAATGAAATACTAACTAATCTAATATTCTATCAATAAAATATATTATTTTTTAAAATATGATAGTTGTTGGTGGTGATGACTAACGGGTGAATGCCGACTAGAGGCGGTGGTTGGTGGTAGTTTTGGTTGATGATGGTGGTTCATGATAGTAGCTAGTAGTAATTGGTAGTGGTTGCGATTATGATTGAAGATGGTGGTGGTGGGTGGTGATAGTTAATAATGTCGGGTGGTGGTAAGTTATAATGATGGGCAGTGCCGGCTGTGGTTGTTGATGGTGATGGGGTGATCAGTTGTGGTAGTTGAGGCAAATGAATGTTGATTATGGGTGAGAATGATGGTGGTCGGAGTTGTGGGGATAGTAGGTGGTGATGGTCAATAATGGAGGCTATGATTTAGGATGATGGTAGCGTGGTGGTGGAGGTGGGGGTGGGGGTGGGGGTGGTAGTGGTAGTAGGGTGGTGGTGGTGGTGGTGATGGTGGCGGCATGGTGGTAGTTGATAATGGTAGGCGGTGGCAGCAGTTAATAATGAATATGTGATAGCATCTTAATGAAATTAAGTCTCTGTTATAGATCTTAATCATACAGACCTATTCAGACCCATTAAGTGGTTGTGAAGTAAAAAAAACAAACACACTTAATGATTAAGATCTGAATAATTAAGATCCAGACTTTAAAAACAAACGCACTTAATGTCAGAGATCTGAATGATTAAGATTCAGACCTCCATTAAGTGCAAACAAATGAGGCCTAATTGTTAGGGAATTCAGATCTAAAATCACATACCAACACGAGACTTAAATTTTAACAATATGACAACCAAAAAAAAAAGGCCAGAACTGTTATAAATAGAATTGTATTTATGGTGAATGTCTATATTTAGAGAGATTCTAGGGTTCATTGTTTGGTGGCTAAGTCACCCTCTCCCTATAAATAGAGGGTTCTATTCTATTGTAATTCATCCCAAAATCAATAAGAATTCTCTCTCCCTACTTTTCCTTGCAATATTCTTCTTCTTTATTGTTTCATAACACGTTATCAGCACGAGACTCTAATCAATTGAGTAGAAGCTTTGGGATTGATCACAATGATTGTCAATTGTTCTATGAATTTCCTTCATGCTAAAATTCTGGATTTAAGGTAAGTATTTTACCGTATTTTTCTCTTTTATTCTATACTTTAATTTTAAATACAAAGCAAAGACAACAAAGTTTGATTATAACTCTAATGGAGTTTGTAAGAAATTATAACCACCTGAAGTGGTAAAATTTCTATGCCCGCCATGATCAAATTCATGTATGGTTGTGGGCAAAGAATTAAAAGTCCGTCCCATTGAATTTGCTCCATTCTCATTCCCTTAAGAGAATGTGATAGCAATATGTGATAAGTCTGAAAGAAGATAAAATTATTACCGTGAAGGTATCAATGGATGTGGATGTGGCAATAGACGAAATTATAATCGTCATCATTGTGATAATGAGAATAATAAGGATTCTCAAAATAATCCTTCACTCTGTGAAAGTAATATTTGTCATCGATTTGACATAAGATTTTATAAAGCACATATAGATGATTATGGTCCATTCATGATGTGAATGTGACAACATCTGATTTAAGAATACATATTCATTTTTGGAAGAATATGAGCGTGCTTGTGGTATATACCACACTCACCTCTAGAAGGAGGTTTGAGAGGAAATAAGAAAATAATGTCATTATTATGGCATAAATGGTCATTGGTCACGTACTTATTGTACGCCAAAATATTTTGGCATTGTGATTATTAAAAGACAGCGGTAATGCAAGAAACAGAACTTGCATATAATTTTGACCATAACCATAATGGTATAACTTTCTCTTTGAAAGAGATATTCACCATATTGATGTTGATGAATATGTGATAGTACCAAATTAATTGAGAGCTCTGGAAGAGCAAATTATTATTATTTTGGAGAAATAAAATTATCGTAGTAAGTCTCAAAGAAACTTATTAAGTTTCTAAAGTATTCGCGAAAGCGGTTGATTATATTGAGACTATAAATAAAGGAAAGATTTAATATCTTCTATTTCTACAACTAGTAGCGGGGTAATATGTATGTGAAAAGCTACCCGCTTTATTCTCCAGTTTGTACTACACAAACAAAAGAATGCCACAATAAAGAGAATTTTATTGGTATAAAAATCCATATCATAATAAACTTGGAGTTTATTGATAATTGCACACGTCATGGTGTAAATCTGAAGTTTATCAATATTGATAATTTATTCAGTTGGCGTAATTGATTTACCCATATCAATTTAAGTATGATGTGCAAAAATAAAAGAGAATTCACATGGGTAAATATTAAAGAACTAGAAAGTTCTTTACGAATTCTCTTATGTTGCTGTTCTCATTAATTAATATACCAACTAAAATTGGGATTGAATCCCATGAATTCTGGAAATATCAAAGGTGAATATGGGTCCATTCACCTGCCATGTATACCACATAAGATGCATCTATGAGATGGTTACATGTGCGATTATTAATAACCCGCAACATGGTATTTGCGAGGTAACTTGCTCAATAATTTAATTTCGAGCATAATTTCCAGATTTTCTATTCAAGAAGTTCATCTTGATAAGTTGGTTTACATCACAGTTGGTTTAGCAAAATGATTTATTAAGTGCCTCTACTTAATAGCTAAACAATTGCTTATGAGAACAAAGTTATCTATATCAGTTTGATATACGTTATATACGAAAGTATATTATTTTCTCCCCTCACAAGTGGTTCAGGGTCAGGAACCAAATAATTCCATCTTATTATTATTGATGTGCGGTGTATATTTTAATTAATATCATAACACACAAAGATGGATTCTCAAAGTTGAGGAAACAAGTTAGTTTTTCTAACCTGAGGGAGAGACATGATAAACAGTTGAGAAAAGTTACGTGGAATGAATTATCATTTGTACATCTTGATCCTCGAATAAGATAATATGAACTTGAAGTTCATAAAAAGGATAATTCATTTGCAATATATTGCAAAGCATGCCACACGCATTTGCTGACCCAAAAAAAGTAACTATATTCTCGTTGCAAATGCTCTTGTTAAGTCCTAGAAGGACAAAGTCTATGGTACGCTTAAAGCGTATAGACAAATCGGTTTCAAATAAACTTCTTGATAAAGAAGATGAGCAAATGATCTAAATGATCATAACAAGGCAAG
>NC_031996.1:37722821-37839426 GCF_001879085.1 Nicotiana attenuata | reverse complement strand
CGAAGGTATCGCTACCTAACTCCTGCGTTATTGCAGTGACAACTGAGAAGGAAGGGGGTGGGTGTTAGTGTCACTCACGTGGCACTATACTACTGTACCAACTAAATGCCAAGTGAAAGCCCTTTTTTTTCCTAGCTAAAGATTTTTATTTCTATATATTTTTAAAAGAGAATTGAATAAATTTAATCGTAAAAATAGCACGGTCTAGCCAGTTTTCGGACTGGTCATTCAAAAATAGCCAGCATTTATCAAGTCAATGAAAAATAGTCACTATTTTGCTGCAACAGAGATCGGTCCAGCATAATATACTGGAGTTCGGTGCACCTCTCTATGAACTTCCACCATATTATGCTGGAACTACAACATACGGAAAGTTCCAGCATAATATACTGGAGATTCGAGCACTTGTGTATGAACTTCCAGCATATTATACTGGACCGGTATACTTTGCTGGAACTCCGGTATATTATGCTGGAGTTCTAGTGTACTTATGCTGAAACTCCATCATATTATGCTGGAGTTCTAGCATACTTATCCTGGAACTCCAGTATAATATGTTGGAGTTCAAGTATACTTATGCTGGAACTCCAGCATAATATACTGGCATATTTTCCGGGTTTTGAACAGTGTTTTCGCTCAGATTTATCTTTACATGAAAAGTGGCTAAATTTCGATTACTTTTGAAACTTAACTATTTTTAAACGACCACTTGTAAATCTGGCTATTTTTGAATTTCTCCCAATTTAATCATATTCATTAAGAAAAGTAGTAATATAAAACTTAGACTAATAGAGTGTATATAGTGTTAATATAAAAAAACTAAAAGGAATAGAGAGAAACGTGACATCAACAATTTCCGATATTATGAGATATTTTAGAATAAACTTTATTTTTCTAAACTTTGATTCACACTCTATTCTTGGATGGCGAGTTTATATCATATGGATAGTATGTGAAAATATAACTTTATACAAACTTACTACTACTACTTCAATTTGAAAATGAGTTATATTACGATTATTTTGAGTGGTCCAATCAAGCCCAAAAGGTTCTTACTTGAACAAAATAAAATATAGTGTAAGTGTTAAATTATTTTGGTTAGAATCATAGCAAGTAGTGTATTATCACTTTATTTATGACTTAAACAATAATGAACTAATATAATTATGTGTAAACACCAAATATCAATAAATTCTTTTCTTTTATCAAGATGTTTCCTAAACTAAGATATAAACGTGGAATGTGCCCTGCTGGCCCACTATGCGATAGCCTCGCATGCCCGTTTGACTTATAGCATCAGCGAATTAAAGTGATTTCATAATCATAAAGAAAAAATTGGAACCGGCCCATTTATGGAAGATTAGGACAGGATTGGGCCACGCTAGAACCCGGGGGACTTGGACCAATCACTCTCATTCGGGAACCTAGGCCCGATAACTATACATAAGGAGGTGTCTCACTGCAATTAAATTGGGATTTTTACCTAGCTATACAATAATAGAAATCTATCTACCACCTTTATTTAGATTTCTTATTAATTAATTTATAAATCTATATTTACAAGTTATATGCAAAACTATGAAAAAGAAAAAAAAATCAAGATCCTTTAATTTTAGCCTGTCAATTACACGACCCACCCCCCATTTCTAATAACCCCCTACATTTAAGATTCTATTTTTTTTCGATATCAAAAATATTTTCTCTCTTTTTTACTTTTCCTTTTTCAAAGGTTTTCGAACCAAATTTCTCTCTTTTTTACTAATCACCCAAAATCTCTATTTCTTATTGATACGATGAGATGAAATTCAGAATATTGCTCTAGAATCAAGTTGTGGATAAGTTTGAAATCTTGTTTCTTTCTTTCTAAAATCTTTATTGTATGTGACTTGTATCATACCTAAAATAATACTAATATAATTATAATACGATTATATTAGATTTTTAGTGTAGAGTTATGATTGGAACTTGAAGAAGATGAAAATCATAATTGTATCATAATTTTTCATAAATGTATCGCGATTGTATTATAATTGTATATGTACCATAATTATCGAAGGAATTGTATTACAAATTTATAATAATTGTATATTGTTGCGAGCAGTTGTGAGTTCGTTACGAATTTCACAATTTGTATCACAAATATATGATAATTGTATATTAATTTATTAGTATTATATCAGGTATTATTTTGGGTATTAGTGTATACGATACACAAGTTAGATACAATTATGATACAAGTATGATACAATTATGTTTTACGCATTGATGTATCTGATAAAATTCAAATACAATTATGATACAGTTATCATACAATTCCTGAATATTTCTTTATTTTCAGTGTTGTCCAGTCTCCTAGCAAAAGAATGATGCAATTGACAATTCTTTAATAATATAAAGTTGTCGGCAATGATGGGAAGAGAGGAAATAAAGATTCAGGGTATAGATTAAGGGATTTTGATATTTTTAAAAAGAAGGAGAGAGAAGAAAAGACAAAAAAAAAAGGAAAGGATGTAATTGAATTCCTTAATTGAAGGCATTAATAATGGGTGGGAGCCTTTTAAGGAGAAATGTACACAATTTTTGTAAGAAAAAACTAGATACTTATTAAAAACTACAAAACATAGAGAACATAGGTAATAAATTTCTAATACAGTATAACTAGGTAAAAATCCCAGTTAAATTTTGAACCTTGAATTTAATGGTTTGGCTAAATAGGCATAATACATAAACATGTCCTCAAACTAGGCTTCAGCTAGCAAATAAATCCTTCAACTTTGAATATGCATAAGAAGGCACCTCAACTTGTATAAAGTTGAACACGTAAATACACGTGGCACTGTCATGGCGTATAAATTTTGGAGGTGTCTAGATGATCATTTTGTAAGTTGAAGTGTTCAACTGACAAAATAAAAACAAGTTAAGGTGCCTACTTGTGCACACCCAAGTTAAGGTGCCTACTGCGCACGCAAATCGAGGAAGGTTAAAATAAGGTATATATGATCTTCCTCGATTTGCGTGCGCAGTCCGGGTGTTTTCCAGAAGACGTATATGTTAAAAAATTGAGAAAATATATGAAAATTTTGCCTTAAAATCTATTTGAGCTGACTTCGGTCAACGTTTTGAGCAAACGGACCCGGATTCGTATTTTGACGGTCCTAGTGGGTCTGTATCGTGATTTGGGACTTAGGTGTATGCCCTGAATCGAATTCGAAAGTCCCTAGCCCGAGTTATCACACTTTGATGAAATTTGAATGTTTAAAGGCTTAATGACTTTGAAAGTTTGACCAATGTTTGACTTTATTGATATCGAGTCCGTATTTTGGTTCCGAAACCCGGTATAGGTCCATTACCATATTTATGACTTGTCTGTTAAATTTGGGGAGAAACATAGTTGGTTTTACATGATTCGAACGTCCGGTTGTGAAATTAGAGTTCATGAGTTTTCTTAAAAATTTCCTTTGATTTGAGGCTCAATTCGTAGTTCTAGGTGTTATATTGGCGATTTGATCGCGCGAGCAAGTTCGTATGATATTTTTAGACTTGTGTGCATATTTAGTTTAGAGCTCCGAGGACTCGGATGTGTTTCCGATAGGCTACGGAGTGAAATTTGGACTTAGGAATGTGCTGGTGTGTTCCAGTTCTGGTGCGAGCAACTCATCCCATTTGCGAAGAGTAGCTGGGGCACCTCAAGTTAGCATTTGCGAACAAGACTTCACATTTGCGAAGTGGGACGGTGGGGGTGCACTGATCGCAATTGCAATTAAACGGTCTCATTTGCGGAAGATCAATATTCGCATTTGCGAATAAATCATCGCAAATCCGATGACAACAGAAATGGGACAGCTTCGCAATTGCGACTATTTCTTCGCATTTGCGGGGTTCACAAGCAAATGCGACATGTGCAACTGATCAAATAGGTGTTAGACGAGATTTTTGTTCATTCTTCAAATTTTCAAAACAAGAAAACCCCAAAGGCGATTTGTCAAAGCACCCTTCTTCCCCAAATCATTGGTAAGTGATTCTAATCCACTTTCTTTCAATCTTTCATTACATTTTCCTAGTTTCAACCTAAAATCTAGTGTTTTCATGGTGGAAATTGGGGCTTTGGGTAGAATTAGGAATTTTTGTAAAATTTGGATTTAGACCTCAAATTGAGGTCGGATTCCAAATTACATAACCGGGCTCGGGGGTGAAGGGGTAATCGGGTTTTGGTCCGAATTTCGGGTTTGGACCAAGCAGACCTGGGAGTTGACTTTTATTGACTTTTTAAATAATGACCTAAATTGAATCATTTTCAATCGTGGGTAGTTCCTAAAAATTAATTTGAATCGTTTGGTTGATAATTTGCTAGATTCTATTTGTTCGGAGGCTTGTTTGAAAGGCAAAGCTGTTGTTGAGCTTTGAGTGGACCTTTAGAGCGAGGTAAGTGTCGTGGTTAACCCTGACTTGAGGGATTAGGACTTTTTTGTCTATTTACTGCATGTTTAGATGTTGGGTACAACGTATATGTAAGGTGATGAGTACTTATACGTTGTTGTCGGGTTAAAGCATGCTTTTGGTGGGATTTGTCCCTTGTAATTATTACCTACTTTGATCATGTTATCCATGCTTAGGCTAGTTGTTTATTTGATCATTCTTACCGTGTTTATAGTTTTTTTTGTGATCATTGAGCACTGTTTCTAAAGTTGAGATTGGTATTGTGGAACCATTATTGTTGTAAGACTTGTTCTTGTTATTCTATCTCCCTGTGGTTACTTGTTCATTGTTATATGGTAAGGGAGAATGCTAATGCACGAAGGGTGATGCCGTGCTGTGTGTGAGTGTTAATGCATGAAGGGTGATGCCGTCCCATATTGTGAGTGTTAATGCATGAAGGGTAATGCCGTGCCATGTTATGAGAGTTAATGCACGAAGGGTAATGTCGTGCCGTATCTATTAATTTATACTGAGAGTAAGGGTAAAAGCACGAAGGGTGACGTCGTGCAACTTTCTTCATTTTGCTTAATTGTTGTTACTGGTTAAAGGCATATTGACTGTTCTGGTTATCCTTTTTGCTGTATTTCTCGTATCCTGTACCCCCTTAGCATGTTCCCCTCCCAATAGTGCATCTATAACTTTTATTTGTTGTTATCTTGTACGTATAATGTATCTGCACAGTTCTATTATGTGGGTGTCTTGTCATAGCCTCATCATTACTTCGTCGAGGTTAGGCTCGACACTCACGAGTACATGGGTTCGGTTGTACTCATACTACACTCTATACTTCTTGTGGAGACTTTGGTATTGGCCCCAGCTGTTCGATCGTGAGGCATGGCAGCTTGGATTTGCTTATTGGAGACTCGAGGTAGATCTGCTGACGTTTGCAGACCTTGAAGTCCCCTCCCATTTCTCCTATTGTACTGTTTCTTTTCATTCAGAAGAGTTGTATTTATTTTAGACCATGTTTGTAGAAATTCTAAAAGCTCGTGAATTGTGACTCCAGATCCGGATTGTATTAGATATCATGGGCTTTATGTTATTCCGTATTTCAGTTTTAGCTTCTATTTGGCTTAATTGATTCTGTTATTGAAATTGACTAAAAATGGCTTAAAGAATCCTCTAACGTTGGCTTGACTAGCAAGTGAAATATTAGGCGCCAACGGTCCCGAAGATTGGAATTTCGGGTCGTGAAAAGTTGGTATCAGATCATTAGGTTGCCTAGGTCTCATAAGTCACGAGCATGCTTAGTAGAGTCTGGAGGATCGGTACGGAGACGTCTGTACTTATCTTCCAAAGGCTATGAAGTTAGGAACAAATTTCACTTCTATTCTTCTCTGTCGTGCGATTTTGTTCTCTTGTTGCTAATTGAACTCTTCTACTCTTGTTCTCTCGTAGATGGCGAGAACACGTACTGCATCTTCAGCTGAGCAGCGGCCAGAACCCCTAGTGGCAGCTCCTACGAGGGGCACAGGTCGAGGCCGAGGCAAGGGTAGAGCTCAGCGTAGAGCTCGAGCAGCAGCACTAGCAGTGGAGCCTCAGGTAGAGTTTGATGAGGAGGTTCCAGCCTAGACTGTCCCTGTCGGACCAGCTCAGGTTTCGGAGGGGTTCATCGCCACCCTAGTGCTTCAGGACACTTTGGTCCATTTGGTGGGACTTATGGAGAGTGTGGCCCAGGACGGTACATTTCCCATGGCACCAGCCGTCTCTCAGGCTGGGGAAGGAGCACAGACCCCGTTACTCACACCCCGGAGCAGATGGTTCCCTAGTATCAGACTCCAGCAGCTCAGCCAGTTGGAGTAGTTCAGCTGGTTGTTGCGGCACAGGCCGGTGATGGACCAGCTATGTCTTCTAAGGGCTTATTGAGGTTGGACAAGTTCACCAAGCTCTTTCCAATTCACTTCAGTGGTGCACCTTCTGAGGACTCACAGGATTATCTTGACCGCTGCCACGAGGTTCTGCGGAACATGGGGATAGTTGAGACCAATGGGGTCGATTTTGCTATGTTTCAGATGATGGGTTCCTCCAAAAGATGGTGGAAGGACTTTGTATTGACCAGACCAGCTAGGTCACCTGCTCTTACTTGGGACTAGTTCTCTCAGATATTCCTTGAGAAGTTCCTTCCTGTCACACTAAGAGAGGATTATCGCAGGCACTTCGAGCGTCTCCAGCAGGGCAATATGTACGTCACTCAGTATGAGACCCGTTTTGGGGATCTGGCCCATCATGTTATTCTTCTGCTTCTTACCGAGAGAGAGAGAGAGTGGGAGGATGAGGAGGTTTGTTGAGGGACTTGCTCAGCCTATCAAATTGCAGATGGCCAAAGAGACCGAGAGTGAGATTTCTTTTCAGACTGCTGCCAATGTCGCCAGGTGAGTCGAGATTGTTCTGGAACATAGGGGAGGTCAGGGGTCTGACAAGAGGCCTCGTCACTCCGGTGGTCTTAGTGGTGCCTCGTGTGGAGGCAAGGGTACTTTTGGTAGATGCCATCCTCCTAGGCCATTTCATTTAGCACTCCAGGCATCCCACAGTACTTCAGGTGGTCGTGGACCTCATATGCCTTATTCCGTCCAGCTAGCCTACATTTCACCACGGGCTCCTATTAGTGCACCTCCGCTCTAGAGTTTTCAAGGTGGTTTCCCAGGTCGATAGGTCAGTTTCAGGGTCAGCAGTCATAGCAGCCGAGGTCCCGTTATACTTGTGATGATCCGAGGCACATTGCTAGATTTCTCCCTCGGGCACCGAGCAGTTCACAACATCAGAGTTCTCGTGCCATGGTCTCGGCACCGGGTGCTTCACCACCTACTCAGCCAGCTAGAGGTAGGGGTCAGGTAGCTAGAGGTGGAGGTCAGGCTGTTAGAGGTGGAGGCTAGCCAGCTGTCACGACCCCAAATACCCCGGTCGTTATGGCGCCTATCACAGTACTAGGCCAGCCCAAAAAAAAACACGAATAATACGGAGATCATTTATAAAATTCACTTTTCTAGACAGGTTAAGTCTCCAAGTTTTCAATTTTTCTAATATTAAAGAAATACACGAAACAACACAGCCCGAATCTAATGTCACTAGTCATGAGCCACTAAATACAACCCAATACTGTCTAATTCACACATAACAAGTCTCAAAATACAAAGTACTAGAATAGGAAGGAGAAAGGCAGGGCTGCGAATGCCAGACAGCTACCTTGCTAACTCCGATGAACCTGCCACCGAGCTCATAAATATTTGGATCTGCACACAAGGTGCATGGAGTAATGTGAGTACGCCAACTCAGCAAGTAATAAAAGTAAATAATGAATGAGCAGTAAGAAATCACGTAAACCACGTCATAGCACTACACTAGGTACAGTATGTTTCCATAACAGGATACAGATCAAATCATCTCATTAAACTCTGATTTTCGTAAAAGTCCTTTGAAAATGTCTTTCTAACAGTTTCAGCAGAGGTTAAATGTAGTTCATAGTGAAAGTGATAAAAATCGTAATCGGCCCCTTGGGCAAAATGTAGTTCGCATACAACCCCTCGGGCAGACATAAAGCATATACATCTCATAAAAGAATAAGTCTCAGAGGAGATAACAAAGCCAAATCAGTGATAACTATCGAACATCTCGTGAAAACTCCAGTTTCGATGAAAGTTGTTCAAAACACTTGTTAACATTTTCAACAGAGGCTTAGTATAAAATGAGTGAAATCGGTATTTAATCGACATATTCAATAGAGACTCACTTTAAGGAGGAGTGAAAATAGTAATTTCATAAAAACAAGCCCCTCGGGCAAAGCATCACTCATATATATATATAGCCCCTCGGGCAAGCCTCTCTGTCACTCGAGACACAACTCTCATCAATCAGTGCTCACACTCAGCACTCTCGCTCAATATGTACCTCATAATAACCGTTGCGGCGTGCAGCCCGATCAATATATCGCTGCGGTGTGCAGCCTAATCCATATATATATTCGACTGCGCTTACTGAGGGTGTGCAGACTTTGGAGGGGGTCCTACAGCCCAAATGCTATATCGTTGCGGCGCGCAGCCCAATCCAATACATATCGCTGCGGCGTGCTGCCCGATCTGCATAAATATCGCTGCGGCGTGCATCCCGATATATATAAAAAATCCTCACCATTAGGTCCTCAACCTCTTTCAGTCATTAACCTCATGGCCATTCGGGCACATCAGTGAAAATCAGGGAAACTCAGCCCAAACAGTTTTCATATATTAAGAAGTAGAGTAATGAAACCGGATTAAACAACAAGCAGGTAAAACATGACTGAGGATATGCTTTCAAATCAAATAGAGTGAGGAAAGTAGTAAAAATACCCCTAAGGGTCTAAACAGGTCGGCACAAAAGGCCCAAACATGGCATTCAGCCCAAGTTAACAAACCAATTTCTAAAACACATGGATATCATATACAATATATCAAAATATGCAACTATACAGTCGCCACGGGACGGACCAAATCACAATCCCTGCGGGTGCACATCCCCACGCTCGCCATCTAGCGTGTGTGTCACCTCAAAGTAGCACAACAATGTGAAATCCAGAGTTTCATACCCTCAGGACAATATTTACAATCATTACTTACCTCAAACCGGATGAACATCTACACCGCGATGCCCTTGCCGCTCGACTCGGCCTCAAATCACCTCGAATGTATCCAAAATCAGAATCATATCATCAATACATGCCATACGGATAAAGCCCACGCGAAAATTATCAAATTAAACTCAAAATCCCGAAATTGGCCAACCCGACCCCCGGACCCACGTCTCGGAATTCGATAAAAATCACACCACTAGAATCCTTATCCTCCCACGAGTCTATACATATCAAGAACATCAAAATCGGACGCCATATGGCCCCTCAAATTCCCAATTGAAACTCTCCAATACCAGGCCCTAGCTCTCAAATTTTAGTCCTATATTTCCAATAATTTCAGGCCTAATCAGTAAAATAATTCCATAGAATCAAGTATTGAGTTCAAAAATCTTACCTCCAAGCGTTATCCCTTGAATCCCTCTTCAAATCCCCTGAAAAAGCTCTCAACCTGTCTAAAAAATGGTGGAACAAGGCTGCAATTCGCGAAGGCAGGTTTATATAGTCTCTGCCCAGGCATTTCCGCACCTGCGGACACAATATCACATCTGCGGACCGCACTTGCGGACAAATCTCCGCTTCTGGGGATTTTCACTTAAAAGGCCCTTATCCGCACCTGCGGTCAATCCACCGCACCTGCGGGCTCGCAGGTGCACCTCAAATTCCGCTTCTACGCTGCGCAACTACATCTGCGCCCTAACCTCGCTTCTGCGGTCATCGCACCTGCGGTCCCCTAACTGCAGGTGCGATTATGACAGAACCAGCAGCTTCAGCTGCATTCCCCAACTTCCAAACTTTCCGACAACCCTCCGAAATCATCCCGAGGCCCCCGGGACCTCAACCAAAATTACGAACAAGTCATATACCACTATTCAAACTTGTACCAATCTTCAGAATACTCAAAACAACATCGAATCATCAAAACACCCTCGGATTCAAGCCTAAGGATTCCAAAACTTCCGAATTCCGCTTTTGATCAAAAAGTCTACCAAACCTCATCTGAATGACCTAAAATTTTGCACACACGTCACAAATGACACAACGGACCTATTACAACTTCCAGAATTCCATTTCGACCCCGATATCAAAATTTCCACTACCAATCGGAAACGCCAAAATTCCAATTTCGCCAATTCAAGCCTAAATCTACCACGGACCTCCAAAATACATTCCGATCATGATCCAAGTCCCAAATCACTCGACGGAGCTAACCAAATCATAAAATCCAAATCCGAGATCGAATACTAAAAAGTCAAGACTGAGTCAAACCTTTCAAATTTTAAGCTTCAAGCTGAGAACCATTCTTCTATATCTATTTCGATTAACCTGAAAACCACAACCGACGGTTTACATAAGTCACAATACATCATACAGGGCTAGTCATGCCTGAGAACTGGCGAGCAAAGTGCTCAAAACGACCGGTCGGGTCGTTACATCCTTCCCCACTTAAACATACGTTCGTCCTCGAACGTGCCCATTGTTGTTCCAAAAGCCAACGAAGTGCTGTATAACCTTACCTTGCACATACCCGGGGGTGATCCCACATCACCCTGCCCCATACAGGTCTGATAGCGCAACATGACTGAAATTTCACAATCCAACCAAGCCCATGAACCTTAGAACCCAAATTTCCACTTCCGAAATTATCTACAAGATCAGAACCTCACATCTACACACCGAATAAATCTGAACATGCTGTATCAGTCCAAACAAGCTGTATCAAACCCTATCTGTAACCCAAGATGTAATCACATGACATACCACATAATCCAAACACTCGTAGCGATAACTTCAAATCACAGCAGCTACTCAAATAACCCAATACCTGTAATAAGCGCCTTATCAAGCAAAACCTCATTCCAACACTTTCGTATACTGCCAAAGATGAAAGAAACACGTAGAAAGTCATAACCATTCCTCAGATCAACCATTTATGAAGCTCCCTCTCCTTTGGCAAGGACCATCGTAAATTCCTAAGCTGAATCCCGACGTTATCCTTCCAACATGCTGAAATTGAATCCGATAGTATTCATTCTAGATCTCAGTGACCTCATCTCATCCAACACGACTACTCTAATGACATGATACATCGATACAATCTAGATCCACAACCCCTGTGACCCGCGCACCAATAAGCAACAGTCCAAATGTACTCAAATCATGGAAAAAATGACTCAAATGGGAGAGCTGTACCGCAAGCTCACCAATACCACCACCACACAATGCTGAGAACTCATCACACATCGTGGAACCAGAACACACGAATCTAACCCGAAGGATCATACCTCCACATAACCTCGCTGCAACGCGCGACCCTATCCAAACACTAGTACACATGAAACACCTCCAGTCACTATGCTCGAAATCAACAACCACACGCGATTTGATGTCTAGTACCAAAAGCAAATCATCATAACCACGGTGAAGCAAGTGACATAGCACCATGCCAACCCGAAAGGACACAACCGATACGCCATCCACCGAGCAATACCCAATACTCTTCCCGCTCGAATTCCTCTATGAGACCCTAATAGAACCGCACCATATGTGCCTATAACCAACAAATCATAGCGCCTCGCAACACGTAAAGGTAACTCATAGATCAGCCCAAAACACTAATAAGCTCAATAGCAATCGAATCAACATATCCCTCAACAATAGAAACTCGGAGTCAACAAAGCCAACTCGACGCGGAACACACATCCATATTAGCCTACCAATGAACCCCCCATCAAGGAGTTCCTGAAGCTGCTCCTTCAACTCCTTTAGTTCCGCCGGTGCCATACGATACGGTGCCCGACACCAAATCAATATCAACAACCCTATTCGGCGGCATACCCGACAGCAGGAAGCACATTCGAAAATCCCTCACCACTGGAACTGAATCAATGGTAGGAGTCTCTGCACGACATCTCTCATGAAGGCCAAATACGAAAGATAACCCTTTCTAACCGTCCGCTGGGTCTTCAAAATAAAATCACTCTACTGGAAACATAATTTGTTGAGCCTCGCCACTCAATCCGTGGCATCCCCGTCATAGCCAATGTCGCCGCCTTAGCGCAACAGTCCAGAATAGCACGACACGGAGACAACCAGTACATACCCAATATCACATCAAAATCTAACATACTAAGAAACAAAGGATCCACTCAGGTCTCCAAACCCCCGATAGTCACCACACAAGGCCGATGCACGCGACCCACAACCACAACATAACCTGTTTATGAGAACTCCCAGTCTCCATCTCTATATAGCACGCGAATCACCATATCCGATCCCAATTCCACTGTCTGAACATATAACACCTTTAATACCCAACCACTCCACGAGGGATACTCCTAAAATCCTTCCGTGCCACCAAGCAAATTCGAATATCAGCAGTCGATCAACAAGGAAGTGCCACAACACCAATGATGTATTATTAACTCAATCACATTGCCCTTTCTGAAAGTATGCCCTCTTCAAGCCACACCAATTAGCAATATCGCTTGCCAAATCATCTGAAACTGCCCGTGCTGCCTAAGAATTTATAACTTTCCTTTCAGAACTGAATTGTGACCTTACCTATGCCAATCTCCATCTTACACAATATACCGTACATACTATGACATTTTATGATAAATGTAAGGACTCCATAATCCACTCCAAACCACAAGAAACTATGTACTCAACTAGCCAAGAACATTCCATTTGATCCAATCTAGAAGAAAATTGCTATACATCACATGCTCCTCAAGCCAGTAGAAAATGTACATCTCTACCCGTGGTAGAAAACCATCAAGAACTCTTCGAATCCCATTTGCACAAAACCAAACCGTCATGACTGAATCCTTAGCTCATCTAAGCTACGCAGGTCACCAAAAACCCAAGAGCATTGCTACGAGACATCTGTAGAAACTCATTACCTTATGAGCACCCAAAGAACTAATCATATCCCTTACCATGCTTATCCGATCTACTACCAAGAGGTCCTATTTACCCCAAGTTTCTTCTGATTTACCTTCGAATTGATACTTCTCCTTACCATGATACCGCAATCCTCAACGCAAACTCACCACACGAGACCCAAGTAATAAACCACACCGTCTAAGGCTCATAGGCCGCTGAATACTCTCTCAAATATCCCCAAAGGTACCACATTTCAAATACTTACCCCAAAGAAACTTCCTACGAATCTAAAGCCATTACCTTCACCTTCCTGATACTGATATGTAGAATCAATAATGATATAGAAATGCCACAAGTCTTGACACCCTCCAAGGTAAACCTCAA
Organism: Nicotiana attenuata; assembly: GCF_001879085.1. Taxonomy (NCBI): domain Eukaryota; kingdom Viridiplantae; phylum Streptophyta; class Magnoliopsida; order Solanales; family Solanaceae; genus Nicotiana; species Nicotiana attenuata. The sequence goes on along the minus strand of NC_031996.1, from coordinate 37,826,078 downwards.
TATCTAGCCAAATACACATCCTGAAGATTCCCAATTGTTACATATACATCATGAATCCATCGGAACCATTCTTGGGAGTCGTCCACTCTGCTCAAACCTCAATTAGACTAATCAAACGGGCCAAACGACATGTGCTCCATTAGCACTCCAACACCCCAAGAAGTAATTCCATTCTTCTAAACCATACAAACCCCAACTAGATCATTCAATGTTTCTCATGTACCCATACAGCATAACCCAACCTCTACCCAAAATTTCCCGTACTCAAGTCATCCTCGTTCTCAACCTCTGTACGCCATAACTGATTCACTAGTATGTCTCAAACTGGAACCAACATAGCACATAACCGTGCAATCAACTGATCAATAACAGACTCCCCCACTTGGATCAAAACCATAGATCAAAACACACCTAACTCACAATGTCCCTACTCTATTACTGCCATAATACCGTAGTGATATTCAACTAAATCCTTCATAAGCTTATGCAACACAACCATCTAGTGTTTCAAATCATCTACAAATCTCGCATTCACCCTTGTAACAGTCAAGCCCACTCTTTTAAGCGATCAAAATTCAAATTGCAACATATATATTTCACTGGTATAAGAGGTCTTCCCACAAACAACAAAAGGATCACACAAACTTCAGAACACTCTGCAGGAGATAACCCACCTGCTTCGCCTCAAACTAACATCTCTTCATACCCTTCCACCGTCATAGACATCACGTAATCACTAAATCTTCCTGAGTTTGAACTCGTATCGTAACATGAAATCTACTCCACTCCCCAACTAGACAACATGAAAAGATCCTTCACACAACCCTAACTCGGGGCTATACATCCAATCAAGATGGAAATCGAGCACCAAATAGTTCTTTCTACCCTCAAGTAGACCCTTCTCGTCATATTCAAATCATATGAACACATCTCGTAGTCACATCATACTCATCACCTAGCCATTCAATCATCACTTCCACGAATAGGGACACTACCGAAATATAAATCCAGAAGCACATGCTCACACAATCAACACCTCAGTGCTCAAGCTACAAGCATCGCCTGGCCTCAAGTCCTCTAGACTGGATAAGCATCAACACATAGAAATCACATCTCGCCCCTCGATAAGGGGATCACAAGCTGTGGATGCACAACTGATATCGAGCACTCATGCGCGCATATGAATGCGTGGAAGGAATTCAAAGAGTTGCATTTCAAGCTGAATCAAGGATGCAAGAAAAGAATTCAAGAATGTGGAATTTCCTAAAGGTTCTGCAGCCTCCCGAGGATAAGTACAGACGTCTCCGTACCGATTCGCGAGACTCTACTAAACCGGCTCATGACCCGTGAGACCTATGTAACCTAGGATATGATACCAACTTATCACGACCCCAAATACCCCGGTCGTGATGGCGCCTATCACAGTACTAGGCCAGACCCAAAAAAAAAAACAACACGAACAATACAGAGATCATTTATAAAATTCACTTTTCTAGACAAGTTAAGTCTCCAAGCTTTTAATTTTTAAAATATTAAAGAAATACGCGAAACAAGTACGAAAATATATCAACACAGTCCGAATCTGGTGTCACTAGTCATGAGCCTCTAAATACAACCCAATACTGTCCAATTCACACATAACAAGTCTGAAAATACAAAGTAAATAGGAAGGAGAAAGGCAGGGCTGTGAATGCCAGGTAGCTACCTTGCTAACTCCGATGAACCTACCATCGAGCTCATAAATATCTGGATCTGCACACAAGGTGCAGGGAGTAATGTGAGCACACCAACTCAGTAAGTATTAAAAGTAAATAATGATTGAGCAGTAAGAAATCACGTAAATCACGCCATAGCACTACAGTTGGTACAGTATATTTCCAAAACAGGATATAGATCAAATCATCTCATTAAACTCCGATTTCAGTAAAAATCCTTTGAAAATGTCTTTCTAACAGTTTCAGTAGAGGTTCAATGTAGTTCATAGTGAAAGTGATAAATCGTAATTGGCCCCTCGGGCAAAACGTAGTTCGCATACAGCCCCTCGGGCAGACATAAAGCATATACATATCATAACAGAAAAAGTCTCAAAGGAGATAACAAAGCCAAATCAGTGATTAACTATTAACATCTCGTGAAAACTCCATTTTCGATGAAATTTGTTCACAACACTTGTTTAATCAATAGAGGCTCAGTATAAAGATGAGTGAAATCGGTAATTTAATCGACATATTCAATAGAGACTCACTTTAAGGAGGAGTGAAAACAGTAATTTCATGAAAACAAGCCCCTCGGGCAAAGCATCACTCATATATATATATATAGCCCATCGGGCAAGCCTCTCTGTCACTCGAGACTCAACTCTCATCAATCAGCTCTCACACTTACTGATACCCAATTTTCCCTGTATATTTTTCATATATACAAAATACTTTCAAAATAACATATATATGCATATATAAACATGCCCAAGTGTTTTAGTATTTTTTCCATTTTTTAAAAAGATTTTTAAACCAATTTATTGTCCATTTTAGCAGTATAAAAAACCAATAATTATTCTCAAATTTTCATCTTGGTGAATAAATTATTTTATTCATGTATTTATACCAAAATATAGCTATAGTAATTTTTATACATTTTTACAAATTTATTTTGTATTTTAAAAAAAAAAGTCAAATTGCTTATAATTGCAATTTTAGCCTACTTTGAGGATTAATAGCATTTTATAATTATGAAATTGGTTCCAATATTTTTAAATTAATATTTATATATTATTAATTGATCCAGTACTTTTAATTTGTTTTCAAAATCATTTTTATTATTTTTTATAAAATAAAAAGGGAAAAACTGGCTATTTAATATATAGCCCCAATTTGTTTCAATTATAGCCAAAATTGACCCTCCAATTGACCCAATCTTAACCCCCAATTGGACCGGTCCAATTTCAATTTTAACCCGACCCCCGACCCAATCAATCAACCCACCCGGTCAATCTTTTAATCCAGGTCGTTGATCATTTTGATCAACGGCCACGATTAGCCCTTGCCTTTTTAATTCACCTAACCCTACCCTAATCCCCTCATTTCTCTCTATCAGCCGCCTTTGAATACTCTCCCTCTCTCAAACTCTCTCGAAAGTTCCACGAAACCCTAGCCTCTCTCATCTTCTCGACCACAATCTCACCGGAATCCATGGCTTCTCAGGCCATGGATAGCCTGTACTCACCCCCCTCCACCTTTAAACCCTGGGTGTTCGAAGTTTCGAGGTCTGACCTCGATGGTGTCCTTTCAAATCTTCTCAGATTCATGGCTTTGAGGCCTCTCCGGCCTTGCTCCGGCACATCCAAAGCATTTCGAGCCTATTTCGACCTCTCCGACTCAAGATCGGACTTTCTTCCAAGCCTTTCTCGTTTCTAGGGTTTCTCTGAAATCCTAAGCTATTCGAGGTTTCTCTGGTTGTTTTCTTAAATCTATGCCATATCTGTGTTCTACTGGAAGTTTTAAAACGTTTTCCCCAATCTTTTCTTTCAAAATTTGTTTCTCTTCGATTTAGGGTTTCTGAAAAGTTTTAAAATGTTTTCTGACTCCTCTTCTTCTTTTCTTTGTGTGAATCTGTCTATGCTATGTTTTTATGTTCTCTTTTCTACCTCGCATGTTCTTCTCCTATGTTCTTATGTTTGCTTTATTATGCATGTTTTTCTATTATGCTCCGTTCTTCCTTCTACTGGTTTCTATATCATGCTTTCACATGTCTATCTTACGTGTTCTTTTGCCAGGCTTTTCGATACCCCTGTGTTCCTTTACTGTATTTTTCCACTAAGCTTTTAGTCCTTTGTTTGTCTTTACTGGACCTTTGTTTGAGTTCTAAACATGTTTCATCTACTGTTTCCTTAAGTTTATACTGCCTCTTTATCTTCTGAACTTGTTTAAGTTCCAAGCTTCTTAAAACATGTTCTTTATGTTTCAAATCAGCTTTTCACTATGTTTGTTTCGAACCTGCTATTTTACCTGTTTGTTCTCTCATGAGTCTCTGAAAGAGACCTCTGAGCCTGTTTCAGTTATTTATCTTCTCGTCTCTGCATCTGATTCGAGTTGAAAACCCTAGGATTTGGGGTTTTTGGCGAGTTTGATCTTGTGTTTGGACTAGGGTTCTATTATGGAACCCTGAATTCTCTCAAACTAAGTCTGAGTCTATGTACCGAATTTGAGCTCCTTTGTTTGTGACTCTGAACTTTTCTATACTAGATTCTCTCTAATTAACATGACAGTTCTTTCTTGTTTGACATGTCTGTATGCTTTATATATGAGGAATTCTTCCTTCAAAAAGGTTTTGCCAATTTGTGATTGATTCAGAATTCCTTTTAATAAGGTTCGATTGATTGTTACTGATTTTCTTTAATTAAACCTTTCTTCACCTTTTCTGGTTGGATTTATTGATACCAAAACTCAATTTCTGATTTTTACTGACAATTGATTGATTGCCTTTCCTTATTTGCACAAACCGTGTTGCTATCAAACTCTTTCCTTAAATAGCTTCTGTGTATTTGCCCTTCTTGTACTACTTTGGAAAAGATTTTTTGAGCAAATTCTTTCCTTATTTATTTTGCCCGTTTGAAATCAGAATCCCCTAATTAAAGGGAGACCTTATGTAATTGATTTCAAAACTATTTCCTTACCTTTTTCTTACTTGCTTTCTGCACTATAAAGGGCACGACCTTTCAACACTTTAACAACCTGGATTTCAATACTCTAACATACATTGCCTACTTTCAATATCAATACTCTTACACTTCACCCAACACTCCACTCTCTTATGAGATATTCTGACTATTTGCTTGCAATTTGGCTTTACAAGACTACTGCTTTTACTTTCTTGTTTCCCTAAAACTGGTATGTTCTAATTTAAGTTTTAGCCTCATCCCAATGTGTTTACTTTACAGTTTGTACATCCCTGTCTGTTTTACTACTTATGTTTAATGTTAATTAGCAAGACAATTCCCTTGCACATATTTCTATTGTGAATTTCTGTACCCCTATTCCCTCTATGTGTTTGAGTTAAGGTTCAGGCATGGCAGCATCCAAATTTTTGTTCATGTTTGTGCTTGATCCTTCAAAGGATCCTAACTCCTAAACAATGTGGCTAATAGGCTGGTTGGGGTGTGCCAGCACTTCCAATTGTTGGGTATGACCACCAGCCTGTCTTGGCTTTCCCCCATAATCCCCTCGATTGCACTTACACTCACTCCTAGTTTCTAAGTTCTGTCCCCCTCCTATGAGCCTTGCTTTGGGACTTTGAGTTCCCTCTGAACTTGGACATTTGAGGGCTGGCACTTCCATACTGCACTATAATTCAATTCTGCAATACATTTGGGTGTAAGCACTGCCCGGAGTTCATGAAGCTTTTGGGAACTCTGACACACCCAAAAAATGAGAAAGGCTTTGGAAATTGGATCTTTGGAGTTGGTTTATTTCATGTTTCAGACCTGGAGTCTGAATTAGGTTCTCCTTGGTTGTACTCTAATTTCTGATGTAATTTTATTTTCTTTATTCATTCTGGGCTTTAATAATTTGTAATAACTTATGGGGTTTATAGTGAAAAGGGGAGGGTCACTCATGTATGCATAAGGGTAGACATCATGCTCTTAGGTATTTACTTCTGCGATCGTATCTCGCTTTCATTTCTGCATTCTCGAAATCCTGTCTATAGGTTTTTCTGCATTTTAGAAATCATGTCTATAAGTTCCGTCTTCCATACATAGATATACTATCAATAGTTCCTGCATTGCTGCATTTCATATAGAGAACATGTCAATAGTTTCTGCATTCCTGCATCTCATATAGAGAACATGTCAATAGGATTCTGCATTTTCTGCACCTCATATAGAGAAACTGTCAATAGGATCTCTTAATTTCTGCATAAACATCTATCACTAGGCAAACAATTTATAGGTTTAAATAACAAATTGCCTTCTACCTGCATTTCTATAAACGTTTTAAAATCAATAACACTTAGAAAGCATGCCTATAGGAGTAACCAACTAATCTGAATCTGAATCGCCTATTTCGCCTAAGTCTAAAATCAGTAAATATCAGGCCTTAATACATGCAAAGCTTATGTTTTCTATAATTAGCAAGCCTTCCTTAAATCAGTGTACTCCTGCATTATTAGATATCATGCCTATAGGTTTCACCTAGACAAGCCATTAGGTAATTAATTAACTGCACCAGTCTTTGATAATTACAACCAGCAGGCAGGCCTAATTCGGACTTCTTATATGAAAATATGTGATAAATCAGCCTGCCTTGGCATTTTAAGATTAATTCAGACCATAACCAGTACGAGCAAGACATGCTAAACAATCTGTCTCTAAGTGAGGAGGCCTGTCTGAGCCTTTTTAGCTGTTATGTGTTTCCCACATCTGCTTTATGTGTTTTTGTTTGTCGCCTTAGAATTTTATCCTTTTAAACTCTGAAAAGCCCAAATCTCCCTCCCCTTTAGGACTAGTAGCCCCAAATGCCTCCGGGACTGATAGGATTGGGACGGGTAATAGCATGCAATAAGTAACGAGACCATTCTACGCTTTAATACCTTAACGGGGTGGGGGAAGGGTAGATATGGATATGATGACCACGCGATAACACCACGTGTATAAACGGTTACCGGGTGTTGTGTGGGGTGATCCATATTATTTATAAACCTAGGACCCCCCTTCCCTTTACTTGTCTATATTTTCAGAATTTTAAAAACTGTTTAATTTTCAGCTTCTTTAACCTCTTTTACTTCAATTACTTGCATCAATTATGTAAAAAAAACCTCCCTTTTACTTGTTTAATTTTCAGTACTGTTTTCTACCCAAAACTTCCGCTTCTTTAACCTTTTTTTTCCGATTACTTGCATCAATTATGTGCGAACCCCTTCCCCTTTACTTGTGTGTTCTTTTCTTTTTTAAAACTTCTAAAACTACTTTCTTCCAAATTTCAGCTTCTTTAATTTCTTGTACTTCAGTTGTTTGCAACCATTATGTGAAAACTATCTAGTATTTACAATTCTTGCTTCTTTACTTGTTGTTTGTACTTAAAGTCACAATTGTAGCATGACCGGGAACCACACTAGTGGATCTTGAGGGGTGCCTAACACCTTCCCCTCGAGATAATTTCAAGCCCTTATCCAATCTCTGGTTTTCTAAATCAAATTTCTTCTTAGTGTCCTAATGCACTTAATCATTAGGTGGCGACTCTTCAAAATTGCAAACCCAATTCCCAAAAGGAAATGAGTTGTCCGCCCAAATGTCATAAACCCGATTTCGCGAGAAAAAAGGAGCATCGACAACACTCAACACTCTCGCTCAATAGGTACCTCATAATAACCACTACGGCGTGCAGCCCGATCCATATATATAGTCGAATGCGCTAACTGGGGTGTGCAGACTCCGGAGGGGCTCTTACAGCCCATGCGCTATATCGCTGCGGCGCGCAGCCCGATCCAATACATATCGCTGCAGCGTGCAGCCCGATCTATATAATTATCGCTGCGGTGTGCAACCCAATCCATAATATATATATATATATATATATACTATATTATATATATATATATATATATATATACTATATATATATACTATATATACTATTATATATATATATATATATATTAGGTCCTCAACCTCTCTCAGTCATTAACCTCACGACCACTCGGGCACATCAGTGAAAATCAGGAAAACTCAACCTAAACAGTTTTCATATATTAAGAAGTAGAGTAATGAAACCGGATTAAACAATAAGCAGGTAAAACATGACTGAGGATATGCTTTCAAATCAAATAGAGTGAGGAAAGTAGTAAAAACACCCCTAAGGGTCTAAACAAGTCAGCACAAAGGCCCAAACATAGCATTCAACCCAAGTTAACAAACCAATTTCTAAAACACATGGATATCATATACAATATATCAAAATATGCAAATATACAATCGCCACGGGACGGACCAAGTCATAATCCCTGCGGGTGCACGGCCCCACGCTCGCCATCTAGCGTGTGTATCCCCTGAAAGTAGCACAACGATGTGAAATCCGAGTTTCATACCCTCAGGACAATATTTACAATAATTACTTACCTCAAACCAGATGAACATCTACACCGCGATGCCCTTGCCGCTCGACTCAGCCTCAAATCACCTCGAATCTATCCAAAATCAGAATTATATCATCAATACATGCCATAGGGATAAAGCCCACGCAAAAATTATTAAATTAAACTCAAAATCCCAAAATTGGCCAAACCCGACCCCCGGACCCACATCTCGAAATTCGATAAAAATCACACCACTAGAATCCTTATCCTCCCACGAGTCTATACATATCAAGAACATCAAAATCAGACCCCAAATAGCCCCTAAAATTCCCAATTGAAACTCTCCAATACCAGGCCCTAGCTCCCAAATTTTAGTCCTTAATTTCCAATAATTTCAGTCCTAATCAGTAAAATAATGCCATAAAATCAAGTATTGAGTTCAAAAATCTTACCTCCAAGCGTTATCCCTTGAATCGCTCTTCAAATCCCCTCAAAAAGCTCTCAACCCGTCTGAAAAATGGTGGAACAAGGCTGAAATTCGCGAAAGTAGGTGTATATAGTCTCTGCCCAGGCATTTTTGCACCTGCGGACACAATATCGCATCTGCGGTCCGCACCTGCGGACAAATCTCTGCTTCTGCGGATTTTCACTTAAAAGGCCCTCATTTTTACCTGCGGTCAATCCACCGCACCTGCAGGCTCGCAGGTGCATCTCAAATTTCGCTTCTGCGCTACCCAACCGCATCTGTGCCCTAACCTCACTTCTGCGGTCATCACACCTGTGGTCCCCTAACCGCAGGTGCGGTTATGACTAAACCAGCAGCTTCAGCTGCATTTCCCAACTTCCAAACTTTCCGACAACCCTCTGAAATCATCCCGAGGCCCCCGGGACCTCAACCAAAAGTACGAACAAGTCATATACCGCTATTCAAACTTGTACCAATCTTCAGAATACTCAAAACAACATTGAATCATTAAAACACCCTTGGATTCAAGCCTAAGGATTCCAAAACTTCCGAATTCCGCTTTTGATCAAAATGTCTACCAAACCTCATCTGAATGACCTAAAATTTTGCACACACGTCGCAAATGACACAATGGACCTACTACAACTTCCTGAATTCCATTCCGACCCTGATATCAAAAATTCCACTACCAACCGGAAATGCCATAATTCAAATTTTGCACCTAAATCTACCACGGACCTCTAAAATACATTCCGATCACGCTCCAAGTCCCAAATCACTTGACGGAGCTAACCGAATCATAAAATCCAAATTAGAGATCGAATACTAAAAAGTCAAGACTGAGTCAACCTTTTAATTTTAAGCTTCAAGCTGAGAACCATTCTTCCATATCTATTTCGATTAACTTGAAAACCACAACCGATGGTTTACATAAGTCATAATACATCATACGGGACTAGTCATGCCTAAGAATTGGCGAGCGAAGTGCAAATGCTCAAAACGACAGGTCGGGTCGTTACACCAGCTAGGGTCCGTCCTAGAGATGTAGTCAAGAGTGGTAGGGCCTAGTCCCGATTCTATGCTTTTCCAGCCAAGTCTGAGGCTGAGTCATCTGATATTTTTATCACATGTACTATTTCAGTTTTCATTAGAGATGCTTCCGTTCTATTTGATCTGGGTTCTACTTATTCCTACACGTCATCTTATTTTGCTTCATATTTGGTTGTGCCTCGTGACTCTTTGAGTGCTCCCGTGTATGTGTCCACGCCTGCGGGAGATGCTATTATTGTAGATCGTGTTTATCATTCATGTGTGTTTACCACTGAGAGTCTTGATACTAGTGTAGATCTCCGACTTCTCGATATGGTAGATTTTGATGTTATCTTGGGCATGGATTGGCGTCACCTTATCACGATATATTGGATTGTCACGCCAAGACGGTGACCTTAACCTTGCCGGGATTGCCTCGATTAGAGTGGAGAGGGACTCCTGGTCATTCTACCAGTAGGGTTATCTCTTATATGAAGGCTCGTCGTATGGTCGAGAAGGGGTGTCTAGCTTATTTGGCTTATGTCCGCGATTCCAGTGCGGAGGTTCCTTCCATGGATTCGGTACCAGTTGTTCGTGAGTTTCCAGAGGTGTTTCCTGCAGACTTGCTGGGAATGCCACCCGGTAGGGATATTGACTTCTGTATTAACTTGGTTTCGGGTACTCAACCCATTTCTATTCCGTTGTACCGTATGGCCCCACCAGAGTTGAAAGAATTAAAGGAGCAGTTGCAAGATTTGCTTGATAAGTTCTTCATTAGGCCTAGTGTCTCGCCCTGGGGTGCGCGTGTGTTGTTCGTGAAGAAGAAGGATGGATCGATGAGGATGTGCATAGATTATCGGCAGTTAAACAAAGTCACCATCAAGAATAAGTATCCATTGGCGATGATTGATGACTTATTTGATTAACTTCAGGATGCCAAGGTGTTTTTGAAGATTTATTTGAGGTCTGGCTACCATCAGTTGAGGATTAGGGCATTTGATGTCCCTAAGACTACTTTTCGGACTCGGTATGGGCATTATGAGTTTCTAGTGATGTCATTTGGGCTAACAAATGCACCAGCATCATTTATGGATTTGATGAACCGGGTGTTCAAGCCTTATCTGGATTTCTTAGTTATTGTGTTTCTCGATGATATCTTGATCTACTCCTGCAGTCGAGAGGAGCACGAGCAACATCTTTAGATTGTGCTTCAGACTCTGAGAGACAGCCAGTTATATGCTAAGTTTACAAAATTTGAGTTTTGGTTAGACTCAGTCGCTTTCTTAGGGCATTTGCATCAGCAGAGGGCATTCACGTGAATCCTAAGAAGATCGAGGCAATTCAGAACTGGCCTAGACCCAATTCAGCCACGGAGATCCGGAGTTTCTTGGATTTGGCGGGTTATTACCGTCGATTTATGGAAGGGTTCTCATCTATAGTAGCCTCATTGACCAGGTTGACCCAGAAGGGTGCCCCGTTTAGATGGTCAAACGAGTGTGAGGAGAGCTTTTAGAAGCTCAAGACTACTTTGACTACGACGCCGGTGTTGGTGTTGCCCACAGGTTCAGGATCTTACACGGTATATTGTGATGCATCTCGTATTGGAATTGGTGCGATACTGATGCAGGAGGACAAGGTAATTGGATGTGCTTCACGGAAGCTGAAGGTCCACGAAAAGAATTACCTTGTTCATGACTTAGAGTTGGCAGCCATTGTTCATGAGCTGAAGATTTGGAGGCACTATCTTTACGGTGTGTCATGTGAAGTATTCATGGATCATCGGATCTTGCATCATATGTTCAAACAAAATGAGCTCAATTTGAGGCATATGAGGTGGTTGCAGCTATTTAAAGGCTATGATATAACCATCTTGTATCATCCCGGGAAGGCCAATGTGGTGGCCGATGCTTTGAGTAGAAAGTCAGTGAGTATGGACAGCCTTGTGTACATTTCATTCGTTGAGAGACCGCTTGCATTAGATGTTCAGTCCTTGGCCAATCAGTTCGTGAGGTTGGATATTTCTGAGTCCAGCCGTGTCCAAGCTTGTACAGTCGCTCGATCTTCCTTGTTTGAGCGCATTAGGGAGCGATAGTATAATGACCCTCATTTGCTTGTCCTTAGGGACACAGTGCGGCATGGTGATGCCAAGTAGGTTACTGTTGAAGATGACGGAGTTTTGAGGATGTAGGGTCGTGTTTGTGTGCCTAATATGGATGGACTTCGTGAGTTGATTCTTGAGGAGGCCCACAGTTCCAGGTATTCTATTCATTCGGGTGCCACCAAGATGTATCAGGACTTGCGGCAACATTATTGTTGGAGGAGGATGAAGAAGGATATAGTTGCATATGCAGCTCGGTGTCTAAATTGTCAGCGGGTAAAGTATAAGCATCAGAGACCTGGTGGTTTACTTCAGAAGTTAGAGATTCCTGAGTGGAAGTGGGAGTGTATCACTATGGGTTTTGTTGTTGGACTCAGACTCAGAGAAAGTTCGATGCAGTTTAGGTCATTGTGGACAAGCTGACCAAGTCAGTGCATGTTATTCCTGTTGCAGTTACCTATTCTTCAGAGCGCTAGGCTGAGATTTACATTCGCAAGATCATTCGTCTTCACGGTGTGCCCGTGTCTATCATTTCAGATCGAGGTACGCAGTTTACCTCGCACTTCTGGAGGGCAGTACAACATGAGTTGGGCACGTAGGTTGAGTTGAGCACAGCATTTCATCCTTAGACGGACGGACAATCCGAGCGCACTATTCAGATATTTGAGGATATGCTCCGTGTTTGTGTTATAGACTTCGAAGGTTCTTGGCATCTGTTCTTGCCGCTTGCGGAGTTTTCCTACAATAACAGCTACCAGTCGAGCATTCAGATGGCTCTCTATGAGGCATTATACGGTTGGCGGTGCCGTTCGCCAGTTGGATGGTTCGAGCCAGGGGATGCTCGGTTGTTGGGTACAGATTTGGTACAGGATGCCTTGGATAAGGTCAAGATTATTCAGGATCGACTTCGCACAGCTCAGTCCAGGTAGAAGAGTTATGCCGACCGTAGAGTTCGTGATGTTGCATTCATGGTCGGAGAGAGGGTGTTTCTCCGGGTTTCACCCATGAAGGGTGTGATAAGGTTTGGAAAGAAGGGCAAGTTGAGCCCTAGGTATATCGAACCTTTTGAGATTCTTGAGAGAGTGGGAGAGGTGGCTTACGAGCTTGCATTGCCACCTGTATCAGCAGTTCATTCGGTGTTCCATGTGTCCATGCTCCGGAAGTATCACGGCGATCCGTCCTATGTGTTAGATTTCAGCTTTGTCCAGTTAGACAAGGATTTGACTTACGAGGAGGAGCCAATGGCTATTCTAGCCCGGCAGGTTCTTTAGTTGAGGTTAAAGAGTTATCCTTCAGTTCGATTGCAGTAGAGAGGTCAGCCCGTCGAGGCAGCTACATGGGAGTCCGGGTCGGACATGCGGAGTAGATATCCACACCTTTTCACCAGCCCATGTACTTTTCTATGTCCGTTCGAGGACAAACGGTTGTGTTTTAGAGGTTGAAAATATGATGACCCGATAGGTCATCTTATGCTTTAGAACCTAATCATGCTCTTTGAATCCTTAAATACCTCATTTTAGCCTTTCTCGATTTGTTTGCATGGTCTTGGTATTTTATGGAAGGCTTATATGTTAAAAAACTGAGAAAAATTTGAAAATTTTACCTTAATATCTATTTGAGTTGACTTCGGCCAATGTTTTGAGCAAACGGACCTGGATTATTATTTTGAGGGTCGCGGTGGGTCCGTATCGTGATTTGGGACTTGGGCGTATACCTGGAATCGAATTCGGAAGTCCCTAGCCCGAGTTATCACACTTTGTTGAAATTTGAAGGTTAAAAGGCTTAATCACTTTGAAAGTTTGACCAATGTTTGACTTTATTGATATCAGGTTCATATTTTGGTTCCAAAACCTGGTATAGGTCCATTACAAAATTTATGACTTGTCTATCAAATTTGGTGAGAAGCGGAGTTGGTTTGACGTGATTCGGTTGTCTGGTTGTGAAATTAGAGATTATGAGTTTTCTTAAAAATTTCCTTTGATTTGACGCTCAATTCGTAGTTCAATGTATTATATTGGCAATTTGATCGCGCGATCAAGTTTGTATGATGTTTTAGACTTGTGTGCATATTTGGTTTAGAGCCCCAAAGGCTCGGGTGAGTTTCAGATAGGCTATAGAGTGAAATTTGGACTTCGGAATGTGCTGGTGTGTTCCAGTTCTTGCAGGCCTCAAACCTCGCAATTGCGAGCTCAAGCTTCGCATTTGCAACCTTTGATAGGTATGCATTTGCGAGCAACTCATCGCATTTGCAAAGAGTAGCTGGGGCACCCCAAGTTTGCATTTGCGAACAAGAATTCACATTTGCGAAGTGGGATGGGGGAGGGGGTGCGCAGTGATCGCCATTACGATCAGACGGTCGCATTTATAGAAGATCAATCTTCGCATTTGCGAACAAATCATCGCAAATGCAATGACAACCGAAATGGGAGAGCTTCGCAATTGCGACTGTTTCTTTGCATTCGCGGGGTTCGTATTTGCGATCGCTAGGTTGCAAATGCGACATTTGCAACTGACAAATAGGAGTTAGATGGGATTTTTGTTCATTCTTCAAATTTTCAAAACAAGAAAACCCTAGAGGCGATTTTCCTAAGCACCCTTCTTCCCCAAATCATTGGTAATCGATTCTAATCCATCTTCTTTCAATCTTTCATTATATTTCCTAAGATTTCAACCTAAAATCTAGTGTTTTCATGGTGGAAATTGGGGGTTTGGATGGAATTAGAGATTTTTTGTAAAATTTGGATTTAGATATCAAATTGAGGTTGGACTCCATAACAATTTACATAACCGGGCTCGGGGGTGGATAGGTAATCGGATTTTGGTCCGAAACTCGGGTTTTGACCAAGCGGGCATGGGAGTTGACTATTTCAATAATGACCAAAATTGAATCCTTTGCAATCATGAGTAGTTTCTAAGATTTAATTTGAATCATTTGGTTGGTAATTTGCTAGATTCTTTTGGTTCGGAGGCTTGTTTGAAAGGCAAAGCTGTGGTTGAGCTTTGGGTGGACCTTTGGAGCGAGGTAAGTGTCGTGGTTAACCTTGACTTGAGGGATTAGGACTTGTTTGTCTATTTGCTACATGTTTAGATGTTGGGTACAACGCATATGTGAGGTGACAAGTACTTATGCGTTGTTGTCGGGTTAAATCATGCAGGTGGCACTTGTCCTTTGTAATTATTGCCTACTTTGATCATGTTATCCATGCTTAGACTAGTTACTTGTTAAATTGATCATTCTTACCGTGTTTATGGTGATCATTGAGCACTATTTCTAAAGCTGAGATTGGTATTGTGGAGCTATTGTTGCCGTAAGACTTGTTCTTGTTAGTCTATCTCCCTATGGTTACTTGTTCATTGTTATATGGTAAGGGAGAGTGTTAATGCACGAAGGGTGATGTCGTGCCGTATGTGAGTGTTAGTACACGAAGGGTGATACCGTGTCATATTGTGAGTATTAATGCACGAAGGGTGATGCCGTGCCATGTTATGAGAGTTGATGCAAGAAGCGTGATGTCGTGCCGTATCTATTAATTTATACTGAGAGTGAGAGTGAAAGCATGAAGGGTGATGCCGTGCAGTATCATTGTTTCAGTGTGAGTTTGAGAGTAAAAGCACGAAGGGTGATGCCGTGCAACTTTCTTCACTGTGCTTAATTGTTGTTACTGATTAAAGGCATATTGGCAACTCTGGTTATCTTTTTCGCTGTATTTCTCGTATCTTGTAACCCCTTAGTATGTCCCTCTCCCAATAGTACATGTTTAGCTTTTATTTGTTATTATCTTGTACGTATACTGTATCTGCACATGTTTATTATGTGAGTGTCTTTTCATAGCCTCATCATTACTTCGTCGAGGTTAGGCTCGACACTTACGAGTACATGGGCTCGGTTGTATTCATACTACACTCTGTACTTTTGTGCAAACTTTGGTACTGGCCCCAGCTATTCGTGAGGCGTAGCAGCTTGGATTTGCTCATTGGAGACTCGAGGTAGATCTTCTGACGTTTGCAGACCTTGAAGTCCTCTCCCATTTCTCCTATTGTACTGTTTCTTTTCATTAAGAATAATTGTATTTATTTCAGACCCTGTTTGTAGAAATTCTAGAAGCTCGTGAGTTGTGACTCCAGATTCGGATTGTATTAGATATCATGGGATTTATGTTATTCCGTATTTCAGTTTTAGCTTCTAATTGGGTTAATTGATTCTGTTATTGAAATTGACTAAAATTGGCTTAAAGAATCAATTAATATTAGCTTTCCTAGCAAGTGAAATGTTAGGCGCCATCACGGTCCCGAAGGTGGGAATTCCGGGTCGTGACAGCATACGTGCCAGCTAAGGCCAAGTTTGAGGGCCTATTTATGTATTATGCCGGCTAAATACTTAGATAGCCCTTAAAGTTGACATGTTCTGTAAGTTAGACACTCTAACGTAACTTAGATAGTGACCAAATAAACACTTTATCTTGATTGAAGTGTGTCTCCTGACCTCCTAATGTTGACATGGCAACTTGTGCGTTCTCTACTCATGTTAGAGCGTATGAATAAAAAATTTGTTTTTGGTAATCAGCTTTTACAATGTATTTCTCTGTGGTTCCCGCATTTTATCTAATTTTCTTCTTTATTTTTCTCATTTTATTTACCCACATTGAAATACATTGTAAAATCAAATTACGAAAAATAAACATATCATTCATGCGCTCTAATATGATATGCGCGCAAGTTGCCATGTGAGCCTGAGGATCTCAAAAGAGACACTTCAGCCAAGTTAAAGTGTTTATTCGGTCACTACATAAGTTAGAGTATCAAACTTACAAAAGAAGTCAAGTTTAAGGGCTATCTATATTTGGCCTAATGGTTTTAAAAAGAATTAGAAGAATTAACCTAAATACCTGTTCACCCTATTGAAATAACTCTCAGATATGTGTGTATGTGTGTGTGTGTCTATATATATATATATATATATATACACCAAACCTGAAGAGCCCAAACCAACTGAAGTCAAACCAGTTGAACAAGAAGTTTTTTGCAATCACCTCTCCAGAATTTCCATAAGGAAATGGCATATGAGAGTCATCCTAATTGTCAATTAGTCCTTTACCTTGGATATCATTGCCTTATTTGATACAGGTGCAGATTAACGAACAATAGATAAGCCTTCTACATCTTCCTCTAGTGTCTTTACCAATCATCCTCAAGTTGCCAATACTTATAATATTACTGACCAAAAATTTTTGATTTAATAAATCAGCATGAAATTTAGAAATGCACAAAACAATTGCTAAAAATTCTTTTTTAATTGTAGGATAATTTTGTTGGGAATTATTCCAATGTTTTGATGCAAATGCAACAATTTGTTCCTGTCATCATTTTTCTGCTTTAATATGCCAATGTCTGATGCATCAGCCTCAACTATTTTGAATGCAGAAGGATCAGGAAGAGATAAGCAAGGAAGGTCCTTGACTTTCAATTTCATTTCTCTGATAACGTTGGTGTGGACTGAAGTCCACGGAGGTGGAGGTTTTTTTAACCTATCGTGGAGAGGTTTTAGCAAATTGCTAAGGGTTGGAATGAAATCTGATACATAATTGTCACGACCCAAACCCCGATCCGATCGTGATGGCGCCTCTCGTGAAGACAAGGCCAGCCAACCAACCCAATTCGCCCTTCTCAGAATAGTTAAATATTAATAAACCGTTTCAGCATAATTAGATAATCACAGTCTAAACAAGGATTTCTTCATTAAGTGCGGAATACAACCCAAACACAGCCCAAACCGGGGTGTCACAAGTCACGAGCATCTATCAGAATGTAAATCCACTACAAGGTCTCTAAAATACAAGATCGGAATAACGAATAAAAGAGAGGAAAATGGTGCTACGAACGCTGGCAGTCACCTCCTTAACTCATAAACTCTGCCTCTGATCAGCCAAAACCCGCTACCGGGTGAATAGATACCTGCATCTGCACACAAGGTGCAGGGAGTAAAGTGAGTACTCCAACTCAGTGAGTAATAAGGGTAAATAACAACTGAGCAGTGAGAAATCACGTAAAGCAAACCATCATGCTATACAGGAGCAGTGTAAAACCCTTTGAGAAAAATAGTGAAGCTGTGAAATCTGTAGAAATATCATAGCTCAGTTTAAAACCTCTTTTGAAAATGACTTTTTCAACAGTATACAAACGAATGCAATTCAAATAGTGCAGATAAGCACAGAAGTCCGCCCCTCGGGCACCACACTCAATTAACAGATAATGTCAGGCAATCCGGTAGATATCACATGAAATAGCACAAACAATAGGTAAAGGCAAGCAAATAAGATAAAGTAAACACACAGAACAGTACTAGTACCCGACTCCACATACCGCTGTGGCGTGCAGCCCGATCCGTTTATCGTCGACGGCGCTCACTGGGGTGTGCGAGACGTCCGGAGGGGGCCCCTACGTACGCCGTACGACGCGAACTAAATAAACGTACGAACTACGNCAATATCATACCGCTGCGGCGTGCAGCCCGATCCCATACTCAGTCCAAAAAATCACATAAGCCCCTCGGGCACAATCACATAGAAATATTCAGCCCAAACTTCATTAAAAATATTAATTAAGTTTCAAGTTTAAGAAAAGGTGGCTGAGTTTGCAAAACAATATCAAATACTAGGACTGAGTTCAATGATATGCACAAATGGTAAGAAACCAGTAATAACAATCCCTGAAGGATTCAATCAATTGGCACGAAGCCCAAGTATAGCAATCAGCTCAATTAAAATGATAATAAGTGAATTTCAGTCAAATATGCATCATATTCATCTACCGGGACGGACTAAGTCACAATCCCCAACGGTGCTCTACCCCACGCTCGCTATCCGACGTGCAAGTCACCTCAATATAGCACTACGATGTGCAGATACGGGGTTTCAAACCCTCAAAATATCATTTACAATCATTACTCACCTCGAACCGGCGAAATCTCTAGCTCGCGACGCCTTTGCCTCTGGAATCGACCTCCTCGCGCGTCGAATCTGACCAAAACCACAACGAATACGTCACAATATGCCAATGGAACAATACCCAATCGAAGACAATCCAAAATAGCGAAAATCTCGAAATTAGCAAAACCCGAGCCCCGGGACCACTTCTCGAAAATCAAAAAATTTAACATTAACGGACTCCTTATCTCGCCACGAGTCTATACATATAAAGATTACCAAAATCGGAGTCCAAATAACCCCTCAAATCCCAATTTGAAATATTAAAACTCAAGCCCTAGTTCTTCCCCTTTTTGCTAAGTTTCCATGGATTTCAAGGTCAATTTCACAATAAAATCATGTTTTTAGTTCATAGGGCTTACCTCCAATCAATCCCAGTCGAAATCCTCTTCAATTCCCGTCCAAAAGCTCTCAAGGATGCTCAAAAATGGTGAAAATAGGGCTTAGTTCGCGGATGAAATATTTATTAAAACCCTTCTATCCAGCTGACATTTCTTCTATGCGAACGCGAGGGCCCTCTCGTGTTCGCGATGCATAAAAATTCCACTGGCCAATTTTTCCCTTCGCGAACGCGGTGACTTACCCGCGAACGCAATGCTTTAGCTGCTACTACTACGCGAACTCGAGCCTTATGCCGCGTACGCGAAGAACAAATATTACGGAACCTCAAATCCTCTTATGCGAACGTGGCACACGTCACGCAAACGCGATGCATACTCCCAGAGCCCTTCGCGAACGCGATGATCTATACGCGAACCGAAGCACAAAGACTAAGGGACCCAACTCTCTTCTACGCGAACGCGTGCTCCTCACCGCGAACGCGATTCTCCAGGACTTTCCCTTACGCGAACGCGGGCCTACCTTCGCGAACGCGGGCCTACCTTCGCGAACGCGAAGGCCAAATCTGGCCTGCACCTGCTGCTGCATTTTCTACAATATTTTCCAACTCGAAACTCCCCGTTAGCCATCCGAAATCACCCCGAGGCCCCCGGGACCTCAACCAAAAGCACCAACACATCCTAATGCATCATCCAAACTTGTTACAATCATCAAAACACCTCAAACAACACCAAAACTGTCAAATTACATCGGATTCAAGCCTATGTTCTTCTAAAACTTCCGAAACACGCATTCGATCAAAACCCAACCAAAACACCTCCGAATGACCTGCAATTATGCACACACATCACAAATGACATAACGAAGCTACAACAACTCTCGGAATTCCATTCCGATCCTCGGATCAAAATCTCACCTATCAACCGGAATTCGCCAAAATACTAACTTCGCCAATTCAAGCCTAGTTCTACACCGGACCTCCAAAACCAATTCCGATCACGCTCCTAAGTCACAAATCACCTAACGAAGCTAACCAAATCATAAAAACTCCGATCCGAGCTCATGCACAAATAAGTCAACTCTTGGTCAAACCTTTCAAATTCAAAACTTTTAATTGAAACTGTTCTTTCAAATTCATTCCAAATTTTCCTGAAAACCAAAACCAACGATCTACATTAGTCACAATACATAACACGGGGCAAGTCATGCCCGAGTACTGGCGATCAAAGTACAAAAGCTCGAAACGACCGGTCGGGTCGTTACAATAATTAACACATCCTAAAAATATTTGAAGCTGGGTCTTATCTAAAATTTTGTCAGAAAATTTGTTAGTAAATTGTATGGATCTTTGAATAGGGACAATGGTTCCCTGCTCGATATTGTGCCCAAGAAATCGGATGTTGATTTGGAAAAGACTATATTTAGTTTTTGATAAAACTAATCCATCTTCTTTGATAACATTAAAGAAAACTTTTAGATGTTTAAAATGTTGATCTATGCTAGTAGAAAATACTAATACATCATCAATATAGACAATAATAAATTTTGAAAAAGGATTAAAAATATCATTCATTATCCTTCGAAATTCGGAAGGAGCATTTTTTAAACCAAATGGCATTACATTCCATTCATATTGTCCAAATGGTACCTAAAAGCAGTTTTATACCTTTCTTTGGGATCTATTTGAATTTGCCAAAATCCTGATTTTAGATCAAATTTTGAAATTGCAGCATAAAGCCTTTGAAATAAATCCTTTTTGTTTGGAATAGGGTGTCTAATCCAGCGAAGTGCTTTGTTCAAAGGTTTATAATTGATGACTAATCGAGGGACACCTCGTTCTATTTCAGAGTTTTTATTGACGTAAAAGGCAGCACAACTCCAAGGGGGTCTGCTTGGAGAGATGACGCATTTTTCAAGAAGATCATTGATTTCTTTTTGCAATGAATGGTTAGTTCGTGATTCATCTGAATAGGACGAGCTTTTGTGGGAATGGTTTTCTCATTAAAGTCAGGTTCGTAAGGGAGCCTAACAATGTGCTTCTTGCGATTCCAAAAGGCTGTAGGTAAATCAGCACAAAATTCTTCTTGGATTTTGTTTTCTAAAATTTTTATCTTGGATTGGAGAGAAGAATTTCGAAGCTGCTATTGTAACCTTTGGAACGCTACTTCTTCTTTGAGAAAATTGATCTGTGCTTCTTTACTTTTTATGGTAGACAAGAACTTTGCCATTGGAGGTCTATCGAAAGAAAGAAAGGTTCTACCTCTTATGCGTTCGATTAGAATTCCTTGTTTTGTTACCACAAAAGGTATGAGCTCCTCGATAAAGGGAGTACCTAATATAACTAGATTAGTAAGGTCTTTTACTAATAGGAAAGAATTTGAGGCTCACAATGGAGAATTTTCTAGGGAGGTTCTAACTTCATCATTGGAGAGTTTGAAGCTAATTCCTAGTTTTCCGCCGTTAGCAGCCCTAAGACCTTCTTTGGTTTTTTCAAAGAATTTGGTTGGAATGAGCCCTTCTTATATGTAGTTGAGATCTGCACCTGTATCAAATAAGGCAATGATATCCAAGGTAAAGGACTTATTGACAATTAGGATGACTCTCATATGCCATTTCCTTATGGAAATTTTGGAGAGGTGATTGCAAAAAACTTCTTGTTCAACTGGTTTGGCTTCAGTTGAATTGGTCTCTTCGGGTTTGGTAGAGAGCTGTTGGAGAACAAGACGGTCTAATTCTTGTCCAGCCTTAATTTGTCGAATTTCTTCCTTAAGGAATGCTATCTCAATTTGGAGATCTTGGATAGTTACTACCTTAGGCTTTTGGGAAGGGAATCTACTGAGGATATCAATAATATTGTAAGTATTGGCAAGTTGAGGATGATTGGTAAAGACACTAGAGGAATATGTAGAAGGCTTATCTATTGTTCGTTTGAATTGCTCGAGATAATACTTCTTTTGCTCAGAATCTTGGAGATTGCTTATTATTTCAAGAAGAAGATCATGTTCTTTGGAGAGAACATTAATCGTAGGTTCTTCTTGACTAGACTGAGATGACGATGATTTTGTGTCATCATTTTCGAGTTGGTGAAATTGTTGTTCAAGTTCATCATCAGCAACATCAGAAGTGTCACTATCTTCTAATAAAAGTTGTTCGATCTGGTTAAGAACAGACTCATCTAAATCAAGATTTCTAACTTTGTTAGACAACTTGCAATATTTGGCTATATGTCCTGGTTTGTTGCACTTGAAACATTTGCCAGAATTGGGAGTTTGGAAGTTTGGAAGTTTGTTGGTTTATGTTTACTGGGAAAGGTTTTGGATTTATAAGGAAACGGTTTGGTTTTCCTAAACTTAGGTGCAGAAGACCTATATTTCGTAATCTCCATATCCTTGGTTGTTCGTCTCTTATGAGGCATTTTACTACAAGGTGGTAAGCCAAATTGTTCACAAAAACTACCTAGATCTCGGCGAGTCTCTGTTCTATCTTTGGCTAATTGTCTCAATATCTTGTCATGTTGACAGATTTTGAGAGTGACATGTTGAATGAGACTGGTAAGTTGCTCATAGGTGAGTTGTTCATAAGGAATAATATCACCAGAATGCTGATTTTGGAGTTCTTCTTTAACTAAATCCCTAAGAGACTTAGGTAGGCCATCTAGGAATTATTCTTTCCAATATGGGAGATTTCCATCAGGGTTTTTGTAGATTCGGGTAAGAAAGGAATCTTTATACCACCTGAAATTAGAAAAGGTTTTACACTTAAGGTTGTTAAGTATCTCATAAGATCTTTCCAGAAAGATACCTGGACTACCTATGAATGTTTTGATAATGGTATAAATCAGGGTGTTGGTTGAATCAGGAATGATAAGGCCATCCTTAAGAATTGGTTCTCCATTGAATAAACTCGGACACTTAAGAGAATTTGGTTCTTATCTTCTTCGCTAAGATGGGTATCACGCCATCCTTTAAGTTGACCTGTGAAACCTGCTACTAAGACGTGGGTTGTAAGTTGGCCAGAACAGTTATGAGAAGTTCGGTATGCAGTGGCTACCATAGTCATTTGCTGTAATTTGGCCAAAATATTGTATTCAAAACAACCATCTATGTTCCATTCATCGATATTATTGGCATTATAGTTATTTTGCATTACATTGGGTCTCTCTTAGATGGAGTATCCTAAGCTATCAGGGTTTTCTCAAGTTCTAGGATCCTATGCTGAAGGTCAGAGAACTGAGGATAGTCTTTAGCTTGGTGGATCTGAAGTTCCATAGCGAAAGTTCTAGGGATCTCATAAGGTTTAAACAAAGAGATTAAAGAAGTGGAGGCATCTGCTGGCTTAGAACAAGTAGATGCTGAAGTTGTCTTTGTAACTAAATATTCACCAATAGGTTGTAAGTATTTGTTCGTATAATTATTTTGTTCAAAAATAATTTTAATATCTTTACCTGTAATAGCTTCATTTTTGTTTCTTAATTTGAAAGGATTAGCTACTACTGAAGTATTTGCATAACTTGTTGAAAATCCTTGTGCCTCTGAGATGACTTCTTCTCCAGAGGAGGTTTTCCAAATTTTTGAAACGTTAATTGATTTAGAAAGGAAAATCCAATTGGTGATATTCAGCATAAGCTTCAAACCATTCAAAGAAATGAATTTGTTCTTTTATGAAGTTTAAAGACTCATAGTAAATACTTTGGAGTTTTTTTCTATCGTCTCATTGAAAATTCTAGAAAAACCAAGTTTTTTTGAAAATATTCTCTTGTGAATAAAAATTTGCTCAAAGTTTTTCTTTATCAATTTGGAAATCTTTTTCCAAAATACCTAATTCAGCACCTAAAGCTGAGTAAGTGGGAGATTGCGGTTGTTCATAATTAACTTCTGTTAGAGGGGCTGTTTCTACAGAAAATTTGGCTTGTGGGATCCTAGAGTCAAAATTAACAGTTTCGATTCTAGAGGGGAAAGAAGATATTGAATGTCTTCCGGACTAAATCTCAGACTGTACCGAAGAGGACGAGACGGAGACTCTTTGGCTAAGGGACCTTTGGAAGGAAATGGCTACAGATCTGCTAAATATTATTGGATTTGATAGACCGTAGTATTTTCCAGTTTCTCAACCTGAGTAGCATCTTGTAGTAACCAGTTTTGTAGTAGAGAAACTTGGCTCTAAGAAATGGGTTTAGGTATTGACAGGTGAGATCTTTGTAGATCTGTTTTGAAAAGAACAATTTCTCCTTTATGGAGGGTTTTCATGTCTCCAATGTTAAAGGCAGAACTCATGGCTTTATACTGTATTCTATAAATAATTGCTACTGGGAATGATCCAATTTTGGTTTTATAATTGGCTATTTTAACATTAAGAGTTAAATAATCTAAGATATTTCTATCTCTAAGAGACACCGTAAAATTAGGAAAACAATCAAAGTAAATCGGACCGCTACAAAGGCTAGTTTCTACCATTCCTAGGAGGGAATCATTGAAGTCTAAAAATTTAGAATCTCTAAGACAGAGGAGTAGAGACGTGTCTAGACCTTCCCTGGACAGAGGTCTAGCTGCAATCTGTACTAAACCAAAATGGAGATAATTGTATTTTCGCCTATATTTTTCAATAGACTTTGGGTTTAAAAGTTTGATTTCCTCATGATCTGATTCAAGAGGAATGGTTTGCTCAATTGTAGAAATATGGTAATCACTGGTTAAGGGCCATCATAAAGACTTGTAAATTGTGGACTGTGGATGTTTAGAGATCTTCCGGTCATCAATTGATTGCTGCAAATCAGAAAAGCTAATTTCTTCTTTGAGTTTGGGATTAGAGGAGGATGATGAGGAGAAAGATGAAGAAGTTGGAGAGGAGAAGGAATTTTTTGAAGGAGAGGAAAAAGGATGGAAGAAAGACATGGCTTAGATCTGCAAGTAATTACAACAAAATTAACGATGATAACTTTAATGCTTCCTGTTCTTGGTTCAAGAGACCATTGGGTTCCATAAGGATAATATTCATGTTTTTAACTCAATAATATGTAGAAAAGTTAGATATGAAAATCAAATATATGGATACATGTCTTCTCTTTATATATAATAATTAAATCTAATTATTTCTTAAGAAATTGTGCTTTAGGATGACCCAAAGGTTATAAATAACCATCTATAAGCCAACTGAGAATTATCATATCCACTTTTGTCAAAAAAAACTGCTTACAGTGTATATCTGGAGGGATCACAGTGCCATCCTTAAGAAATCTTCTTAAAAAAGTATAAGATTTAAGAAAGATATATAAAAGAAGCCATATATCTATAGATTTGAGTTTGCTTTATCAATACCAATAAAAGCAAGTTAAAAACAAGAATAATAATTCTTACTTCCCCCCATGGCCCTTTTCCTAATTTTACGGTGTCTCTTAGAGATAGAACTTGGATTCTTTGACTCTTAATGTTAAAATAGCCAATTATAAAACCAAAACTGGATCATTACCAATAGCAATTATTTATAGAATACAATATAAAGCCATGAGTTCTGCCTTTAACACTGGAGCCATGAAAAACCTCCATAAAGGAGAAACTGTTATTTTTAAAACAGATCTACAAAGATTTCACCTGTCAATACCAAAACCCATTTCTTGGAGCCAAGTTTCTCTACCACAAAACTGGTTACTACAAGATGCTATTCAGGCTGAGAAACCAGAAAATGCTACGGTCTCTCAAATCCAACAATATTCTAGCAGATCTGTAGCCATTTCCTTCCAAAGGTCTCTTAGCCAAAGAGTCTCTGTCTCGTCCTCTTCGGTACAGTCTGAGATTTAGTCTGGAAGACATTCAATATCTTCTTTCCCCTCTAGAATCGAAACTGTTAATTTTGATTCTAGGATCCCACAAGCTAAATATTCTGTAGAAACAGCCCCTACAATAGAAGTTAATTATGAACAACCTCAATCTCCCACTTACTCAGCTTTAGGTGCTGAATTAGGTGTTTTGGAAAAAGATTTCCAAATTGATAAAGAAAAACTTCGAGCAAATTTTTATTCACAAGAGAATATTTTCAAAAGAACTTGGTTTTTCCAGAATTTTCAAGGAGACGAAAGGAAAAATTTCCAAAGTATTTGCTATGAGTCTTTAAACTTCATAAAAAATTAAATTAATTTATTTGAATGGTTTGAAGCTTATGCTGAATATCACCAATTAGATTTTTCTTTTTCTAAATCAGTTAGCGTTTCTTCGAAAGTTTTGGAAAACCTCTTCTGGAGAGGAAGTCATCTCTCAAATTCCTCCAACACAAGGGTTTTCAACAAGTTATGAAAATACTTCACTAGTAGCTAATCCTTTCATATTAAAAATGAAAATGAAGCTATTACAAGCAATGATATCAAAAATATTTTTGAACAAAATAATATTTACAATCTCTTGGTGAATATTTAGTTACAAAACCGCCTTCAGCATCTACTAGTTCTAAGCCAGCAGAAACCTCGACTTCTTCAATCCCTTTATTTAAGCCTTGTGAGATCCCTTGAACTTCTGCTTCGGAACTTCGGATCCACCAAGCTAAAGACTATCCTCAGTTCTCTGACCTTCAGTGTAGGATCCTAGAAATTGATAAAACCATGATAGCTCTGGATACCCCATCCAACGATTCTTCTGTACAGGTTCTCCGAGAAGTTGATTCTAACCAAGAAACCAATTCACAGTCAGAACAATTTCATGACAATCCTCCCCTAGAAATTTCCGCTGTTAGAACAGGATCCTTCAACTGGCGTCAACTGCAAAGGAATTACTATTCTAGAGCTACCTATCCTGGTGTAGCCTTAGAAGAAAGACCCAATGATATGCAAAACAATCATATTGCCAATAATATCTATGAATGGAACATAGATGGTTGTTCTGAATACAATATTTTGGCCAAATTACAGCAAATGACTATGGTAGCCACTGCATGCCGAACTTCTCATAACTGTTCTGACCAGCATGCTACCCATGTCTTAATAGCAGGTTTAACATGTCAAATTAAAGGATGGTGGGATACCCATCTTAGCGAAGAAGATAAGAACCAAATTCTCTTAAGTGTCTGAATTGATTCAATGGTAGAACCAATTCTTAAGGATGGTGTAACGATCCAACCGGTCATTTTGAGCATTTGCATTTCGTTCGGCTATTTGAAGTCTTGAGCAGCATGATGTATTATGACTTGTGTGAGTCGTCGGTTCCGGTATTTCAGGTTATTCGGAGTCGATTCAGAAGAATGAATTTCTTGGTTTAAGCTTTAAGTTGGAAGTGTTGACCGAGTTTGACTTTTTAGTATTTGACCTCTGATTGGAGTTTGAATGGTTACGTTAGGTTTGGATGGTGATTTTGGACTCGGCCGTATGCTCGGATTTGCATTTGGATGTTTCTAGAAGGTTTCGACGCTAATTGGCAAAAGTTGGAAATATTAAGGTTTGGAATGTTCATAAGTTTGACCGAGAGTTGACTTTGATGATATCGGGTTCAAATTGTGGTTTCGGGAATTGAAATAGCTTTGTTATGTAATTTGGGACTTGTGTTCAAAATTTGAGTTCATTCCGTGTTGATTTGATATGTTTCGGCGCGAGTTTTGGAAGTTGAAGATTCAAAGTTCATTAAGTTTGATTTGAGGCGTGATTCATCGTTTCAATGTTGTTATGTGTGATTTGAGGCTTTGAGTAAGTTCGTATTGTGTTTTAGGACTTTTTGGTATGTTTGGATGGGGTCCCGGTTACCCCGGATGTGTTTCGGGTAAGTTTTGAACAAGTTTAAGCATTTCGGCGCTTTGATGATGTTTTGGAGCGAGTGAAGTGCGGAGGGCACATTTTAGAGTGCCGAGTCAAACCTCATGTGCGGACCGTAGAGGAAAAGTTCGGACCATAGAGGATATTTGCGGACCGGAGAGGAAATGTGCGGACCGCAGAAATCCTCTTGCGGCCACAAAAAAGAGAATCTGCAGGTTCGATGGTCTGACTTCGGACACTTATATCTTTTAATCCGTAAGAAATTTGGAGATGATCCAAAACTGAAAGTTTTAGTTCTTTGAGTTTTATTTCAAGAAAGGTAATTCATTCATCATTTGGGAATTTGTACAGAAAGTTATGGCCAATTTAGTGAAACCTGGTAGTGCAATCACTTTGAAGTGCAACCGCACAATTTGGATTGCGGCCGCGGAACCTGGAATGTGCGGACCACACAAAAAAATGAGTGGTCAACACAATGGGAGGTCAGATTTTGTACTATATAAATGAGGGTTAGAGTATTATTTCACATTTGGCCTTGGGAGCTTGGTTTGTGGCAATTTTTCGTGGGTTTAACAAGAAATTCATCGGGATATGTGATTCTAACTCGGATTTGGTTGATATACATGGATATATCATTGTTTTCATCATTTAATTAGTATTTTGAGATGGAAATTTGGAAAAAATTGTAGAAACTTCATAAACTATAGTTTGAGGAATTGAAGGTCGAGTTCTGATCAGGTTTGACTAATTTTAGTATGGTTGGACTCGTGGTTGAATGGATTGTCGGATTCCGAGACGTGGGCCCGAGGGTTGAATTTTGAGTTGACTTTTTATTAAGAACTTATCATATTCATTTGGAATTGTTTCCTTGGTCTTCATTTGATGCATTTGAGTTGCTCTTGGCTAGTTTCGAGTCGTCCGGTGGTCGGTACGCACGATATGGCATTTTTGGGAGCATCGTTTGGCCTGCTTGGTATTGGATTTGGCTTGTTCGAGGTAAGTAACACTTGTAAACTTGGTGCTGAGGGTATGAAACCCCGAATTACGTGTTATGAGTTTGGTGTTGACATGATGCACTTGCTAGGTGACGGGCGTGTCGGCATGCACCGTGTGAATTGTGACACCGTTATTTTTGTGGTACTGTTTAGTTACCTGATCTTATCTCTAACCATGAAATCTCTACGTGCTAAAGTAATTGCGCTGTAATTCATGTTAGAAACCATGTCTAGCTACATGTTTATTTTGTTGAGACCCACCGAGGTCATTTCCATTGATGAGTTATATTCTTACATTGCATTTACATACTTAGTCATACGCATTCATATGCATATCATATCTCAGTCTTTGTTACCATTTATTGGTACATCACATCATTATTTTTGGGTTGATTTTTCATGACATTGAGAGCCCGAGAGATTGGAGAGATTGATGACTGAGTGAAGTCGAGGGCCTGATGGTGAGGATGTTTAAGGGATCGGGCTGCACGCCGCATCATGTTTTTTTGATTTATGCCATGATTGGCTTGTTATAGCGCTTGGGCTTAAGGAGCCCCTCCAGAGTCTATACACACCCCTAGTGAGCGCAGGTACCTACTGAGTGCTGAGTGCGAGTGTCGAGTGCCGAGTGATTGGGAGGACTGAGTGACTGTGAGGGCTGAGTGGTTGTGATGACTGAGTGACTGTGAGGACTGAGTGCATCGATGTACCGAGAGTATGCATATAGTTTTATCACTGCATGTCATCACAATTTGCATGCATATATTGACATGTAGGCATAGAGATGTATTTTCCTCATGCCATTTGAAAATGAAACAATTACCTGTTGAAAGCCTTTGGAAAAAATCACAATTTCAAACTTACTCATATTTTTGGTGATTTCGGTAAAAGATTTGTTTTTACTGATATACTTGAAAAGCAAGCCTATTTTCTGAAACTGTGAACGAGCTGAGCATTTTATCTCTGAGTTACTTCTTTTATTATTTTCATTATGTTGTTACGAACTGTTGTTGGCTATTGGTGTTGGACTTCGACCTTTGTTACAACTCATCACTACTTTCAACCTAAGGTTAGGTTTGTTACTTATTGAGTACATGGGGTCGGTTGTACTCGTACTACACTTCTTCACCTTGCGTGCAGATGTTCGATGTTGATATTGTTGTGTTCGACGGGAGCTGGATTTAAAGATGTACCTGCGTTCCGATTATAGCTGCCCCTTGTTCATGGTAGCTCTAGACTTATGAAAGATCTGTTCATGTATATTTCAAACAGATGATGTACTTTAGTTCATATCAGACATTGTGAATTCTAAATATTGGACGCTCATGATTTGTACTACCAGTCATTGGGAAACGTGTAAGATTCTGATATTTTCTTTTACTTAATTGTCTTATCGAATTTCATTGGAATTGGGTAGTTCTTAATTGTCTTACCTAGCGGGTTGAGTTAGGTGCCATCACGACTGGTTGGATTTTGGGTCGTGACAAGTTGGTATCAGAGCTCTAGGTTCATAGGTTCTACAAGTCATGAGCAAGTGTCTAGTAAAGTCTTGCTGATCGGTATGATGGACCTATCTTCGAGAGAATACAACCATTTAAGATAAACTTCCCATCTTTATTTCCTTATCGTGCGGCATTGATTCAGCTTGAAGTGTAACTTGTTGAATTTCTTTCACGCATTCGTATGCGCGTGTGAGCGCTCAGTATTGGTTATGCATCAACGTCTTGTGATTCCATGGATGAGGTGCAAGATGTAATTTTGGTATGCTGATGATTGGCCAGTCTTAAGGACTTGAGGCCGGGTTTTAACTGTAGCTTGAGCACAGGAATTTTTCTTGTGTGGGCACGTGCTTTTGGACTTATATGTCTGGTAGTGTCCTTATGAGTGGAATTTGTGGCTCGATGAATGGTTGGATGGCTATATGGTGAGTATAATGTGACTGCAGGATGTGTTCAGATGGATTGAATGTGTGAGAAGAGTTTGCTTGAGATGTAAAAAGGACCATTGGGTGCTTGATTTTTGTTTTGATGTGACGTATAGTCTCGAGTTATGAGTGTATTGGAGGATCTTTCATGTTGTTTAACTGTGGAACGAAATAGGTTCTCATGCCTTATTGGTGAGTTCAGACTCAGGAAGGTTAAGTGATTGCGTAGTAGTTATGGCTGTGAAAGGGTATAAAGAAATGTTAGTTTGAGGCTAAATAGGTGGGTTATAACCTGCAAGGTAATCTACAAATTTGTGATTTTTATGATGTTGTGTGGAGGTTTTCTTTTCTACCAATGGGTTATATTTGTGCGATTCGAGTTTGGATCGGTTGTAATAGTTGACCTGACTGTCACGAGAATGAATGCGAGATTTGTAGATGATTTGAGGTATTAGATGGTTTGTGTTAGATGAGCTTATGAAGGATTTAGTTGAATCTCACTACGGTCTTATGGCAGTAACGAAGTATGGTTATTGTAAGTTATCAGATGTTCTATTCCCATGGCTTTGAGCCAAGTGGAGGAGTCTGCTATCAACAAGTTGATTTCACGGTTATGTGTTGTATTGGTTTTGGTTTGAGGTATACTTGTGCATCAGTTATGACGTGCAGAGGTTGAGATCAAGGATGACTGGAGTAACGGAATTTCTGGATACGGATCGTATTACACTCTATAAGTATATGGAAATCATGGGACGATTGAGTGGTTATTCGTGAATGATGTAGTGTGCATGGAGTAGGAATTTGCTTGGTTGCGTTAAGGTGGGATTACTTCTTTGGGTGTTGTCTGCTAATAGGGAAGAGGTCGCTCGGCCTGTTTGGGCGGTGAAATTGAGATTTGAGTAGAGTGGACAACTCTCGAGAATGGTTCTAATGGATTCAAGATTTGTATGTAGCAATTGAGAATTTTGCGGATTTGTATATGGCTACAATCTGAGATTTAAGTTGGATGGTGTCGAGACTTGTGGCATTTCTATAACCTTTTGGATTCTACATATCAGTATCAGAAAGGTGAAGGAAATGGCTTTAGATTCGCAGAATGTTCTCTTCAGAGTGTGGTTCTATGGTAGAGTTTGTGGGGTGAGTTTTGGTGAAGGATCGTTGTATTCTAGCAAAGAGAAGTATCAATTTGAAGGCAATTCGGAAGGAACTCAGAGAAATAGGACAACTTGGTAGTAGGTTGGATCTGCAAAACAATGGATATGATCGGTTCTTTGGGTACATATGATGTGGTGAGTCTCTTCAGGTGTTTTGTGGCAATAATCTTGGGTCTGGTGACCTGCTGTCACGACCAAATATCCCCTCCTTTGGGTTTCGTGATGGCACCTAGTCTTAAGGACTAGGTAAGCCTAATAATTGCGGAATAACAACAATAAATAATAACGTCTAATATTCTTCTGAAATAAATCCCTTATACAATGAACATCTTCCCCAAACCCGATAGTACAAGTCATAAGCTCTACAGAGTTTCGCTACCATTTCTAAACACAACCGTATGGAAATAAGTACAACAGTGAAAATATAAAATAGGAAGGTGACTCCGAAGTCTGCGAACGCAGCAGCAGGGCTACCTTGAGTCTCCTCGGCAAGAATCCACACAGTTACTAGAGAACAATACCTAGATTTGCACAAAAAAATGTGCAGAGTGTAGCATGAGCACACCACAGCAGTGCCCAGTAAGTATCAAGACTAACCTCAGTGGAGTAGTGACGAGGAACAGTCGAGACACCTACTGGTCAAATGAAATGAACAGGATATGATATTAAAATATCGAGATAAAGATAACGAGGTAATATCAACAACGGTGAGAAATAAAAATGCAAATAGTAGGAACAATAAAGGGAGAACACGGCTAGTAACAAATGATACCAAGTAAATCAGATAAACAAGTAAATCAGGTAACCGAGCACATCAGATAACCAAGTAAATCAACACTGACATAACAGGAGCTGAGACAAGTAAGAATGTATTCAAATAAAGAAGGCAATGCCAACTCAATCACTCACATCATGTCTAATACACAATCGCGACCATCTCAATCCTCGATTTCTCATATCATATTCTCAACTTCCGAACCTTGAGCACACATGGCACCTTGTGCTCCCATATTTTCCATCTCACTCTTAACAAAAGAAATCCACATTTTATACAATACATAATGTCCGTACAAATGCACTCAAGATGTTCAAGAAGTCTCATTTACCTAATATAAGTAAATTACAAATTCTAAACTAATTAGGAAAACCAGCGAGAAAAGATGAAGCTATTTTTAGAAATTCATTTGAATAAAGAAAGTACCATTTTCTATTAGAATACAACATCGAATGAATTATTACCTTTACCACGGGATTTAACAATTTATAACTTAGTAGAAGTTCCTTTTAAGTAGAATACAACCTCAGACGATTTAAGGAAAAATTTAGTTGAGAAACCAATTGAGTCAAAAATGTAGAAATTATTGAAGTTTGAAGTATTGAAATATATACACACACACAAACACACACACACACACACACACACACACACACACACACACATATATATATATATATATATATATATATATATATATATATATATACGGCGAGGTATTGACAAAACTATGGGTTCCAACACAAAGAATCACAGCAGTAAGGGAATCTAACCCGTTAAAACACCTGAATTGATAACAACAAATAAACACAGCAAACAGAAAGTGCACGGCATCACCCTTCGTGCTTTTACACTCACAGCATATCGACAGGGGATCTCCCGGGATTCCGTCCCGTAGTCCCAAACGTAAGTGCTTGGGGGATCTCTCAGTATCCTCAGCATATGAGCTAGGGATCTCTTGGTAACCCGAGGATCTCTTGGTATCCTCAATATATGTGCTGAGGATCTCTTGGTATCCTCAATATATGTGCTAGGGATCTCTTGGTATCCCGAGGATCTCTTGGTATTCTCATTATATATGATGGGTATCTCTTGGTATCCCGAGGATCTCTTGGTATCCTCAATATATGTGCTAGGGATCTCTTGGTATCCTCAATATATATGCTGGGGATCTCTTGGTATCCCGAGGATCTCTTGGTATCCTCAATATATATGCTGGGGATCTCTTGGTATCCCGACCCAACAACATGAACAATAACATCCCGGCAAGGGAATCAACAATATGAACAATAACATCCCGGCAAAGGAATTCAGCAATATAAACAATACATCCCAGCAAGGGAATCAACAGTATGAACAACAACATCCTGGCAAGGGAATCAACAATATGAACAATAACATCTCGGCAAGGGAATCAACAACAATCCAACAATCCAATCACAAGGAAGTTCCCATAACCAAGAGTATGATTACATAACAACAAGAAAATCACGGAAAAACTAAGAAGCACAGTAACCTTAGCAAACAACAAAGAGAACAACTAATTAAATTAAGGCAATTAAGGCCAAGTAATGGGTAAGAGTTAGAGGAAGGCTAACAACATCGTATGGAGCATATAGAGGTAAATTATGCAATTAGATAACTCAATCATAACAGAATACTTCCTATATGATGAACATAAGGACCTAAGAACCCTAAAGGCAGTTTTCCCACAAATAAGTCCAAGCACACACTTGTCACCTCGCGTGCACGGACTACAATTAGCATGGAAGACTCAAATCCTAAGGGAAAGTCCCCCACATAAGCTTAGGCAAGATATTTACCTCAAAGATGACAAACTGATACTCAAAAATGCACTTCTCGAGGAAAAGACCTCCGGAAGGCTCAAATCTAACCAAATTAACTTCTAAGCACAAACAAAACACATAAGAAACTATTCCGGATCATAAAGTCTCAATCTTCAACAAAATCTAAAAATCGATCCAAAAGTCGACCCCCGGGCCCGCACCTCGGATCCCAACAAATTTTACAAAATTCGAGTGCCCATTCCAATATGAGTTCAACCATACAAAAATTACCAAATTCCGACACCATTTCGTCCCTCAAATCATGGAATTTCGTTTTGAAAATTTTCTTCAAAAACCAACATTTTCCCTAACTAAAAACACAATTTAAATGATAAAAACAAAGACTAATTCATGCAATATATTTAAGTCTCAGTGAAGAACACTTACCCAATCGAATTATCTGAAGAACCCACCAAGAATCGCTCAAAACCGAGGTCTACAATTCAAAATGTGATAAAAATGGTGAAACCCTCGATTTTTGGAATATATTCTGTCCGCCCAGGCATTTGTACATCGCGATCGCGGAAGAAATGATGCGATCGCGTAGAAGGAAAATAGCCACTGTCCAAAAATGTGCTACGCGATCGCGTAGTGAATGAAATTTTCTGCTGCCCAAAGCTACTCTTCGCGATCGCAAAGAGAAAGATGCGATCGCGTTAAAGGAATAATTTGTTGCCCAAAAGAAAGAACTATGCGAACGCAGACATAGAAGATGCGAACGCAAAGAAGGAACACACAGACTTCCACAATCGCGAACGTGGTCATGCGAACGCGATGAACAATTAATACCTCCTCCAAAATTACTCTTCGCGATCGCGGAGGAGAAGACACGAACGCGAAGAAGAAAACCAGTTGACAGATAACAGCAGTTCAAAATAGGAGAAAAATGGCCCACAGCCCACCCGGAACACACTCGAGGCCCCTGGGTCCCCGTCTAAACACACAAACAAGTCATATAACCTAACACAGACTCGCTCGAGGTCACAAATCACATCAAACAACACCGAAACGACGGATCACACCATGAATCGAACTTATGAACTTTCAAATCTTCAAATTTCTAAACTCGTGTCGAAACCTATCAAATCAATCCGGAATAACACCAAATTTTGCAGACAAGTCCAAAATGACATAACGGAGCTGTTGTAACTCTCAGAATCGCATTCCGACCCCGTTCTCGCAATAGTCAACTATGGGTCAAACTTCTCCATTTTCCAAACTTCAACTTTTTCAACTTTAGCCGAAATGCCTCAATTTACCCTACGGACCTCCAAATCTGAATCCGGACGCGCGCCTAAGTCAAAATCACCATACAAAGCTATTGGAATCATCAAAAATTCATTCCGGGGCCGTTTACTCAGAAGTCCAATTTCGGTCAAATTCTCACCGCTTAAACTCCCAAAACTAGATTCATTCTTCCAATTTGACTCTGAATCATCCGTTTACTGAATTCGACCATGCACGCAAGTCGATACTCATATTATGAAGCTGTTCCAGACCTTACGCCGCTGAACGAAGCTTAAATTCTCAAAATGACCGGCCGTGTCGTTACATCCTCCCCCTCTTAAAACCAACATTCGTCCTCGAACGTGCCAAGATTCGCCTCGAAGTTCTCAAATCATTGAATGCACACTTCCAGCATACACCCGTGGGTGATCCCACATCACCCCAATCCTCATAAATCTGATGACACCATATCAACTGAAATTTAGCCATTCTAGAAATACGAATAACCCTTAGAGCCGAAATCCCCATCTCCCATTCATTTCCAAAAGACACGATTCTAAATCCATGTCCGGTATCAGTTTCAACTAGCTGCAACCACTTATGCCTACACCCACAGAGTACAACCACATAACATACACACCACACATACGCCTGTAATAACATTCCTGATCACAATACTTGCCCAAAATCAAATCCTGCATCGGCCATAAGCCTCATATTCGATAGGAACCTGTTTCAAACCTCCACAACACTGACGATGATACAATAACCACGAAAACCATACAACTAACACCCGAATCACCAATTCACAACTACCAACGGGCACACACTCCACAAGCTAAAACTCAAGAAGCACAAAATGAAAATGACTGAATATGGAAAGGGAACACATAAAGGAACTATCAAACAAGTCCGTCAAGCACAAATTTTTCTATCAAAACTAATTTACAAAACAATCTACAAGAAAGAATTAAAGCATATAAAAGAATCACAAGGATCTCATACTGACATAACTCCCACCGCAGTACACGGCCCGGTCTCAACACATCAAATCACATGAAATAACAAGGGTCCTGCCCTCAACTCTGGATCTCAAGTATGGTACACATCAAATCAGCTGGAAACTCTCACTAGATCAATTCCGTCACAATTTACAACAAGTGCTGGCTCCCACACTAATGGAGCATAAACGTCACGGCTCGTGGCCAAAAATAGCCATAAATCACATCAAGCCTACCGAGAAGGACAACAAAAATTTACTACTAGTCTCATAATTCTCGATAATAAATAAAAACAAACGATAGACACGGCTATCACTCATAGAACCTTCCAACAGATTGCAAATCATGAAACGCACCCATAAGTGGAGGAACAAATAGGGGAACTCACCCCGATAAGCAGAACTGTAATGAACTACGGATGGTGCTCCTCTATAAGAAATCAAAATCATACCTGAATGACATCATCTGGCGCAACGGCCTTAAGCCTACCATATGAAACACATCAACGGGCCAGGCCTCCCACTCTTGGGCGCCCTCTACTAACCGGAATACCTTGTTGTGACACATCTGCCCGAAATCTAGGGAAATCTCTCACCATGTGGCTGGTATCTCCACACTCAAAGCAACCTCTCTACTGACGTTGATGTGGGAACTATGCGGTATGGGTACTTTGAGACCCATGAACACCTGAATCACTGTGAAGCCTGAAGCACAAACTGAACTGGCTGACCCATGAACCTCCACCATGTCGTACCCTGCCTCCAGAATAAGGGCCAGCAGATCTCTTCGGTCCACGAGGCCTCCTCGCCTCCCTGTGCTCTCTTACTCCAGATCTCATATGTCCTCCCGCTCCCTGTCCCATATGCCCTCTAACCGGTGAGCGGTCCCTACCACCTGCTGAAATGAAACATCTGACTCCAACTCTCGAGCCATGCTGAACCGAAGTGACTGAGGTACAAACTCTCTCGAAACATCTCTAAAAATTGAACCCATGTAAGTGAAGCTGCATCGGCCGGCTACCCAACTCATACGTTTGCCACCACTGATAAGCCGCTCCGTCAAGCTAGAACATAGTAAAAGCAACCCCACTCGTCTCTGCAATATCCATAGTGCTGATAATGCGATGGCACTCCTCCATGAAACCCATTTTGCTCTCTTAAGCCAACCCGCTGAATGTAAGAGGGTCACATTTTCTTGAGCCTTGCAAATCTAAGTTGTTCTCCCTCGGATGCTGCTGCCCTGACCATGGGCTGAACTGGAACCACAAATTATACCGCCATGACACCTAGGACCTGACTAATGGGAACTCACTGCTCTGAGTATGGTCTAGTTGCGGCACATACTCCTCGTCGGCCTTTGCCTCTGCCTCTAGCGACACCTGCTCCGGGAGAAGCGCCGTCGATAACTGCAGCTCGTGTCCTCACCGTCGATGAGAGAATGGAATGATAAGAGTTCAAACTCCGGGATCAATAAGCTCGCACGATAGGAATGAAAGAAGTGAGATTGTCATAATAGTTCTGTAGCCTCTCGAAGAAAAGTACACACGTCTCCGTACCGATCCGCAAGATTCTACTAAACTAGCTTATGAATCGTAGCACCTATGAACCTAAAGCTTGATACCAACTTGTCACGACCCAATTTTCCCTCCGTTAGTTTTCATGATGGCACCTAGTCTTAAGGACTAGGTAAGCCTAATAATTGTGGAATAACAACAACAAATAATAACATCTAAAATTCTTCTGAAATAAATCCCTTATACAATGAACATCTTCCCAAAACCCGGTAGTACAAGTCATAAGCTCTACAAAGTTTCGCTACCATTTGTAAACACAACCGTATGGAAATAAGTACAACAGTGGAAATATAAAATAGGAAGGTGACTCCGAAGCCTGCGAACACAGCAGCAGGGCTACCTTGAGTCTCCTCGGCAAAAATCGGCACAGTTACTAGGGAACAATACCTGGATCTGCACAAACAAATATGCAGAAGTGTAGTATGAGCACACCGTAGCGGTGCCCAATAAGTATCAAGACTAACCTTAGTGAAGTAGTGACGAGGAACAGTCGAGACACCTACTGGTCAAATGAAATGAACAGGATATGATAATAAAATATTGAGATAAAGATAACGAGGTAATATCAACAGCGGAGAGAAATAAAAATGCAAACAGTAGGAACAATAAAGGGAGAACACGGGTAGTAACAAACGATACCAAGTAAATCAGGTAACCGAGCACATCAGATAACCAAGTAAATCAACACTGATATAACAGGAACAGAGACAAGTAAGAATGTATTCAAATAAAGAAGGCAATGCCAACTCAATAACTCACATCATGTCTAATACACAATCCCGACCATCTCAATCCTCGATTTCTTATATCATATTCTCAACTTCCGAACCTTCAGCACACACGGCACCTTGTTCTCCCATATTTTCCATCTCACTCTTAACAAAAGAAATCCACATGCTATATAATAAATAATGTCCGTACAGATGCACTCAAGTTGTTCAAGAAGTCTCATTTACCTAATATAAGTAAATTACAAATTCTAAACTAATTAGGAAAACCAGCGAGAAAAGATGAAGTTATTTTTAGAAATTCATTTGAATAAAGAAAGTACCATTTTCTATTAGAATACAACATCGAATGAATTATTACCTTTACCACGGGATTTAATAATTTATAACTTAGTAGAAGTTCCTTTTAAGTAGAATACAACCTCAGACGATTTAAGGAAAAATTTAGTTGAGAAACCAATTAAGTCAAAAATGTAGAAATTATTGAAGTTTGAAGTATTGAAATATACATATATATATATATATATATATATATATATATATATATATATATATATATATATATATATATATCGCATCACCGCATCACCCTTCTTGCTTTTACACTCACAGCATATCGACAGGGGATTTCCCAGAATTTCGTCCCGTAGTCCCAAATGTAAGTACTTGGGGGATCTCTCTCAGTATCCTCAGTATATGAGCTAGGGATCTCTTGGTTTCCTCAATATATGTGCGGATCTCTTGGTATCCTCAATATATGTTCTAGGAATCTCTTGGTATCCCGAGGATCTCTTGGTATCCTCATTATATGTGCTGGGGAGCTCTTGGTATCCCGAGGATCTCTTGGTATCCTCAATATATGTTCTAGGGATCTCGTGGTATCCCGAGGATCCCTTGGTATCCTCAATATATATGCTGGGGATCTCTTGGTATCCCGAGGATCTCTTGGTATCCTCAATATATGTGCTGGGGATCTCTTGGTATCCCGACCCAACAATATGAACAATAACATCCCGGTAAGAAATCAACAATATGAACAATAACATCACGGCAAGGGAATTCAACAATATAAACAATACATCCCCGCAAGGGAATCAACAGTATGAACAAGAACATCTCGGCAAGGGAATCAACAATATGAACAATAACATCCCAGCAAGGGAATCAACAACAATCCAACAATCCAATCACAAGGAAGTTCCCGCCACCAAGAGTATGATTACATAGAAACAACAAAAATCACAGAGAAACTAAGAAGCACAATAACCTTAGCAAACAGCAAAAAGAACAGCTAATTCAATTAAGGCAATTAAGGCCAAGTAACAGGTAAAAGTTAGAGGAAGGCTAACAACATCGTATGGAGCATATAGAGGTAAATTATGCAATTAGATAACTCAATCATAACAGAATACTTCCCATATGATTAACATAAGGACCTAAGAACCCTCAAGGCAATTTTCCCACAAATAAGTCCGAGCACACACTCGTCACCTCGCGTGCACGGACTACAATTAGCATGGAAGACTCAAATCCTAAGGGAAAGTTCCCCACACAAGGTTAGGCAAGATACTTACCTCAAATATGACAAACCGATACTCAAAAATGCACTTCTCGGGTGAAAAGACCTCCGAACGGCCCAAATCTAACCAAATTAACTTCTAAGCACAAACAAAACACATAAGAAACTATTCCGGATCATAAAGTCTCAGTCTTTAACAAAATCTAAAAATCAGTCCAAAAGTTGACCCCCGGGCCCGCATCTCGGAACCGACAAATTTTACAATATAAGAGTACCCATTCCAATACGAGTTCAACCATACAAAAATTACCAAATTCCGATACCATTTCGTCCCTCAAATCATGAAATTTTGTTTTGAAAATTTTCTTCAAAAACCAACATTTTCCCTAACTAAAAACGTAATTTAAATGATAAAAACAAAGACTAATTCATGAAATATATTTAAGTCTCTGTGAAGAACACTTGCCCAATCGAATTATCTGAACAACCCACCAAGAATCGCTCAAAACCGAGGTCTACAAGTCAAAATGTGATAAAAATGGTGAAACCCTCGAGTTCGGAATATATTTTGTCCGCCCAGGCATTTGTACATCGCGATCGCGGAAGAAATGATGCGATCGCGTAGAAGGAAAATAGCCACTATCCAAACATGTGCTACGCGATCGCGGAAGGGCTTATGCGATCGCGTAGTGAAGGAAATTTTCTGCTGCCCAAAGCTACTCTCCGCGATCGCGTTAAAGGAATAATTTGTTGCCCAAAATAAAGAACTATTCGAACGCAGACATATAAGATGCGAACGCGAAGAAAGAACACACAGACTTCCCCGATCGCGAACGTGGTCATGCGAACGCGATGAACAATTAATACCTCCTCCAAAATTACTCTTCGCGATCTCGGAGGAGCAGACACGAATGCGAAGAAGAAAACCAGCTGACAGATTATAGCAGTTCAAAATAGGAGAAAAATGGCCCGTAGCCCAACCGAAACACACTCGAGGCCCCCGAGACCCCGTCTAAACACACAAATAAGTCATATAACCTAACACGGACTCGCTAGAGGTCACAAATCACATCAAAAAACGCCGAAATGACGGATCACACCATGAATCAAATTTATGAACTTTCAAATCTTCAAATTTCTAAACTCGTGCCGAAACCTATCAAATCAATCCGGAATGACGCCAAATTTTGCAGACAAGTCCAAAATGACATAACGGAGCTGTTTCAACTCTCGGAATCGCATTTCGACCCCGATATCGCAAAAGTCAACAATGGGTCAAACTTCTCCATTTTTCAAACTTCAACTTTTCTAGCTTTCGCCGAAATGCCTCAATTTACCCTACGGACCTCCAAATCTGAATCCGCACGTGCGCCTAAGTCCAAAATCACCATACGAAGTTGTTGGAATCATCAAAAATTCATTCCGGGGCCGTTTACTCAAAAGTCCAATTCCGATCAAATTCTCACTGCTTAAACGCCCAAAACTAGATTCATTCTTCCAATTTTACTCTGAATCATCCGTTTACTGAATTTGAACATGCACACAAGTCGATACTCATATTATGAAGCTGTTCCAGACCTTACACCGCTGAATGGACCTTAAATTCTCAAAATGACCGGCCGGGTCGTTATACCTGCATGGCTTGGTTGAGTTAGAGAGACTCAGTTTTGATGGCCTGGTTATGTTAAAATGGGTTTCAAAAAGTTCTCAATGATTTCTATCATGGTTCAAGGTGGATATTTCCTACTGGTGTGAGGAACATGTTGTGTATTGGGATTTTCTCCTGGATGAGATCAAATGTAATGTTTCTGACTGATCTCTTCCCATAAACTAACACGGCTAAAGTAGCATAGAAAGCCACCCAGACAATCTCCTCACCCCAACTTAAAATTGTTCATTGTCCCGTATGGACATCATAACTATAAGAGGGTAAAAGAAACTCCCTGGTAGGCGAAAGGCCGAAGCACTAGCAACTCATGGGGTACTCAGACTTCTCCCAGGCTTGGTCCTTCATGCGGGTACCTCACACTTAGTTCCAACCATCTGGTTTGTTGTTGCATCCTTCCAATAGCTTTGCTTTCCCTGCTCCTGGAAAATCAAAAATCGACACTACAAACATAATACAATTAAAATAATAATAATAATAATAATAATAATAATAATAATAATAATAATAATAATAATAATAATAATAACAGTAAAGCTGGTTTGCCTCCCAACAAGCGCTTGATTTAACGTCGCGGCACGACGCGAATCACTTTCTGCCTCCACTTCGAACTTATGAATTGGGCCCCAAGTTTTGATTCTGCTCTATGATCATGCTCTTGGGGAGATACAAATTGTTGCAAGCCAAACATTAAATGACACTTAATGAACTATTTGGCTTTCAACCGAGGAGTGTCATTTTGCCTAGACGGCCTTGAAAATTTCAGAATATAGGGCTCATCTACTTCTTCCTTTGACTCTTGCATAGGCTCATAGAGATCAAATTTCATTTCAGCATCTGCACATAATGTAGAGAAGTGTTTGAAACGAGGTCCAACGCGCTCAAATACATGAACTTCAAGATTTTTAACCTCCTCAACACCAATCACACTAGAGTCAACTAAATTTGTATCTTCAACATCCCTGGTTGACTCTAGTATTACTTCTTCAATATTGACATCCTCAAATTCT
The DNA here is from genome assembly GCF_001879085.1 of Nicotiana attenuata. Lineage (NCBI taxonomy): Eukaryota > Viridiplantae > Streptophyta > Magnoliopsida > Solanales > Solanaceae > Nicotiana > Nicotiana attenuata. The sequence continues at coordinate 37,782,949 of NC_031996.1, read as the reverse complement.
AGTTGGTTAGTTTGTTGGTTTTCTCCTCTGACCTCCTCCATTTGCACCTCAATCTTAGCATCTAATTCATGCTCTTCTTGGCTACTATCCAGAATATTTGCTTGTTGAGCATTAAATACCTCAACTAGGTGACTCACTTGTGCCTCCAGGTTGCGAATAGCAGCATCTTGCCTTTGTATGTGCAGTTGTTTCTCATCATTTTATTCCACAAGGTACCTTAGCATATCCTTGATCTCTTTTAGGTCATCATCCCTAGGTTCTTTGTTCCTATTAACTTCACAAGAAAAAGAAGAACCATCAATGTAAGGAGTTGGGGAAAGATAAGAAATATAAGCACAACCATGAAAGTGACCATCTTGTCCACCACACATATCACATACATTCCACACATAAGATTGAGTTGGTGCACATAACTCGCTCTCGGAAATATTTTGATAATTTTGTCATGGGTTTTCTTCACAATATGCATAAGGAGGATTAAAAGTAGAGTTACCAACATCAAAATTCCAATATTTCTAGGATGCCATGTTTCTCAATTAACAAGTAAAACAAAAATAAAAAATCAAATACAACAAAATAAAAATAAAAGTTCAAACTTGTAACCTAGCAATGTGTACACCTACAGCTACACCGTTAGTTCCCCGACAACGGCGCTAAAATTTGATCACGCCCAACTCTAGTCCTAAAAAGGATAAGCGGTCACTACAAATATAATCCGGTCTAAAAGTCCGGAATCGAATCCCACAAAGAACTAAGGTTTCACTATAACTGTTCAATATCACTCGGAAGACAAGCTCGTACAATTCCTAAGTTATAATATTAAGATTTTTAAGTCTAACTAATTAACTAACAAATTAAAGAAGTAAATTAAAAATTAGGGATACTAAGGATTGGAGAAAAGATTAGGAGGTCTAGAGTTATGATTTCCCCAATTGTCGGAATCCTTCCCGCTACGTCTTCTATAATTTCGCCTAAGTATTCTCTACCGATCGTGAGTACTCTGGGTGTCATAGCTCTCTCTCGAGCAATTACCATAATTTACTAGATGTATTCTCTCGAACTACACTAGCTACTACTAATTCACCGCTCACTATGATCGCACCAAGGTTTCGTTATGTCTAATCCCGCCTTTAAACCCTCCATATTGATCTCTCATATACGTTAGGAGTGATGTTATTCAACAACTACCTAAATATGTACTCTCTCTCATAGTCAATCGATGGTCATTCAATCAACAACAACAAACACGTAATTGAACAAGTAGAGAATCCCAAACTTAATTATATAAAAATATAACAAGAATTCATCCTACAAAAGATTCCATCAAAACCCTAGATAACAAATTAGCTATTCATAATAGTATGCATAACTAGAATACTAGAATTCATAACAAATAATGGAAATAAGAAGAAGGAAGTGAAAAACACGTAGAAGAATTACCGCCTTGCTCCCAGTGTGTTCTTGCCTCTTTAGGTCGAATCCCCGGTCTCCTTGGCCTCCTTAGGTCTAAATTATGTCAAAAGTATGTCAAAGGTACTCAAAATACCGTTTTTCCATGTATATACACCAAGTAGGGTCGGGACCAAAAAATTATCCGTTCTCCTATGCGAAAGAGGACACTTATCCAGGTCAGGACGACCGCGGCCGTGGATTCAACCGTGGATCTGGCTGCGGATTTTACCCAAGTTCTGTCCGCAGCCGCGGTCAGTGCGCGGTCGCGCACTTGTCGCGCATTTTTCTCCCTGTTCTGTTTGGAACTTGGAAAAACATAAAACTTGTAAATTGTAGCCCTTTGAATTAGCTTTCCAACCATATATTGTGGAGCTCAAATAGAGTTCTGAGTGAAAAGTTATGTGCATTATAGTAGATAGTGCGCAATATGCCTACTCGATTCTTCGTTTCGTTGCTCTATCATCCGTTGATCCCTGAACACGATCCCGGCTTAATTCCTTGGGCTTTTACTCAGACTTCAGAGCTCCAAATCACTTGAATTCTAACATCTACATAGCTCGAAATCACTCCTACAAGGCATAAAACACACAATTAGTGCAAAACACTAGCGATTAAAGCGCAAACTCAACTGAAGTGCGGTGAATTGGAATGTAATAATCGACTAAAATACGTAATTATAGCCTATTATCATGGATACACATTAATCTCAAGAAAATCTTTAACTTATGAAAAGTTACCATAAATATTATATACACATCAATCATCAAGAATATGTATTCTGTCCAAGGGTCTAATTCAGCTCCAAAATTGGAAAGGAAGTATGTGGAGAAGAACAGTAGGAACCATCCACAAGAGGTTATAGCTGGAGTTGCAGCAGAAAATTCTTTATGCCCTTTTTCTACTTCCATTGCTTATATAACTAATAAATAATTTAACTAAAAAGCCAATAAAAAAATTAGCTAGAGTTAAGGAAGTAAAACGGAAGAACTATAACTGTATAACCCAAAAATTACATCTTGGTTTTTATACAATTAGATTTACAAAAAAAGAGGGTTAATCAACGTCAATGTTAATATTCATTAGCAGATCTAGTCCTTTTAATATTGTATGTGTGGTATCAGATGATTTTATTTTAGAGTGAGATAAAGTTCACCCGGCAAGGGTGAGATTTTCCTCTAAGCTTTCTGGCAATGATGGAAGATGATAAGGAGTTGAATATTCCGATTCTTCTTGTATGTATTAAATAAAGAAGTGTAAAAGTATGCTTTCTATATATTCAATAAAGAGAGAATGTCAATGATATTCACTACAAAAATATTTTATCCCCTTCTGGAAGTACATCTCTTCCTATTTATAAGAGCACATGAGCCACAAAACTCTAGATAGTACAACAGAAAAGAATATTCGTTAGTATATTCCCTAGGAAATCTAAATCCTAAAACTAGCTGTAACTACGTGCCGAAGGCGGGTGATCGTCCCCGTCCTCATCTTCTATTATACCACCTCGACCTCGACGGTATTTTTTTTCTTCACATGACCTTGACCTTTTGGGATTAGGTTGACATGTCACAACATTGACACGTCTTAGTCTTCAAAGGCTTTATCACCATTGACCAGGTCAAATGCATGAATAGCAAATTTTCGCCCATACAGTTAGTCCTTCCGCTTGTCGAAGTCGTCCTCAGGGACGGGCTTGATAAGTGGATAATAATGATCGTGGTCCTCTTCAGATATGGATGACGTGGCGTTATAGGGGCCGCATATTTCAAACTCTTGTTGTCTTGATTTTCCTGGGGGACCTTTGGAGAGGACCTGACGTGGATAGGACGTGACGTCATTCGTCATGATGACGTAGGTTCCCGACGCATCGCATCAGGATATGTGTAGCTCGTGGATTGGTTCTTCCATTTCTCCTGCGGCTGTAATCATGACTCACTGCCTCGAATCCCAAGGTTCCTTTATTATTAAAGGGGGTGATCGCCGATTCTGAATTTTTCTTTCACTTTTATTTCCAACATTTGTTTCATCTTCTTCTTAAACTCTCTTTCTCTGCTTACTGCTTCTAAAGCCTTCTTCCATTTTCTCAACCCTTTCCCTTCTTTAAATTTCCCGTATCTTACAACCTTGCCTAACTTGCCTTCTGATGTAAACGAGGAGATTCAAGCTATTCCACTTGCTGTCGCAGCCTCCATTCGCGGAGGAGATGCCATCTCCACCATTAAAGTGGAGGCTCTTCCCTCAGTGGAAGAAATTATTTCCCGCAACCCCGATGCAAAATCGGATTTGCAACGATAGCCGAAGGCGGTGAATAAGGTTTTTCGATCCTCTTTAACGGCCGAACGTTTAGCTGAGTTCAAGGCTAACCAATGATGATGAAGTGTAAACTTACCGCCTTGGGTATTGTGTACTTTTTGCTTATCCCTTCACCATTGGCTATTCATTTCTTCTTCCCCCTTTAGTGGAATAATTTTGCCATTTTTACGGGGTCTATCCTGCCAGCGCCCTTGGTTTACAATGTGATCAAGATGTTGTCTAAGTTCGTCGAGCTGGCTGACATCGAGATCACCATGTGGCACCTAGTGCACCTGTTCATGCACAGCAAATCCCTGGTTCTCAGGATGGACGACAAAGGTAGTCGACAGTTTTGGCTCGACTTTTTTTTGTCAAGATCGAGGCCATCGTGGCTGATGTCGTAGATTTTCCTGAAGCTTGGAACCGTACTCGTAAGTATTCGTATTTAGCTTCGTCCTTTCATATAGTCGTGTATTTTGAGTTTGTGAGTTAACCATTCTCATTTTGCACCTATCGCTCGACCTCTTCAGTTGGTGGCGCGTCTCGCCTACTGGGTTAGGCAAGTCCTTCCTTGCACTGTAGGGATCCGTGACTAGTCGAGCTTTTGGATGGCGTTGTGTTTGTACTCGCCCATTTTATTGTTCTCATCTTTATATTTCTTTCTAGGCCCCGCCAAGGAGGTTTCTAAAATCGAAGTCTTATTTTAGGAGAACGAGGTGCATTTCTTCCTCTACTCCTGCCCCTATTTCAACCGCTACACCCGTTCTCCCTTGGCTCCTCCCTGCATTGAAGATTAGGAAGTTTCTTCGCGTGACGCGGACCTGAGGCCCTGGAAAAGGAAAGTTGTTGTGGGGGAGACGGAGTACTGGTAGCGGTTGATAGGCCGGAAATCTCTCCCGAGGTGACAATGGCCGAGGGAGGTATAAGGGCAGCCTCAGAGGTGCCAGGGTTGAAGGCATTTAATGTTGTTTCTTCCCTTCGTCCCGAAGAGGATGAAGTTTCCATGAATACCGATGATGATGGTGCTGCACGTCTCGGATGTGGGGAGACTTCATCTTCTGTACCAGCTCGGGAAGCTTTCCCCACTGACAGGAGGAAAGACAAGATGCTCACTGAGCAGGACGAGGAGCGGGCCGAGTTTATTGACGATGAATCTGATTCTAACCTCGACCCCGATCACGAGATGATCGACAGTGGGACAACTCAGGTTGAAGTTAGAGTGAGGGGGGGGTGTCGAGGACCATCACGATCCTAGTGAATCACGATTTACTTAAGAACACTAAGGACGATATTCAGGCCTTCGGCCCCTTCTGATCCGATGCAGAGCATAGGACTCCCGGGGAGTTGAGTGACAGTACCCTGTCCAAGAGTGTCGCCGGCCTCCCTCTCAGGGTAAATCATTCCTTTCCTTTTTCACTTTCTCTTCTTTGCTTAGGTGTGCTTTCAGGTCTTACTTTACGTTCTTATCTTTTGTATGCAAACCATTATCATGGAGATTGAGAGCGTGCGGAGGGAGAAGAGACAGAAAGAAATCTACCACCAATTATAAACGAAGTATGAGGAGTTTTGCGAGAAGTATAAGGAGGCTGTGAGGCAGCTCCGCGAGGGAGCCAATGTGCCTGCCATAAGGGAGGAGCTGAGAAAGAAGGATGAAGAGTTTCTTGCTTTAGTGGAGCGACTCAACGCTCTCGAAAGAGCATCGAAGAGGAAAAAGGAGGAGCTCGAGCTGAATAAGGGCATTGAAGCCTAGTGCCGCGACCTCCAGAGTCAGGTCGATCAACTGCAAGATCAGTTGAGTGAGTGCCAGTTCGAAATAGAGGGGCTCTGGGGGGGAGGGATTAGCTGGTAAGCAGCAGCTAATCGACAAAGCAACGTCCTCCTTGAGGGAAACTCAGAAATGGGCCGCTCTTTTAGAGTTGGCGAACAGAACCCTTCGTGCTAACTGGGACAATATTTGGTTGATGGCTCAAGCTAAGGAGGCTAGGATCAGGGAGAGGATTGGCGAATTGGAGAAAGAGAACGCCGAACAACAAGGGCGGGTTTCTGTTGTTGAGGGTGAGAATGAAAAATTTCTCGACCAGCCCTCCACTTCTCATGCCTCTGAGTTTCCAGCCATTCCACGAGAGCATTACGGGGAATGGATCCTTGTCGAGGCTCTAGTAGAGGTGATTCGAGAATTAGGTCACACGGGCTGGCCTGCGGCTATGACCCTGACACGCCTCCGCCTGATGCCGAGGGCGATGATAAAGGAGTCTTTCCTGAGCTCGAAGACGGTGCCTGGTGCGATTCTGCTTACAACCGAGGCAAGGATGAAGATGGTGATGGAGATCAGGACGGTGATTGTCGTTAGAATTTTCCACCCTTTTAAACTTTTGTACTTTGTACTTTTTATTCTTCTTTTTTGTTGGCGTCTTCATGCGCCTTTGTAAAGGCCCTTATCTGAATATAAAAGTTGGTTTTTGTTTTGCATTCACTTTTCTTATCTTTGCATGTTTTGTTATCGTACTTGTGTGGTTTGCTTCTGTACTTCCTTCCTTCATTGTTGTCCTTTAGGTTGTGATATTCGTGGGGTTAAGTGGCCATGGGCCGAGGATTTTTTGTTCGAATTGGTCGAATGTCCATCTTTTTAGTTAAAGCGAGGCCTAGGACCGAGGAGTTTTGTTCGAGCTAGTCTAACATATCTCTTAGTTGAGACGCGGCCGAAGACCGAAGGGTTTTGTTCGAACTGGTCGAAATGCTTTTTAGTTAAGTCGTGGCCGAGGTTCGATGAGTGTTGTTCGAGCTACGTACTATTTAGTTAAGTCATGGCCATGGGCTGATGGGTGTTGTTCGAGCAAGTCGAACATACCTTTTAGTTGAGTCGTGGCCAAGGTTCGATTAGTATTGTTCGAGCTGGCCGAACATACCTTTTAGTCGAGTCATGGCCTTGGGTTGATAGGTGTTGTTTGAGCTGGTCAAAAATACCTTTTAGTTGAGTTGTGGCCGAGGTCTGATGGGTGTTATTCGAGCTGGTCGAACGTACCTTTTAGTTGAGTCGTGGCTGGGGGCCAATAGGTGTCGTTCCAGCTGGTCGAACATACCTTTTAATTGAGTTGTGGCCAAAGTCAGATGGGTGTCGTTCCAGCTGGTCGAACATACCTTTTAGTTGAGTCATGGCCAAGGGTCGATGGGTGTCATTCGAGCTAGTCGAACGTACCTTTTATTTAAGTCGTGGCAAAGGGCTGATGGGTGTTGTTCGAACTGGTCGAGCATAAATCATAGTCGAGAGACTTAGGAGAATCAGTTTCAATGAAAATGTATCTCATTTATTTCAACAACATTGCATTGATTACATCATTTTGCCCTAAGGAATTTTGGATGAATTTACAAGTTTTGGGTGCTGGCTGGCGTCCCAGTCCTAGTCCCAATATATCTAGTCCCTTCATTGTTCAATTCAGAAATTCCTGAAGAGTGGGGAAATGAAATATATCTGTCCTCATGTACTTCAACTCGAAATTTCCCATCTGTTGTCTCATTGAAAACCTCCTTGAGAAAATGTTATTGGGACAAAATTCAAGTAAGGAAAAAAGAGTATGACTTACGGGCTTGTTTCTCAGAAGTTAAAGTACTTGAGGTGGCTGAAGTTCCAATTGTTTGGTAAGAGCTTTCCTTCTAATGTCCCTAATTGGAATGAACACTTGTCTGCATTTCCTATTGTTTGCCTTGAAAATGGTAATAACAATTAGATTTGATTTGGTGGTTCTAAAAATATGTGATCTATTTTTGTGCTAGTTGCTAAGCAATAGATACTAAGTGACGAGATTAGAAAATAATATAAGAGATTGAAGATGGCTTTAGAAACCAAACCAAACCATTGAGAATCGGGGACTCGAGCTAGCGTGTGCGGGGCCACGATGCCAAGTTAGATGCCCGGCTAAGGGCAATTGATGGAGGATTAACAACTATTAGGGTTGTGATTGCGTCTCTTTATGACCAATAACGAGCAATAAATGAAGAATGATTAATGATATGCAATAAATATAAATAAAGCAATAAATGTAAGCAACAGAGCCAAATAGAGAGTATGTTTAAGTTAGAGAGCAGAAAGAATGTTCTTGTATTGAATGAAGCATATTGTGTGTGTTTCTTGCGTATCAGATGTGCTACAAAATGACAAGGATCCCCTTTATATAAGGAGGGAAATCCCATCCTAGTACATGAGCAATTATTACAAAGAAACATAGTTGGAGCAGCTACTTACTAGTCTGGTACAGACTAGTGTTTCCCTTGCAGGCTTTGTCAGCTTTGATCATATGCCTTGGGAACTTTCCACTTTTTTACTATGACCATCGATCGGCACTGCCCCAAGGTTGGACGTCGATAACTCCTCGGATGCGAATCTCGAACATATCCTCGAACCTTCGGAAACGTGCTTATGAGTTGTCGTAATGACCGAAAATTGGAACCTCCAATTTTACCGTATACAGATAGTCCCCGCATTTCTTAGATAAAATGATAAGAAATGGCTCTGACACCGATCTCCTCGAGCCTCCTGTAATGATGTCATGTATATGACATCAGCTTTGCGATAACTGAGACGTCCCATCGAGGTGTCTTTCCTAGGAACATTTATTACACTGCTAGTCTATTTTTTTCTTCAAAGTAATAACGCCGCCGCAAATCCGTCTCCCAAAAGTATTGATTGCGCCTGTCGATACATTTCTCAAAAAGGGCATTGATTGCGGTCAGTTACGCTGCCATATTCCTATAAATGGGGGCTTTCTTGAACCCAAACTTCATTCCATTGCTCTTCTACTCCTTTCTTCTTTTCATCCTCATCCAACCTTGTTTCCTATGTTTGAAAACCGTGGCCATAAGGCCATATGGCAATGTTTTCATCAGTTATGCCATGACTCTTCCCCAGGGCTTTCCCCTACTGAGTGGGACTACATTGGTTTGTTGTTGTTGTTGTTGTTGTTGGCTCAAAATGATGAGAGAGAAATCTCAAATTATCCTTGCATTAAAGGATATACGGACTATGAACTTCTACTTATCTCTCTTAACTACCCGGTGCGGCGTTTCACTCCTTTTGCTTTCCGTGGAGTGAGGTGGTGCCATCTACTAACTGTTGCATCCCGCACCGGCGCAACGTTTCAAGAAGTGGCTTCACAATAGTGGCACTGGCGGGACCCATCCTCGCCAAATTTTTCACCCAGCCACTTCTTCATCTTTTTCTACTTCTTCATCATCATTTTTTGCTTCTTCCTCATCCTTGAAGATTCCATTTGGAAGGTCGAGGTGGGGCCCCGAAGAAACGATTCTCGAAGGCATTGTTCCTGAGGATGTACCCCCGAGAGTAGTTTAGAGTTTGAGCTGTTAGTTTTGCTTCTTTGTTTCTGTGTAAAGACCCTTCGTGGGCTTTTGTAATCATGTGTAATGTTCCTTCATGGGCTTTTTGTAATCAACGTTTATTAATGCAAAGAAGTTTCTTCAATTTGTCTCTGATTTATGTTGGATTTTCCTTTATTTGCATTTGTGAAGAATCTGAGCGCATGACTCTACTGATCGTTCCGAATACTGAACCCGGGTGTAGGTATTTCCTCGGCTCCTGATTGATTAGCACGATATCCTGTGGAGCGCTTTGTCATCCCTTGGACTGAGCCCGGGTTGGATAGATACAAGCTTAGGCCACCGGGACCCCCGACTGAAAATAGGGCTTCGAATCTGTAGAACGAAACCTAGCCCTTTAGACCCCGTCAATAGTCCTCGAGGGGGAACTCGCTTGGTCGTCCGAGAATAAAGATAGCCTTTAGTCTTACGAAAGCAGTCCCTGAGTGAGAGTTCTCTCAAGCTCGGGCGACCATAAAAATTGCTTTGAACTTAGGGTAAGATAACCTTAAGGTATTGCAGATAGATCCCTTACGAGGGTTTGTCTTGGTTCGAATAGCCCCTGGATTAAAGTAACCGAGAGGACGTTTAATTGGACCCGAAGGCGAGAAACAGCCCTAAGGTTTTATCAGTAGTTTTTGAGTGAAACTTGGCTCAGGCTTAGGTAGCTCGGGGGCCGGATGATCGGGTAAATGACCCGCACTTGCAATAGGAGAATCCTCGAGGTAGGGTACCACCTCGAGGTCAAGCCCATATGAGTAGGTTTTTAGAACTTATCTTCTTTTAGACAGAGGACCTCGAGATCGGGTACCATCTTGAGGCTTATGATATCAATGGCTCCCTAGAGCCTATCTTCTCGAGGCTTGTAACGATGTCAAGGGCTCTTTAGAGCCTATCTTCCTTTTGATAGAGGTCCTCGAGATTGGGTACCATCTCGAGGCTTACGATATCAATGGCTCCTTGGATCCTATCTTCTTATTGATAGGGATCCTCGAGATCGGGTACCATCTCGAGGCTTGCAATGATGTCAAGGGCTCTTTAGAGCATATCTTCCCTTTGATAGAGCTCCTCGAGATCGGGTACTATCTCGAGGCTTACAATATTAATGGCTCCTTAAAGCCTATCTTCTTTTTGATAGAGATCCCTGAGATCGGGTACCATCTCGAGGCTCTATTGATCTCCGTGGCCTTTTGATACCCAAAACGTCGTATGACAACGTTGATCATATGGCATGGTAACGGGGCGACCGAGGTGATCCTGCTAGTACATCTTCCCAAAGAGATAATGGCTTAGTCAATATTTTTAATTTGTCCTTTGAGCCAGGCGGACAGTCGCCTCTTGCTCTATATATATGTTTGTCTTCCCTTCATTGAAGATTCCGCTATTCTGAGTAGCTATCCTCTTTCATAGAGCTCTTTTCCCCTGTGTTAGGTTTTTCAACCATTTTAACTTTTAAACCCTCTCTCAAATTCACGCTCCCATTCTCTAATTTTGTCATAGTTATGGATGCTACGCCAGGATCCGTTCGGCAAGGAGAAGGAAGCTCCGCCTCTGATCCCTGCTTGGTTGGTGGTGCGCCGCCGAAGTCAGGCGAGCTGCCTTTAGGACATTTTGCTTCGAGGGGGAATTTTCCTACAGGAAAACCACCCAACGTCCAGGGGCATCAGGAGTATGCTTCGAAGCTTACCTCTCTTATAGGAGAGGGGCATCTTGAGTTAGTGAGAAAAGATTGCGGATGGGGCGAGAAAGTAGTATTGCAGGTACCTTCCCCGGAAGAGAGCATTATGGACCGTGCTGAGGGGTTTCTGAACATATACATGTACCCCTTCACACTGGGCCCCCTCGATAGGCTTGTGCTCGATTTCTGTCAGAAACATCGGGCTACCTTGGCTCAGATTCACCCGTCGTTTAGGCGTATAGTACTAATGATGCGATTTTTTACAGAGGGAGCAGGACTCGATTTTGCCCTCAGTCATCTTATCGGGCTGTACCGGCCTTTTCACCATCGTGGCCTGCTAACCCTACGATGCCGATCCACTAGGCCTTTCGTCGTTGATGACGAAGAAGATGGGGACCGGGAATGGATGAGCCGATTCATCCGAGTACGGACTGTTGACATTATCCCGATGGAGTTCCTAACGTTTCCCGAGGAATGGAATTTTGCATGTTAGTGGTACACTTGTGTCTTTTTTGTCTTGCTTGTTTTGCTCATAGCGGAGGCGGGCTCCATAAATGCGTTTTTTATTCCCTTTCTATAGAGATTTTATGGACGCCCTACGACGTCCCCGACATGACAGATTGGGCTCGAATGTTGGCGATCCATTCGACCTATGATGGTCGTAAGTGGCGAGATCTGTCTAAGGGCATATGGGAGGCAAAACACCACAGTACGTGCTATGCGAATTTGCTCTTTCTTTGGAAAGCATTCCCCTTTCAAGCGCATTGATTCCGTCTTTGTAGGTATTGGCGGGTTCTTTGAGGTGAGATCGTGCTTTCCCGGATAGGGAGAGGAATCATCAGCTTCGGGGCCGAACAATAGTAATAAGCCAAAAGGGCCTTCGCAGAGTGACGATGCTTATAGCAGGATGAGTCCAGCCCGGAGCCTTAGTGAGGATGCATCAGTCGAGTCTGCAGCGCCTGAAGCAAGGAACGAGGGTTCTCTGCCACCGGCTTCTCCTCCCGTCGAAGGTACTTCGAGGAATGCTCTAGGCCAGGGGCCGCATGTATCAAGCGACCGTGTCCCGACCAGGAGTGGTTTTACTGGCGTTGATGGAACCAGGCTAGTGGATGTGCGCTCAACTTTTAAGGAAGCTCAGCGGCTCTACTCTGAGGTGAGTTTTGTCCGGCCGTGTTGACTCCTTGGTTTTTGTGACTTTTATTCTTTTATTGAGTTTTTCCTTCATAGGCTTTAAACAAGCTCAAATTTGAGCTGCTTTGTCGTGAGGTCGGGCTGCAAAAAGCCGTGGATGGGAAGATATCCCTTAGGCTCCTTTGCGAATAAAAGGAAGATGAGTTTGCACACTTGCGGTATGAGGCGAGTCGAAGCCTGAACTATGAAAGCTACCTCGAGGAGCAGGTAAATTTTGTTCTAAGGGGTGCATGTTCCCTTTTCTATCCCAGAGGCTGATGTCTTGTTTATTCTAGTTGCAGAAGAAGTCAAAGAGCCTGGAATATCTCGAGAGTGAAATTGCCCAAATTAAATGCCTGTGCGATGAATTGACGGCTCGGGTGGATGCTCAGGTTGTGGCAGAAAAGGCTGCTTTGTCCAAAGCTTCCGCCTTCGAAGTTCAACTTTGCGTAGCTCATGAAAACAGCTTGGTCCGAGCGGATATGATTACAAGGCTCGAGTCTGAGCTTTAGAAGGTGAAGTCCGAAGTTGTGGATGCCTGGGCCGAAGCCGTAATGAGCCGAACTAAGGCCGATAAAAAAGTGGCCATTTATTTGAAGGATGCTGCCGATGCTCGAGCTGAGCTGAGGAGGGCTCTTGACCGTAACGGCAGAAGCAAGGAGTATGCTCGGTGCAAATCTCTAAGGGAAACCCTCGAGGAGATTCATGCTAGGGGCTTTGACCTCTCGGAAGAGGTAAAGCAGGCAAAGGCGGATGAGTCTGACGCTAAGTCCCTTCTGTCCGAGAGCGAGAAAGTGGCCGATGGGCCATAGTCCCCGAGGGGGGCGTAGATTAGGCCTTCCCTTACCGATTCTGTGTATAGTGCTTCCAGGGAATATTGTAAATGGAGTTTGTATTCTTCACATATATGTATAAAAGGAAGCCTTGCGGTTTCAATTTTCATACACTTCCCCGTGCTTCGATGTTTGTCAGTTATTAGCCAGGTGAATTGGTTTTCGGATTAAAAGAACCCTTAGGTTTATAGCACGGCCCTGGGGCTCGTTGGACTGGCCCGTAGGCTCTTACGCATCTGGTCGGTACGACCTTTAAGTATAAGCTGGCGCTTAAGCTCTTATGCTTTTGCTCTTAGGCATATTCGGTTGACTGTTTCGGGTTCAGTCTTCGAGTTGGGTTTCGACTCGAGCTTATTGACCCTTATGTTTTTTAATCAAAAGATGGCCCTTAGGATCTTACGCAATTGGTCGGTACGACCTTTTTCATGGGTTGGCGGCAGTGGCTCTTACGCTTTAGGTCGGTATGACCTTTTATATGGGCTGTCGACAGTGGCTATTATGCATTGGGTCGGTATGACCTTTTATATGGGCTGGCGACAGTGGCTCTTACGCATTGGGTCGGTACGACCTTTTATATGAGCTGGCGGCAGTGGCTCTTACGCATTAGGGTCGGTGCGACCTCTAATATAGGCTTTATTTTCCCTCGTTAAGGATTTTTGAATTTTTGTTTGCCTGACTCTTCGACGGTTTGGTAAAACCTCGATTGCGAGTCGTTATATGGCGGTGATCGAGCACCTCGGGAGGTCTTGCTCGATGGCTGAGTGTTTCAAAGTCTATAGTTTTGGAGCTGACATGGTCGAAGCTCTTTTGCCTATATCGAGGGTAGCCTTTTTTAACCGGTTCTTTTCGAAGTAATTGAAGGCCTGTGATTTTTTAGCGAGGGTCGAGCGTCCCCGAGTCGCGATAGTTTGGCTGGTACAGCCTTGTGACGGTAGTCATTGTGTTTGGCCGGAGCTTTTCAGTCCCCGAGTGAGGTAGTTTCGGCGTCTATATCGATGGTATGACTTTTTAAGGGTCTTATAAGTTCGATATATAGCCTTAACTTTAAGATCGGGATTTCTGCCTTTCTAAGGTCATATAAATTTTTACATGCCTTTGAGGTCTTAGAGCTTTGGTTACATGGTACAAGTATGGTTCATGCCTTGCTTGAGGTCTTACAGATTTGGTATTGCCTTGTGAAGGTCTTAAGAATTTTTACATGCCTTTGAGGTCTTACAGATTTGATATTGCCTTATGAAGGTCTTACGCGTTCGAGGTTGCCCGCATGGGGTCTTATAGCCTCGGGTTTTGACAGATTGATGGGGGTGGCAGTTGGCGGCAGTCCCCGAGTCATCGAGAATTTCTTGGCTCGAGAGCCATTCCCTATAAACTTGGTATTGCCTCATTGAGGGCTTACGAGTTTGGAGTTTTCGACCCGGAGGTCATGTAGCCTTGAGTTTTCGACGCCAGTCCCCGAGTGTTCGGGACGTTTTTTGGCTTCTAGAGCCGTTCTTGCAATCTTAATGTTGCCCTATTGAGGGCTGAGCTTCGAGTTTCTAACGCCAGTCCCCTAGTGTTTGGGATGCCAGTCCCTGAGTGTTCGGGACATTTTGGACCCTGGAGCTGTTTTTGTAAGGAATGGCGAGCTTCTTTGAAACGCGAAATGTTTTGATGGAGGGGAAAATATTCTTTGATTACTTGGTACAAGTATACATGTTTTCACCGTCTAGGGCTCGGTTATTCTATACGGGCACGATTCGTTCGACCGTTTGGCCCGGTACATCATTTTCCTATCGAGACCCCGTTTAGCACATCTTGGCTTCTCCGAGGAGGTGACCTTCCAGGGGGGATGCCCCTCAGTATTCGAGGTTGATTGAAGAGAAGCCTTAAATACTTGTTGAGCCTTCCTTAGGTATCATATAGATGTTGCCTCATTAAAACCCTTATCGGTAAAAACCCTTCTTGGGATGAAACCCGATCGAAGGAAAAGAGTGCAACGCATGCTTTTGAAACCTAAGGCCTTCAGATTGGAAAGTGCTTCGGCAGCATCGATCGAGTTCCTACTTACATAGTTAGAGCGAAACCTGAATGAAAAAGGGAGATGACCATACCTTGGTGCCGGCGATGCCTTGAGCCTTGATATGCTTCTATTGTTTGTTTTGAGGACGCGGTAGGGTCCATTATTTGTTTTGGTCGGGTGTAACAGACAGTATAGCTTGTTATTGCTATTTTACCATTTTCTTATCCTTTGGCTCCTTCGACGATGGAGATATTGGTGTCGGTGCCATGTCGTGCACCGCAAACATCTCTTTTGCTGCATGCTGTTCTCCGTAGACGGTTTTTATCCCGTCCTTTATCGGGAACTTCATCATTTGGTGGAGGGTGGATGGTACTGCCCTCATGCAGTGTATTCATGGCCTTCCGAGCAAGGCGTTATACCTCATATCTCCTTCGATGACATGGAATTTGGCATTTTGGGTCATGCCAGCCACGTTGACCGAGAGGGTGATTTCTCCTTTCATCATTTCGCTTGCATGTTGAATCCGTTGAGGACTCGAGAAGCGGGCACGATCTGGTCGAGCAGTCCGAGCTGCTCCACCACCCTCGACCTGATGATGTTGGCCGAGCTACCTGGATCCACAAGCACATGCTTAATTTGAAATGTATATACAAGACAGGAAATTACCAATGCGTCGTTATGGGGCTGAGATAGAGCCTCGAGGTCTTCGTCGCTGAATGTGAGGGCGTCCTCGGGTATGTAACCTTGAGTTCGCTTTTCCCTGGTGATGGAAATTTTTGTTCTCCTGACCATGGGTTTTTGTGGAGCGTCGATACCTCCGAAGATCATGTGGATGACATGTTGTGGCTCGCTTATTTCATTCTTCTTGGTCGCCTCTCTTTCTCGGAACTGATTCTTGGCTCGGTCGCTGAGGAATTCTCGGAGGTGACCTTTGCTGAGTAGTCGGGCTACTTCTTCCCGGAGTTGTCGGCAATCCTCGATCTTGTGACTATGTGTGTTGCGAAATTCACATACTAAGTTACGGTTCCTTTGCGAAGGATCTGATTGTACAGGCCTTGGCCACCTGGTGTCTCTGATTTTACTAATGGTGAATATGATGTCTGATATGTCGACGTTGAAGTTGTATTCCGACAGGCGGGGTACCTCCGCGTGCCCATCGAATCCAACTCTGCTAACAAAGTCCCCGAGGGTTCTAACCCCGATCTAGCCTTCGATCGTTGCGGGGTATGTTGCGCCTTGGGGCGTTTCTTCTATCTTCAGTGTATGGTTGGTATCTTTCTTTGTTTGGATTTGGCTCCTTCGTCGGAAGTTTGCTAGGATATACCGAGCCCGAGGAGGCTCCCATTTGGTCGTCTTCGACCCTGATCTTTGATTGGTATTGGTTGTGGACATCCGACCAGGTCACGGCGGGATATTCGACTAAGTTCTGCTTCAGCTGCTTCGAAGCTACCGCACTCCGCTCGTTCAAACCTTGAGTGAAGGCCTGCACTGCCAAGTCATCGGAGACCGGCGGTAGTTCCATTCGTTCCATTTAGAAGCGAGATACGAATTCTCGCAGTATCTTGTTATCTCTTTGCTTGATTTTGAAGACGTCGGATTTTCTTGTAGCTACCTTGATGGCACCAGCATGTGCCTTTATGAATGAATCTGCCAGCATGGCAAACGAATCTATCGAGTGGGCTAAGTTGTGGTACCACATCATCGCTTCCTTTGAGAGCGTCTCTTCAAATTTCTTCAATAGGACAGATTCGATATCGTCGTCCTTCAGGTCGTTGCCTTTTACTACACAAGTGTAAGCTGTGACGTGCTTATTGGGGTCCGAGGTTCCGTTGTACTTCAAAAGGTCGGGCATTCTAAACTTCTTTGGAATGGGTTTTAGAGCCGCTTCCTAGGGGAACGGCTTTTGCACGAACTTCTTAGAGTCGACACCTTTTAGGATCGGGGGTGTGCCCGGGATTTGATCGACCCTAGAATTGTAGGTCTCCTCCTTCTTGTCATTGGCTTCTATCTTCTTCTCGCCCGATTCGACTCTCTTTGTGAGGTCCTCGAGCATTTTTATTATGGCGGGGTCGGCTACCGACCCGTTGTCGCTTGATCTTTCCGGTACCTGCTTAGCTTGTGCAGCCGTTTCCGGTGCTACCGTGCTGGGAGTTTTTTGGTGACTTTGCAGCTGAGCAATCGCTAGTTGTTGTGCCTGTAACATTTCAAAAATAAAGTGAAGGCTAACTTCCTGTTCTTCCCTAGCCGGGGTTTTTTGAGCTTCTTGTTGATCTCCTTGGTGTATGCTCCTGTTGGTGTGGGAGCTTATTTCGACGTGTTGAGCGTCGCGCGAGACCGCGTCCACGGGAATTGGTTCTTGCGCGTCCCTAGGGTTTCGTGGTGGTATACCAACACCTGGAACAGCTACACCGTTTTCTCCATGGTCCTCAAGATTGTTGCTTTCGTGTGCGTTTAGTGAGTTGGACATTTTGACCTAAAATCAAAGATCTTGGGCAACAAAAAGTGTGAAAGATAACTTGCTTTATGTAGTAAACCAGCAAGAAAACAATCACTATTATTTTAGCCCCACGGTGGGCGCCAAACTGTTTACCTTGAAAACAGTAATAACAATTAGATTTGATTTTGTGGTTCTAAAAATATGAGATCTATTTTTGTGCTAGCTGTTAAGCAATAGATGTTGAGTGACGAGATTAAAAAATAATATAAGAGATTGAAGATGGCATTAGAAACAAAACCAAACGGTTGAGAATCGGGGCCTCGAGCTAGCGCGTGCGGGGCCTCGATGCCAAGTTAGATGCCCGGCTAAGGGCGGTTGATGGAGGATTAACAACTATTAGGGTTGTGATTGCGGTTTTTTATGACCAATAACGAGCAATAAATGAAGAACGATTAATGATATGCAAAAAATATAAATAAAGCAATAAATGTAAGCAATAGAGCCAAATAGAGAGTATGTTTAAGTTAGAGAGCAGAAAGAATGTTCTTGTATTGAATGAAGTATATTGTGTGTGTTTCTTGCATATCAGATGTGCTACAAAATGACAAGGATCCCCTTTATATAAAGAGGGAATTCTCATCCTAGTACATGAGTAATTATTACAAAGAAACATACTTGGAGCAGCTACTTACTAGTCTGGTACAGACTAGTGTTTCCCTTGCAGGCTTTGTCAGCTTTGATCATATGCCTTGGGAACTTCCCACCTTTTTACCATGACCATCGATTGGCACTGCCTCGAGGTTGGACGTCGATAACTCCTCGGATTCAAATCTCGAACATAGCCTCGAACATTCGGAACTGTGCTTATGAGGTGTCGTAATGACCGAAAATTGGACCCTCTGATTTTACCGTATACACCTATGAACTTGTACGGTCCATCCTAATTGGCTCCTAATTTTCCTTCTCGGGGATCTCTTCCTGCTTGGGTCTGGCTTTGAGCAAGTAGTCCCGGATCTTGAGTAATTGTACCTTGGCCTTTCTGTTGTAGTAGCGTTCTGCTTGTTGTTTCTGTGCATCCATTTTTATATACGCCATATCTCTTTGCTCCTCGATCTCATCAAGGTCTTATCTTTTGTTCTCGTCATTGTCGTTGCCGCTCTCATTGGTGTATCTTAGGCTGGGTTCTCCTACTTCAACCGGTATGACCGCTTCAGTCCTGTAGACTAAGGTATTTATCATGTGCTTGTTTTTTGGGCCGTCCTGTGCGCCCACAATACTCCTGGGAGTATCTTCAGCCATAGTCGCTTAGAATCTTCGAATCTCTTCTTCGTGATGTTCAAGATCTGCTTGTTGGAGACTCTGCTTGCCCGTTGCCGGCTGGGTGGTAAGGGGTCATAAGTATCCTTTTAATGTGCCATTTTTCATAAAACTCAGTGGTTTTTCTTTCCGTGAACTGGGTCCGTTTTTGCAGCCTATTTCTTTAGGCAGGCCAAATCGGCATATGGTGTTCATCCATTTGAAGGAGATTACCTCTTGTTCGCGAATTTGGGCGAATGCGCCTACTTCCACCAATTTAGAGAAGTAGTCAGTCAAAACAAAAAGGAATTTAACATTACCGCATCCCGGTAGAAGCAGTCCCTCGATGTCCATTCCCCCACTTAATAAACGACCATGGATAGGTGACGGAATGGAGGTGTCCGCCTGCTCGGTAGATTATTGGGGCATACTTCTGGCACTTTTCACATTTCTTTAAAAACTCCAAGGCGTCTTTCTTCATGGTAGGCCAATAGTACCCTACCTATATGAGCCATCTAACCAGTGCTCGTTCACCGGAATGAATGCCACAATTGCCTTCGTGGACTTCCTCACGCGTTGAGTTTGATTCGGGGCCCAAACATTTCGCCAATGGACCACCGTACGTCCTTTTATACAATTCATTGTGGAGGAAGTTGTACCTTGCCCCTTGCATTCTCAGCTTCCTGCTTCCTTTTTATCATTTGTAGGGTACCGTCTTGCAAATAGCTTATAACACAGTTGCGCAAGTCCTAGGTTAGGTTTACAGATTTTACCACGACGTGGTCTAGTGCTGAGTTGAGGAGATGTAGCACGCTCGTGTCCCTGGGATTTATGTTTTTTGTTTTGGCGGCCAATTTTGCGAGGTCCTCCGCCTCGACGTTCTGAGTTCGTGGAATCTGGTCGAGCTGGAATTCATCAAATTTGGGTAACAGTTTGCATATGGTCTGGTATTTCTGCAATCTTTGCTCTTTGAAAGTCCTAGTAACTTGGTTGACGACGAGCTAAGAGTCGCAACATAGCCTTAGACGTCTCGCCCCATATTCGAGCTAGCCTCAATCCTGCAATTATGGCCTCCGACTTGGCCTTATTATTCTTCATATCTGGGCACCTTATAGATTGGCGAATGACTTTGCTAGTGGGGACTTCAAGCACGAGTCCAAGTCCGGACCCGTATGCATTGGATGCACCATCAGTATATAAGACCCAGAGGTCCTGCGTCAGGTGAGGAGCTCGAGTGGCTTCCTCCTCATCCTCGGGCATTACCTTTTCACTAAAGTCCACAACAAAGTCTGCGAGCACTTGTGATTTTATTGTTGTGCGAGGCTGATAAGTGATGTCGTGCTCACTTAACTTGATTGCCCATTTGGCCAGCCTCCGCGACAGCTCGGTTGTGCAATATGCTTTTTAAAGGAAATGTGGTAACGATCGAGATTGGATGGCACTGGAAGTATGGCCTGAGCTTCCTTGAAAGTACGCCAAGGGCCAGGGCCTATTTCTCTAGGTAAGGATACCTCATCTCAGCGTCCATAAGTATTCTACTAATATAATAAATTGTACATTGCGTACCATTATCTTCTCGAACTAGGACTACACTCATTGCTACTTCTGAAATAGCGAAGTAGACAAAGAGACGTTCCCCAAGCTCGGGTTTGGAGAGCAAGGGTGGAGATGATAGGTATTCTTGAGTTCCTTCAGTTCTTGTATACATTCAAGCATCCATTCGAGGCCGTTATCCTTTTTGAGCATGTTGAAGTGGCACCTGTCAGACGACTTCGAGATAAATCTGGATAGGGCAGCGATTATTTCTTGGTGGTTGGATGTTCTGATATACCGTTGATAGCCTTAATCTGATTTGGGTTGAATTCGATTCAGCACTGTGATACCAGGAAACCCAAAAACTTACCCGAAGTTACGCTCAAAGATTTAACCAATATGTCATCGATGTATACTTTCATGGTTTTGCCGAGCTGGTTTTTAAACATCTTCATGACCAGCCTTTGATAGGTAGCTCCTGCGTTCTTCAAACCGAATGGCATGACCCTGTAACAGTATGTTCCCCTATGAGTGATGAATGTGGTTTTCTCCTGGTCATCTTCTTCCATGAGTATCTAATTGTAGCCAAAGTAAGCGTCCAGAAAGCACAACAGATCATGTCCTACTTTGGGTCAATGAGCTGATCGATGTGTGGCAACGGGAATGTATCCTTTAGGCAGGCTTTGTTCAGATAGGTGAAGTCCACGAACATCCTCTACTTCCCATTCTTCTTTTTGGCCATTACCACGTTGACAATCCATTTAGGGTACTTCGACTCCTTAATAGAGCCATTGGCCAACAATTTCTCTACTTCCTCGTAGACAACCTCGTTGATGGTGGGGTTGAACTTTCGTCGAACTTGCCTTACTGAGGTAGTAAGGGTCAACAATTAAACTGTGCATGGCTATCTCTTTGGGGATACCTGGCATATCTGCATGGATAAAGGCAAACAAATCTGTGTTAGCTATTAAGAATTGACTAAATTTACCTGGGTCTTTGAGTTTGCAGCCTATGTAGGCCTTTTTTCTGTGGTCTCTTTGATCTAGATAGACGGCATCGAGGTCCTCTATGGTTAATCCTGCAGCTTCGACCGTTTCTAGGTCCATAATGGTGTCTTTGGCTTCGACCTGCAGAGACCTCGACCTTGCTGATTGCTATGCTTCTTTTTCTTTTTCTTTATTTTGTTGGGTTGTCGTGCTATCTAGGGCGTTCAATTGTTATCCTGGGATGTGGGTTGTTCCCCTCGTATGCTGAGTATTCCCAAGGGTCGAGAACTTTATCACTTGGTATAGGCTAGAAAGGGCTGCCCTTATGGGGTGTATCCATGGTCGACCTACCATGTCGTTGTATGCCATGTCCTGATTCATGATATGGAACGTGGTCTCCAGCATCACCCCGCCGATGAGGATGGGGAGTGTGATCTCGCCTGAAGTTCGTTCAACAGCATTGTTAAAGCCGGTTAGGGTAATGCAGCACGACACTATCTTATCCTCAAGTCGCATCTCTACAAGGACTCGATGATGGATGATGCACGCTCTGCTTATATGGTCCACCATAATTCTCCTAACATCAGTATCATGAATTCATAAAGTAATGACAAGTGTATCATTGTGAGGGGAAGTCAAACCTCGACATCTGACTCATCGAATTTGATACTCTCTTCGAGGCAGTCATATTGTTCATGGGTGATTGATCTTTTGAGTTTGTCAGTGGCAATGAACTTGATGCTGTTTATAGAGGCAACCTCACTGCCACCAACAATCTTATTGATGGTGCAAGCGGGCGAGGGCGGCTTCGGTTGGCTTAGGCGTTCTCGACCCTTTGCTAAGGTGTTCTTGCCTTTGTCGCTGAGTAACTCTTTGAGGTGTCCTTGTTGCAGCAGGTTTGCTACCTCTAACCTTAGAGCGTGGAAGTATTCCGTCTTGTGTCCACGGTCTTGGTGGAACTCATAGAAGACATCAGACTTCCCGGTGCTTTGGTCAAACCTCATTTTTATTGGCTACTTCACCTTTCTTCCAAGCTTCTCGAGTGAGTAAACCACATCTATAGGTGACACACAAAGGTTTTGAGAAGATAGTAAGTGGGCCATACCTCGATTGAATTTGTGGATGTCTGATCTCGGCATAGAGGGGCCATCTTTGCGGCAGGAGTTTGGGACAGGTGACCTGATATAAGGTTGATGCCGATCTTTGCTCGATCGCGGTATTGGATGGTCTTTCCTTATGTTGTCCCTGCATTCCCTCCTAGGTTCGGATTGCACTGAGGTGAGTCGTTGGGTTGGCCTATTGAGGTCTTCATCATCTTCCCTGACCTCATCACAATAGGCATTGTGGATCTAATCCCAAGTAGCTGGTGGATTCTTCATCAATCCGCTCAGTAGCTTTCTGGTCGCCTTCGAACCTTCTCTTTTTAGCCCGTTCTGGAAGGATGCCACGGCCATCCCCACGGAGACATTTGGTAAGGTCATCTTCACTCTGCTGAACCGGGATAAGAAGTCTCTAAGTCCTTCCCCTGAGGATTGTCTGATGGCAAAGATATCATTTACCCTCATTCCAGTTTTCTTGGCCCCGGCATGCGCCGTCACAAACTTATCTGCCATCTCTTTGAATGTTTTTTATGGAATAGGTCGCTAGCTACGTATACCATGTCAACGTTATTCCTGTGAGGGTTTCACCGAACCTTTTCAATAGGATGGAGGACACTTTTTGTTTGGTGAGGTCGTTGCCTTTCACTGCAGTGACATAATGGGTCGTCCTGTCATAGATTCTAAGACACGGGGAATTTTGAAAGTTTTCGGTATGGCATGAGGAGTTTCTTCTTCCCTGTATGGATGTTCCACGAACCTGCCGGTGTCTCTTTTTAGTAACAACTTGGGGGAACCTGGTATCTTGTCTACCCGTTCTTGGTGCTCCTTCATTTGTTCTTTGAGCGCCCCGTTCTCATTTTCCATTTCTTCCATTCTCTTTAACACGGCGGCGAGGATACTGTCACCTGCATTGTTAGCAATTGTATGGATATTAGCTGAAGCAGGAGGATTCGGTTGGTCATCTCGTCCATTCTTATGCTGTGCTGCAGGGATCCTTGGGGTTTCCTTGGTCGTACACGGGGCCTGCTTATTCATTACACTGACCAAAGTGTCGGTTAGCCAAGCTTCTAGAAGCTTTTTCATAGCAGGTGGTGCTCCTTCTCCCGCGAACGTGGAAGCCTCTTTTCCGTTTGGTTTGTTTGTTCTACAGAAGGGTGTTGGTGACTTCCCTATCCTGGGGGATGCCGTGGGAGTTATTTCTTCATCTTGAGTTATACCCTTCGTAGATGGCACTCATAAGGTTGAGCGGGACGTTGTCTGTTGCTTTTGTTCTCTTTCCTTGGTTACCTGCCATGGAATCCTTGTATGCAAAGAGACAAAGGATAACTCTATAGTACGTTAGGTTAACAAGTCACGAAAGTTAGAAATCCCCACAGACAACGCCAAACTGTATAACCTAAAAATTAGACTAGGGTTTTATACAATTAGATTTATAGAAAAAAGAGGGTTAATCAAAGTCAATATTAATATTCAATAGCAGATCTAGTGCTTTTATGGAGAATACTGAATATGTGGTATCAGATGGGATTATTTTAGAGCAATGATGGAGCAATAAAGGCTTGAAAACGTAAAAGATAGCAATAAATGATAATAGATGGCTTTTAAGTAATAAATGAGATAAAGTTCACCCGAGAAGGGTGAGATTTTGCACTAAACTTTCTGAGATGGATGATGATAAGCAGTTGAATATTCCGATTCTTCTTGGATCGGGACAGAAAGGTCCAAGAAAAGAAGTGTAAAGTTATGCTTTTGTATGTATTCAATAAAGAAAGAATCTTCCACCGAGAATTTCAATGATATTCTTTATAAAAATGTTCGATCCCGTTTTGGAACTGCATCTCTTCCTATTTATAAGAACACACGGGATACAAAATCCTAGCTAGTACAACAGAAAAGAATATTCCTTAGTATATTCCCTAGGAAATCTAAATCCTAAAACTAGCCGTTACTACATGCCGAAGACGGGTGCTCGTCCCCGTCCTCGTCTTCTATTAAACCACCTCGACCTCGATGATAATTTATTTTCTTCACATAACCTCGACCTTTTAGGATCAGGTTGACACGTCACAGCGTTGACACATCATAGTCTTCAAAAGCTTTATCACCGTTGACCAGGTCAGATGCATGAATAGCAGATTTTCGCCCATAGAATATCATGTATGGAAGAAAAATAAAAAATTTAACCAGAAGTTCCTTATCAACAAACCAACCAAGTAAGAAAACTTTTCCACCTCAACCCCATGTCTCTTTCTATTCTATTTATCATTAGCTAAAAACAAAACAGATCTAGGATGCAATATTACGCTACTTTATCCCTTTGTTTTGTTATTCGTTACACGAGCATGAATTTACTTCTATTAATCAAAAATTTCGCATGTGGATAACTGTGACACTCCGTAGTTTTTGTGAATTTTTTTTAACTATATATGCTTTTTGCTCGATTTAATCATCTGTGGTTATTGGAGATAGTGAAATTCATGTGAATAACATTAAGCATATCGGTAAGTGAATTTGAGTTCTTAGAAAGGACCCATGAGTTATCGCCTTAATCACAATTTCTAATTTTGTTTTAGATTATAATAATTATTTATTCACATGTGGATGCATAATATATGTATATGTCAATTGGAGATAATATTATGTATCGAGGGTATTAGCGATAAAATTTAAATAAATAATCTTGTTAATGGGCCAAACTCACTTTACACTAATGGTGGGAGTTTATGAAGTTAGGGGTGATAATTGAATGGTGAAAAGAATGAAAAATTGGCATCATATAACAGCACATAACAGAAATTGGCAATTTTTTAGTCTTATACTTGGTTTGGCAAAGATATCCCCAAACAATTGGCATCCTATAGCCAAATCCTAAAAAACACTACTCTCTTATATATTCTCTCTAAAAAAAAAAACTACTCGCTTATTTTGTTTTCCCTCCTCCCCCTACCCCCCCCCCCCCTTCTTTCCTTGTATTTCTTCTTCTATCTCTTCTCTTTCGCTCTCATAGTTTAGTAAAAATTCTTGCAAATTATGCAAAAAAATCAGTGGGATGAAAGGTAAGGTTGATCTCACATCAGAGAAAATCAGAAGCAAAAACTAAGAGAGAAAAAATACATTTCAACTTTATTTTTCTTCTCTCTTCTTTTTTTTTTTTTTTGGTTGGATTGAACGAGAGGGTATGATTGAAATTGGTTAAAAATACCTAAACGAGGCTATGTACAAAATTTGAGCAAGATTAGAAGTGATTTAGACTGGTTTCAGGTAAAAAATCAGACCAAAAAAAACAACTGCGATATATGTATATCACGTTGTATGTCGTGTATATCACACAAAGGTTTTTAAGGACGTCATTTTATAGAAGCCCATGTATATCACATTATATATCGTATATATAACACAAATGTTTATGGGTATACACAGATACACATGATATACATAAGATATCACTGATGTACTATACACGGGATACAATAGGGGATACACATGTGAAGTCGTCTTTAACTTGAGTTTTTAATCTGAAATGTGTTACACAAAGAAGGAAAATAAAGTTTTAATATATTTTTTGATATACACATTATTATTATGTTATACACTGTGATATACAAATAATATAATGGCAAAACGGCCTCCTGGCCACTTAAACTTGCACCCAATTGCCAACCCGGTAAAGAAACTTACAACTTTTTCATTTGAACATCTCAACTCGTACATATGTGAACTAGTAAACACCTTTGACCATTGACTATGTTTATGTGGCAAGAACACATGTGACATGGACAAAGTGTGTGCAGTTCACATAATTAGTGCGCATGAGTACAATAATTTTAAAATAATTTTTTTTACAATTAGGAAAAGAATAATAAATAAATAAAAAAAAGAATGAAAGGCCCACATCCCTCCCTTTCTTTACCAGTACACCATTTCCCCTTTCTTCCCCGACCACTGTCCGACAACCCCACAACTAAGGTCTGCACACAGAGATTGAGCTCAAAAACTTGACTATCTGAGCATGAAATCTCATTCCAAGTGCAGAGACATGAAGAAGAAAAACTCCAGTCATTCAAAACCCCATTTGAATCAAACCCAACAGTTTTACTTCCAAATCAAACCCAACAGTTTTAGTGTCACTAAGTACCCTTCAATTTTCTCCCAAACTATTCTTCCACTTAAATTCAAGGGTATAGTTGAGAGGGATATTAAGAATCCAAAATTTGCATGCCAATTTTCGAATTAGGCAAAAATAAACCAAAAATCAATTTTGGAATTTCAGTAGAAAATCAATGATGGCTTCAAAGTGGGGAACATTCTGGTTTAGTTTTGTGGTGGTCCATGTGGTTGGTCGTCAGAGAACTAGAGGTGATGGACATTGGAGTTTTCTGGTGGTGAAAACTCAAAAATTCTATTTCTAATTGAATTTTACAGAAATAAGAAGAGAAGTAGAAAAAGGATGAAGGAAGCTGACTAATTTTTTGGATTTAAGGTTTGGTTGGAGGCTATTCTGGCAATATCTTCTTTTACTTGTTTAGGGGGAGGGGGAGTGTTTGAGTGGAGAAGAAAGTAAAAATAAAATGAAATTTTGATAAATTAATTTTTAAAGTGGGCCCCCCAAATAACACATGTCAAGCAATAAATAGTGTAGCATATGACGTGTTTGACATGTCAGCACAATTGATATACACGCTCTATTGGATGTATTTATTAGTATTCATTCCATCAAGTTGATGTGTTCAAATGGGAAAATTATAAGTTTGTTCACCGAGTTGGCAACTGGGTGCAAGTTCAAGTGGCTAGGAGATTTTGCCTAATATAATTATTAATGTGTGATATATATTTGGATATACAGATAAAAAACTAAAAAAATAATTAAAAATATTTGGAAGTTTTTTCGGATACTACTGAAGGAAATGAAACCTAATTTCTAGGATGATGGTTGCTATGAGAGAAGAGAGAGAGGATTTTAAATATTTCTTGCTATTTTTAAGGAAAATAATTTTAATGGGGCTTATTTTTAGGAAGGTGGTTGAACCACTAGAAGAGAGAGAATAACTTTAGGCTACCATATGCCAAATCCTAACATGTTGGCTTTTTATGCCAATTGTTGGACCAAGTTGTCATCACATGCCAAATCTAATGGGTTAGGCCCATATGTGTTGTTGACCCACATTGCTATTGACCTAGGGTAGTTATAAAGAGTGGATTTTTACGTGCGAATAAACTATTTGAAACCTTATTACGAAAAATGTTCAAGTTTTTGTATTTACCCGACGTAAACACGTTTTAGCTACAAAATGTATACAATCCACCTTAAAAGGCTCCCAATCCATTATAAGTGCCTTCAATCAAGGGATTTAGTTATACCCTTTTTCTTTTTTCTCTCCCCTCTCCCCTCTTCTCTCCAGATCGAACTTCTATTTAGGGATTTCTGTTTGCTAATTGTTTCGGTCTTTTTTTTAATCCTTAAAATAATGTATTATAATCGACATATTTCAACTTCAATATAATTATACATTGTACAACTTATCTACAACTTTCATACATTATTTTTGCCCAGTTATATACAACTACAATATCATACAACTTAAATATAATTTCTATACAATATGTCTTTGTATATATTTTGTATCTGATTTGTATATATTTTGTCTGTGGTGTGTGCTTCTTCCTCTCTAAAATTACAATCAAAACTTACTCTCTTAATACAATTTTGATACATATCAATAACTTTATGTAAAAAGATTGTATTAATAACTTTGTACAACTTTTATACAACGATTCATACATTATACAACTATTGTTCACCTTTCATACAACATTCAAATAAAAAAAATATATAACTAACACAGAATATAATTTACATTCAATTATACTACAATTTTACTACAATCTCGAAAGTATATTATATGTCATGTCTTCTTCTTCTTCTTCTTCTTCTTCTTCTTCTTCTTCGAGTTTCAATATAAAATTCAGCCAAAATCAATTCTAATCTTCACCAAACGCCCTCAAAATTGAGATATAAACTCCAAACTATATTCCCAATTATTTGCAACAACACACAATCAAAATAAATAATAGCTTTTGAAACCTCAAATTCGAATTCAAAGCTTCAAAGCTTTTTAATGGCTGTCAATGGTGGAGAGTCAAACACCTTCAAAATTTATTGATTGACATTTTCAATTTGAACACCAATTGTGCAACGGGAAAGGAAATTGCTAAGTTAAAACTCTATAGTAAAGCGATTGAAATCCATTGATGAATATATACAATATGAAAGGATAAAAAATAGAGGACATCAGAGGAAGAAAAATTGGGGAAAGGACAGAGAATGAGAGATTGAGAGACAGAGAGAGACGGAGAGAGAGAGAGAGAGAGAGAGAGAGAGAGAGAGAGAGAGAGAGAGAGAGAGAGAGAGAGAGAGAGNNNGGGGGGGAGAAGGGAAGGTGAATAAGGATGGGAAATAATTGATTCCTTATTCAATTCCTAATATAAAGGGATAATCATTTAATTTCTAAAGTGTATATAATTGATAAATTGTATATGCCTATGTAATTAAATTGAAACTTGAGTAAGGAGGGTAATAAAGTTTTAAATAGTGTATATGAAGGTAAAAATCCATTAAAAGAATTGAAAATTTTGGTTCAGAAAAGACACGAAAAGCTCAATGCAACGGAAGGGACGTAGGTGCCATTTGAATGGGCTCCGTGGAAATCATATGTTAAAGAATTTTGGGGTAACAAGAAAAAATATTCTTCTCTTCTATTACCTAGCAACGGAGGAGATTTTATGAAGCAAATATACTTTGAATAGTAACAGTATGTTTGAAGAAGGGGGATTGCACTGGTATCTATATTGTTGAAACCAATCACGTTCTAAGATTGTACAAAATCAAAGTTCTTGATCTCCGTAGCAAAATTGCCAAGAATACAAGTTGGAGATGTAACGACCCGACCGGTCGTTTTGAGCTCTAGCACGTCGTTTAGCGGTTCGAGGCCATGAGCAGCTTCACTTCAGGTATTATGACTTGTAGATGCGGTCGGAATTGAATTCCGGGAAGTTCGGAGTTGATTTGGAAAGAGAATTCTCATTTCGGAAACTTAGAGCTGGAAGAATCTGACTGAGAGTTGATTTTGAGTAAACAACCTCAGAATCAGGATTTGAAGGTTCCAACATGTTCGTATGATGATTTTGGACTTGGGCCTATGTCCGGATCGAGTTTTGGATGATTCAGGAGCATTTCGGCGCCTATTGTGGAAGTTAGCATTTTTGGAAGAATCTCATAAATTTGGGTTGAAGTGCATTTCAGTGTTATCGATGTCCGTTTGGGATTCCGAGCCTGGGAATAGCTCCGTAGGGTGATTCTGGTATTGGGGCCGCGTCCGGAAGTGGATTCGGAGGTCCGTAGGACATTTTGGAGTCATTTGGCTAAAGTTAGAAATTTGGAGGTTTTTGAGAAGTTTGACCGGAAGTGGACTTTTTGATATCGGGGTCGGATTCCGATTTCGGAAGTTGGAGTAGGTCCGTGATGTCGAATGTGGCTTGGGTGCAAAATTTGAGGTCAAACGTACGAGATTTGATATGTCTCGGCATCGAATGTTGAAGTTTGAAATTCTAAAGCTCATTAATCTTGAATTGAGTTGTGATTCGTGATTTCGATGTTGTTTGATGGGATTTGGAAGCTCGAGTAAGTTCGTAATGTGTTTAGGACGTGTTGGTATAATTGGATGAGGTCCCGGGGGGCCTCGGGTGGATTCCGGGTGGTTAACAGATCGAATTTGGAGTTAGAAGAAGAATTGAGCAGCTGCCTTCTGGTGTAATCGCACCTGCGAGACTTGGGCCGTAGGAGCGGGGCCTCAGAGGCGACCCTAAGTGTCGCAGAAGCGGTTTTGGCTGGGAGTGCTGGGACGGCAGATGCTGTCATCTCTCTACAGACGTGAGACCGCACCTACGGAAGGGAAGGCGCAAAAGCAGAAATGGGCTGGAAGCCCTGGACCACAGAAGCGGTATTTTGTCCGCACCTGCGGAATCGTAGAAGCGGTCAAGTGACCGTAGGTTCGAAAATCGGGGCTGGGTAGTGTCCTCTTTTAAATCGGGGTTTTGGCTCATTTTCACTTTATTTCTTTCATGGGAGCCGATTTTGGAGCAACTTTAGAGTGCCATTTTACTCACCAAGCATGAGGTAAGTGGTTTCTACTCGTTTTTAGTAAATATAAGGTTCATATATGGATTTAGACAAGGAAATTAGTAATAAATTTGGGATTTTGAAGTAAAACATAGAAAATTGGTATTTTTGGATTTTGACCACAAAATTAGACATGAATTTGAGAATAAATTATATATTTGAATTCAGGAGGTTATGGGTAAAGTTTATCTTTGAAAAACTTCGGAATCCGGGCACGTGGACCGGAGGGCGATTTTATCAACTTTTCGAGCGGAGTTGGAAGTTTATATAAATTGAATTTTTATAAGTATTAGGGTATATTTTCATTGGTTTACCTATTATTTGGCTAGTTTTGGAGCGTTGGGCATCGGTTTGAGTTGTCTGAAGGGCTTGGAAGCCAGTTATGGAACTTCGGAGTGAGGTAAGTCTCCTTTCAAACCTTGTAAGAGGGAACTATCCCCATAGGTGAAATAATTGAATATGTGCTTCTATCTGTGGGGTGCTACGTACGCACGAGGTGACTAGAGTCCATGCGTAGCTATTATTATGCTTAAGTCCGGGTAGTCTAGGACCCAAAAGCATGCTTTACTTGCCGTACTTGTAACTTTATTGACAATTTAAAAAGGGCTTAAATCATATCAAACTCGGTAAATAAGTTTATAAAGGGCTAAACATCACTTTCTTGACTGTTAAAAGAAAAGTTGTCATTTCCTTGGGTAATTATTTCCCTGATGAAGTCCTGATTGACTATTTGAATGTATGTATTTATGTGTACCTGCGTCGCATGTACGATTCGCGGGCGGGGTTATTCTTTTTTTTTATATTTGACCGCATCGCATGTATGATTCGCGAGCGGGGTTAATAGATGCATCTATGGTCGCGCCATTCGACCCTCTAGCACTGCACAATTTAAATATTATGTTGGATCGGGCCGTACGGCCTCGTCATGATTTGCACATGACTTGTTTGATTGTTTTGGAATTATTTATAATTGATGTGGCCTTATTGGTATTTTATTATTGGACCACTAGTAAGTGTCGAAGTCGACCTCTCGTCATTACTTCTTCAATATTAGACTGGATACTTACTGGGTACGCGTTGTTTTCGTATTCGTACTACACTTGCTGTGCAATTTTGTTGCACAGGCACATATATGTCTAGTGGCCTCGTTGGGCACAGCAGCATGGTTGATACGGAGACTTAGGTGAGCTGCACCTCTCGAGACGACCAGCAGCCAGCAGAGTCTCCTTCAGAGTATTGTATTTTCTTTTCTGTCCAATTTGTATTCCCGACAGTTGTGGTATTATATTTTATTTTCTAGAAATTGCTCATGCACTTGTGGCACCGGGTTCTGGGAAGACTATGGGATTATTCAGTATGTAAACCTGTTAAAAATATCATTATTTATTGTTTAATGTAAGGAAAAGAAATGGTTTCAAAAATACTAAAAACGAGAATTCAATTAACTTCTTGGTGTTGGCTTGCCTGACAGTGGTGTCCGGCACCATCACGACCTTTATTTGATTTTGGGTCGTGACAACATGGTATCAGAGCACTAGGTTTCCTTAGGTCTCACGAGTAATGAGCAAGTCTAGTAGAGTCTTGCGGATCGGTACGGAGACGTCGGTACTTATCTTCGATAGGCTACAGGGCTATTAGGAGCACTTCCCTTCTTGATTTCTCATCGTGCGGTTTGATTCCTTGAGTATTATGCCTTCATTTCCTTCCTATTCAATCTTACGCAACGTGAAGCGGTTATTATAAATTGGGAATTGAGAAATTGTAATGGTACCACAGATGTGGTGCAGGGTGTTTCTCCATGCGTAGTTGTTTGGGCTATTGTCGTCGCCTTGCGGAAGGATGTTCTGTTATTTCAGCTCAGTAGTTGTACTTCTGAGAGATTTGAGAATATGCACAGGTTGCTATGATGCTCATGAACGGTTATCACGCGGTACTAATGTGATGGTAGGATGCTTGCCCATGTGTCGGGGCAGTGAATGACTTGAAAGGAGGTCTACTCGGTGCATGATTCAGAGATTCAGTATTTCATTTCCGGTAGAGGAAACCTAATCGAACTATAAATGTTCAGGTTTGGGTTGATAGACTAACGAGACTTGGTGTTTTCGAGTGTGGTAAAATTTTCATCTGCGATGTGGTGTCGTCGTCCTCGATTGAATGTGTTAAGTTCAGCGGTGTTATGATCCTCTGAAATTCGCCTTTGGGGCAGGATATTGTGAGTTAGTATTGAAGAAGCAGCTGTCAGAGATCGCGGTGTGCGGTGGTTCAGGATCGAATCGGTGTTCCTAATGTTGACAGCTCGAGAAAGATGATCTTCGGAAAGGTTTAAAGTAGCAACGATCTGTTGGTTCAAGTGCTATAGAGATAGATATTGATTTAAGGCAACAATTGGGCAGCAAAGGATGAGGAAGGGCATGTGGGAAGTGTCAGGCAGTGGTTAAATTTCTAGAAGGCCAGGTGCAAGAAGCTAAAGTCGAGTAGTTGCTTAAAGGAGTGAGTTTGACCAAAGTGGGAGAGTGGCAGAGTAGCATATGGGTTCAGTGGCAGGATAACTACACACATTGAGGAAAGTTTGGAATGATTTGGGAACTTTTGTGGACGGTGAATGGGTCTACGAGCTTAATTGGAAATATTGGCTATTATACAGGGGGATATTGGATGCAACAGAAAGGAGTTGCTTGATATGAAGAAGGATACAACATGACTTTGGATTTGGAGGTATTGTCGCACATTTAGTTGATGTCCATCAGGAGTGAAAGGACTTGTACAGCTAGTGAATAAGCATGGGCTAAGGATGGGTTACTGATTTCATAGTAATTGTGCAGTGCGGCATCGTTGGGAGATGTCGGCATGTAATTTCCATAGGTGGGTCATATCCTGTGAGCAGGTTAGCGGCCGCGTGGTGCTGACGAAGCTTCTACGAAGAATTCTACTGGCTATCCGGTAAGAGGTCGAATATGTGAATGTGATTAATGATCCAGAGTATTCATGAAATGCTAACAGAAGGTTTCGAGGAATTTTGTGGGTTGGTTGTGCAAGATCATGTCAACAATGAAGAAAGAATCTCGGTGGTTTCCAGAGTTGTGTAATAGTAGCTTCAGGCTAAGTGGGAGAGTCCCACCGCCTACGATTGGGTTGCATGGTTATCTACTTGTGAATTTTCGGGTTATCTGCGTATTGGTGAGTTATTACAGCTAAGGAAAAGGAACATAAGTGGTAAATTGGGCAAAGGAATTGATAAAGGTGTGCTATAGTTGGCCTTATTGACTCATGTTCAAGCTTTGGGAAGATTAAGGATTTATGCTTCGTACAGAGGTGATTTACAAGGGAGGTGATTTAGTCAAGTGCTTCATTGAGATGGGTGTTCATGTGCCAGCGGAGCCTGAGAGTTGATTATATTCGGGGACCAAGCCAGAGTGGGTGACTCTCAACAACGGTCCTAGCGAATCCAAAGTTTAAAATACGGTGCCTAAGAATTTCGAGTCTCGGTATGGTTAAGAATTGAGCTTTTGTAAAGGTTTATGATAAGAGGCTCGGAATATTCTATGATACTTTTGACTTGCGGTGTAGCATTTGGAGGAAAAATAGAAAATGACTTCGGATTCGTAAAGGAATTATCAGAATGGGCGTATCAGTTGAAGATGCGAATGTGTGTGCAAGAAGGGTATGAAACGGTTCATGGGTGTGAAGACAAAGTGGTCTCGTGGAATGGGGTCACTCAAGATGAGTGCGGATTTAGGTTGGTGAGGTAAGGAATGGAGCTATTATTATCTCTAAGGCAAGTTAAGGATGAATTAGAAGAAGTTAGATTGGTTAGCCGTGGTTAAATTGGCATAATGATGGCAGTGATCAGTTTCTTCAGCGTGGTTAAGTTATGCATGTGATTTGTGACGACACGTGCGAGGCTTGGCGGCCTCCGTAATTGATTTAATTTGGAAGTATTCAAATATTATGGCCTGTTATGTGTAGGTGAATCCCGGAAGGGGTATGGTGGTTTAAACCACTACTTGAGAATTTGAATGTTCTACGGTTATGAGAATTCACTTACGTGTTGCTATGGCTCTCTTGGATTGAGATGAGTAAAAGGTTCTATGTGATGAAGTGTTTACCCTATTAATGGTTCAGGAGTTATGATAAAATTCTTGTACTATCGCATATTGGCATGTTAAGTACAGTGAGCGGTATGAAATTTGAAAGTGAGGATCAAGGTTGCAGTTCGGTGTTGACAAGGATGTCACGAGCTCGGATGAGCAGGAAGGAGATTTGGATGTTTTGAGTAAGATGGTATTGTCTTCCGCGTCACCTGAGATCGGCATTTTTTGTGTGTCAGAGGCTTTGCATCTTGGTTACAGATTCTTGATATGCTTTACAACATTAGTGTGACCGGTGGTATGGATGTGCAGACTAGTTACTTAGTGCGGAGGGTATAAGTGTGACCGGTAGTCACTTGATTGATTGAACATTTAAACCAAGCGCGAAGATTGTGGTAATATCACTAATTTGAGAATTTATGCCTGGAGGGCACTCAGTTTATTGGGTTGTGGATTGTGGAGGTATGCTCCGGATATGAGGGTTGTTCTTGTGAGTTATGGGAAAAAGGGGTTATTATGGACCCTTGAAAGGTTATTAGCCTAGTACGGTGCGATCAGAATCGGCTTCAGGTCGGTGAGTGGACTTAAATATGAATATGGGCTCTATCTCAGGCCAGATGTGTTCATGTCAGCATAACACTCCTTATGGAGGAGTATTCGGACATTGGATGTCGTTTCATCATCGGCTATTTCATGTAATACTAAATTGTGTCGTGTGAGTTTTGAAACGACTTGATAATTCTCTTACGTGTTGAGGTTCCGCGTAGCGATGGTGTTATGTGAGCAAGATGGCTCTTGAGATTCAGATCATATATCACACCTTAGTTTTGCTTGAACTTTGTAGCGTATGGAGCTATCTGTCTCCCTAGGGATGGTATTATGCACTTAGCGTGCTTGTGGCCGATATTCGGTATTTTGTAGTAATGAGCAATTTAGCTTGGTACGTATCTCTTTATATAGATTTTATATGTGGATCGGGTGGCACGCCGCCACGGGTGTGTTTATTCGATCGGGTTGCGCACCGCAACAGTGTTACATTAAGTAACAGTTTCCTATACCTATTATTGTGTGTTTTGCTTCTCATTTTCTGAGGAAGGTTCATGATACCTTTTTGGTTGTTTCAATTAGTTATGCGGGTTGAGTAGTTCCTTGCATAGTTCGTTTTCCTTATGTATCACGTTCGAGTTTGTAGCCTATTGCCACATTGTGGCATCATATGAGACTTTTTGGTCATGTCTGGGGTGGCTTATTTCCTGAGCAGACGTACTGTGTGAGACGAGATCTATTGGATCTAGGATCAGTGCAATCGGATTATATGAAGTATATTAAAGAGCAAATGCCATTATTTGGTTCAGAATGAGGTAACGGTTCTTGTCAAGAGTATAGACTCAATGATCGGTTGACTCAGCAGTTGGTTATGAGTTTCTACACATCTCTTCCGTCGTGGCAGTATTGCCAGAGTTGGAACATGACTTATATATGTTATGGTCTTGTGAATCATGTGGAGCATGGTGTGAATTCAGCAAGGGTGTGCATTCATGTTCTAGTACAGTGTGTGGTGATTGATACGGTATTCGTATGTTGGAAGCAGGCCTGGAAGAGAATTCCGGAAGTTCGAACTGGGCTCTAAGGCTTATTTGCCTAAGTGAAAGAGGATATCTTCATATTCGATCGAGCTAATGTGCTCTATTGAGTTGTGGTAGCACGGGTAGGTGCACGAGGTGTTAAACAATAATTTCAGACTACTCCAACGCAGTCCTTAGCATGTTCAAGGACGAACGTATGTTTAAGTAGGAGAGAATGTAACGACCCGACCGGTCGTTTTGAGCTCTAGCACGTCATTCAGCGGTTTGAGGCCATGAGCAGCTTCACTTTAGGTGTTATGACTTGTACGCGTGGTCGGAATTGAATTCCAGGAAGTTCGGAGTTGATTTAGAAAGAGAATTCTCATTTCGGAAGCCTAGAGCTAGAAGAATCTGACTGAGAGTTGATTTTGAGTAAACGACCTCGGAATCCGGATTTGAAGGTTCCAACACGTTCGTATGATGATTTTGGATTGCGCGTATGTTCGGATCGGGTTTTGGATGACCCAGGAGCGTTTCAGCGCCTATTGTGGAAGTTAGCATTTTTGGAAGAATCTCATAAATTTGGATTGAAGTGTATTTCAGTGTTATCGATGTCCGTTTGGGATTCCAAACCTGGAAATAGCTCCGTAGGGTGATTCCGGTATTGGAGGTGCGTCCGGAAGTGGATTCGGAGGTCCGTAGGACATTTTGGAGTCATTTGGCTAAAGTTAGAAATTTGGAGGTTTTTGAGAAGTTTGATCGGAAGTGGACATTTTGATATCGGGGTTGGATTCCGATTCCGGAAGTTGGAATAGGTCCGTGATGTCAAATGTGTCTTGGGTGCAAAATTTGAGGTCAAACGGATGAGATTTAATAGGTCTCGGCATCGAATGTTGAAGTTTGAAATTCTAAAGTTCATTAAGCTTTAATTGGGTTGCGATTCGTGATTTCGATGTTGTTTGATGGGATTTGGAAGCTCGAGTAAGTTCGTAATGTTTTTTGGGACGTGTTGGTATAATTGGATGAGGTCCCGGGGAGCCTCGGGTGGATTCAGGGTGGTTAACGGATCGAATTTGGAGTTAGAAGAAGAATTGAGCAGCTGCCGTCTGGTGTAACCGCACTTGTGAGACTTGGGCCCCAGGTGCGGGGCCGCAGAAGCGACCCTATGAGTTGCAGAAGCGGTTTTCGCTGGGAGTGCTGGGACTGCAGATCCGGTCATCTCACCGCAGAAGCAAGACCGCACCTGCGAAAGGGAAGGCGCAGAAGCAGAAATGGGCTGGAAGCCCTGGACCGCAGAAGCGGTATTTTGTCCGCATCTACAGAATCGCACAAGCGGTCAAGTGACCGCAGGTGCGAAAATAGGGGCTGGGTAGTGTCCTCTTTTAAATTCGGGTTTTCGCTCATTTTCACTTCATTTCTTTCATGGGAGCCGAGAGTGTCATTTTCATCACCAAGCATGAGGTAAGTGGTTTCTACTAGTTTTGAGTAAATACAAGGTTCATATATGGATTTAGAGAAGAAAATTAGTAAGAAATTTGGGATTTTGAAGTAAAACCTAGAAAATTGGTATTTTTGGATTTTGGCCACGAAATTGGACATGAAATTGAGAATAAATTATATATTTGAATTTGTGAGGTTATGGATAAAGTTTATCTTCGAAAAATTTCGTAATCCGGGCACGTAGGCCCGAGGGCAATTTTGTCAACTTTTCGAGCGGAGTTGGGAATTTATATAAATTGAATTTTTATATGTATTAGGGTATATTTTCATTGGTTTGCCTACTATTTGGCTAGTTTTGGAGCGTTGGGCATCGGTTGGAGTCATCGGAAGGGCTTGGAAGCCGGTTATGGAACTTCGGAGCGAGGTAAATCTCCTTTCTAACCTTGTAAGAGGGAACTATCCCCATAGGTGAAATAATTGAATATGTGCTTCTATCTGTGGGGGGCTACGTACGCACGAGGTGATGAGAGTCCGTGCGTAGCTATTATTATGCTTAAGTCCGGGTAGCCTAGGATCCAAAAGCATGCTTTTTTTGCCGTACTTGTAACTTCATTGACAATTTTAAAAGGGCTTAAATTGTATCGAACCCGGTAAATAAATTTCTAAAGGGCTAAACATCACTTTCTTGACTGTTAAAAGAAAAGTTGTCATTTCCTTGGGTAATTGTTTTCTTGATGAAGTCTTGATTGACTATTGGATGTGTGTATCTATGTGTACCTGCATCGCATGTATGATTCGCGAGCGGGGTAATTCTTTTATTTATATTTGACCACATTGCATGTATGATTCGCGAGTGGAGTAATAGATGCATCTATGGTTCGCGCCATTCGACCCTCTAGCAGTGCACAGTTTAAATATTATGTTGGATCGGGCCGTACGACCTCGGCATGATTTGCGCATGGCTTGCTTGATTGTTTTGGAATTATTGATAATTGATGTGGCCTCATTGGCCGGGAATGTAAATTGTTAAAAGATGAAAATGAGTTTGAAGATTTCTGTCAACGAAAGGATGTTTACTTGCTTCATGATTATTGAGTTTGCGGTCGCCTTATAAAAGTCATGATTTTTTTCACATTATTGGTATTATATTATTGGACCACTAGTAAGCGTCGAAGTCGATCTCTCGTCACTACTTCTTCGAGATTAGACTGGATACTTACTGGGTACGCGTTCTTACTCATACTAAACTTGCTGTGCATTTTTGTTGCACATGCATATGTATGTTTATTGGCCTCGTTGGGTGCAGCAGCATGGTTGATACGGAGACTTAGGTGTGCTGCACCTCTCGAGACGACCCGCAGCCAGCAGAGTCTCCTTCAGAGTATTGTATTTTCTTTTTTGTCCAATTTGTATTCCGGACAGTTGTGGTATTACATTTTATTTCCTAGAAATTGCTCATGCACTTGTGACACCGGGTTCTGGGAGGACTATGGGATTATTCAGTATGTAAACCTGTTAAAGACATCATTATTTATTGTTTAATGTAAGGAAAAGAAATTGTTTCAAAAATACTAAAAACGAGAATTCAAATAATTTCATGGTGTTGGCTTGCCTAACAGTGGTGTTCGGCGCCATCACGACCTTTATTGGATTTTGACAGGAGAAGTGGCTTATTTTAATATCAGTAACGAGCAAACCAAAATCAATTTCTTTTACATTGGTTTGGCAGCAACGTAGAAGATTTGGGAATGGGAACTTACACCAGCACATCTCTTTTACCAAACCAACGAGTGAGTCATGAGTTCGAACCCGACATGCATAAAAATTCGCAACTCATCGTTATGTTCTCTTTTAGATCGGGGATATTGGAGGCCGTACGTCGCAAGATTGAGAAACTTGTCGTTTGCAAGGTAAGTGAGACTTTAAGCTTTGATGCTTGCTTTTTATTTTGAAAGTATGTTTTGTCTGTCTGGTCCATGTGTTGGGACGAGCATGCACTTGACAGAATCGGTGATCTTTGACCTGCCGCAAATATATACTATTTTGTAAAAAAAAAACTGAAATTATTTACTAAGTGATTTGTGGTGTGGTGTGATATGGCGTAGCCTCGTGCTATGGTGTTGGAGCGTTAGATTATTTCTTCGCTGCCGTAATATATTTGGGGTATTGTGTATGCCTTCATGGTAGATTTAGGACATTGTGTACGCTGTCGTGGACTCGTTGGGATGTTTGGTTAATTTCCTGCACTGCTGTTTATGACAAGTCCTGAGTGTGAATTGTGTTAAAGATATAAGTGTGTGCTGCTAAATATTAGTTTGGACAACTGTATTGTGAAATATTATTGTGCATAATATTTTTGTACTCGTTGTGTGTTTGTATTTTCTAACAATTATTCCACAGGTCTTGTTGGGTGTTTGTATTTTCTAACACTTGTTCCAGAGGTTTTCAGAGTGGCGGGTCGAGAATCTTACTAGTTTATATTCACGTATAACTCACTCCTTACCTGCATATCCATGCAGATGCTATTGATGAAGACGGGGCTAATAGCTTACGAATTCGCTAAAGTTGATTCAGTTATTGAGGTGAGCCACCGCATTGTTCGTGGAGGCTCCGAAAAGAGTTTTTATCATTTATTCATGTGATGTCTTTTGTAATTCTCTTAGATACTCCATGGTCTAGTGTGAGATTCGGGCTAGAGTATTGTTCTTCCATTTGGTAGTTAATATTCATAAATATTTATAGAACAATTTGAATCACTAATTATTCGCATTTAATTATCGAAATGTTGGAACTTACATTTATTTTGGTTGAGTTTTGAATAAATGCTAAGTATATGGTATAAGTTGATTCGCCTGGCAGGTAGTGTTAACTGAGTGTCAGTCACATCAGGGAGGTATTCTGGGACGTAACAGTAACAAAACGAAGCTTGTTGGAATAACGTCAAGAACACTTGTTATGCTTCCACCATTGCCGAGTTTTTCACTGGGCAATTTTAGCATCTACACAAGCACACCAAAAAAACCCGTTAAATTATGATGCAATTATAAGTAAAATCATCGCACAAACATAAGTAAAAAAATTGAGCTTAATTACCCCCGCAATCGCTGCGATGTATTTGTCTGCTAAGACAGTTGTAACGACGTTGAGGAGGGGGACAATGCCTCTCATAATGCTCCAGAACAGTAAAATTAAGCCTCAGTCTCAATTGATATATCAAATTTCTGTCAAGGCAGGGTATCAACTCTGAATACGTTGCAGCACAAACCTATAAATGATAGTCCAAAGGAAGAACCGAACAAAGAAAGCAAATCAAAAAAACAGAGCAAAACCAAAGTAAAAATGCACACTGTAAAACAAAAAAAAACAAAAAAACAACAATTAGCAAAAATCCAGAATTACATGCATACTGGAATACTTTTGGAACTTCAAGAGGCAGTTCTTGATTCAGACGGCAGTTTCAATGGTGGTGCAAAGATAAACAGGCGTGCATAGATTATAGAAGGACTTGGTTTTTCTACGTGTTCCTTATACTACAATTGCGTAATATTAAATGCAGAAAGTAAAGAATACAAGTATTTTTATGTGGAAAACACCCGGCTCAAAAGGTGGAAAAACCACGACCTACTACCCAGTGGGATTTTTTCCAAACACTTCACTAAAACTCTGAGCCAACAACAAAGTTTACAAACTCTTGCAAACCTAAGGATTAACTCTAACCCTTATAGCAACCAGCCACAGGTTATTGCGTCTGCTTCAAGTTAACGCTAACTTGAATGATATAACTCAGGTACCTAGTACAATTTGCTCCTTAGAAAGCTGAAAAGTACAACTCAAAACGCCTACTACACTTTGAACTAGAAATAAAGAAAGACACATGAAACTCTTTATGGAGCTGGTTTTTCAATCTGCTTCGTGTAGCTTCACGATCGCACTCTTAAATATCACATGAATTACTCACAAAATGCCTTGCTATTTTGCTCTCAATTCATGCTTAACTTCAGTATGTGTGCATCACCTGTAAAAGAGAACACAACTGATATATATAGAGTTAGTAAATAAAAGATTAACTAGAGTTCTAATGCTTTACTCTTCCTTGGTGGAAGAGTTCTAGTCAACTTCAACTTCTAACTCTTCCCTTATCTTGGATAGAGTTCTCTTCAAGTAAGGAGTCCTACTCCTTATCAAATATGCAACCTTTTTTCCAGGGAATATCATATATAATCACTTATACTTATCCCTTTCACGTGCAAGCCTTTTAATTAATTCTATCTGTCACCTGTGTATACTGTCCATGGACCTGGTTCATGCATGTGTTCCTTTGTCAATCTTCAAAACAAACTTACTCAAGCCAACAAATTCCCCCTTTTTGATGATGACAAACTTAATGCTTTTCATAAGCATGAAACCTATTTCAACTCAGCTCAACATCAACACACTGGCATCATTGAAAAGTTGTATAATTATGTGAAATAACCAAATTTTAATAGAAAGTATGGTCACTGGGGCTACTTCAAATGCAATCATGGATTTTAAGCATCAACTATCAATCTAAGGATATTAGCCATCTAAGAAATATCAACAAACAATTAGAGCAAAAGGCATTGAATTTCATTGATTGATAAGATCCTACCACAAAGCATAAAAAGAAATAAGAACACTGGATCATGAGCAAAAGAAACAAAAACAATCCCGAGCTGGGTCACTGGTTGATCTACACTAGGCTAGGAGGCTTAAGGCTGGGAAGGACCAGGTTCTTGGTTTTTGGCTTGGAGCAGTTTCAGCATATCCTGAAGAATGCCATCATTCTTCTCCTTCTCTTTTGGCAGCTCAGCTCTGAGAGCATCTCTATCAGTCTCCACTTCAGCCAACCTCTTCTTCAACCTATCAATCTCAACATCTTTTGCCCTACTTTCTTGCACCAAAGCTCGCACT
The DNA here is from genome assembly GCF_001879085.1 of Nicotiana attenuata. NCBI lineage: Eukaryota > Viridiplantae > Streptophyta > Magnoliopsida > Solanales > Solanaceae > Nicotiana > Nicotiana attenuata. Next base: position 37,740,605 of record NC_031996.1, on the reverse strand, counting down.
TTGCTGCTCACTGGTACCTTTTTGGATGAACCGGGTTCTTTGGGAGTGGTTTGAACTTCATAGTCAGAAGCAGTTAGAGTGTTTGCCCAAAAATGATCCTTGCTTGTACCAACTTTCCATTTCTTGACGGATACCTTGAAATGTGCAAGTACAACTGTGAGAATAAAACCATAGGGTATGTCGTGAGTCTTGGTGCCATTTACAACCCTGTCAAGAAGCTGGATGATAAATCCAAGCCAATTGATTTGCCTCCCACTGTCCAAACATTCCATAAGGACCAGGTCCATGAATGTATCAATGTGCCTCCTTTCCTGCCTTTGGCAACACACATTTATTAACAAATTCAAACAACACTTTATGGGGTGGCTTCATCTCACATTTGTAAATAGCCTTGGGCTCAAGTTCCTCTTCATTGTCACCAAACTTCCTAGTAATGGTAAGGGCTTAGGGAGATTCTCTACACTTGACCATTTAAGCTTCTTATAATCATTGTACCCTTCAGCAGGGACAACTAAGATTTCTCCCAGTTCTTTATCATCAAAAGTCATTGTCACCCCCTTGACCACACTGGTGACCCTACCATCTTTGATCTCACAGTTAGCCATGAACTTCACAATCTCAGTTCTGGCCAGCCTTTCATCCATCTGAAGGACCATGTCCTTCCAACCTTGCAATTGTAACTTCTCCAGCAGCAGTAACATTCATTCCTCCTCCAAATCCCTGAGGAGTCTACCTTTCAAGATGGTTCTCTTCCCAAACTTAACATCTTGTCCTTCTCAATATCATATTCTTCTTCTTCTTCTTCTACTTCTCCACTCCATTCTTCTTCCTCTACAATTTTCACTTTTCTTGATTTCAATGCAGACCTGGTTCTTTTAGCCAAAGTAGATGGCTCAACAGACTTTGTTTTTGAAACAGACTTCTTGGAGGAAGTCTTGACTTTCTTAGCTTTTGGAGTCATAACCTCCACATCTTCTGTCTCCACTTCATCTCGAAGGACCAGGTCCATCTCATCAATTTCAACTGCCTCAATAGGCTCAACCACCTTCTTCTTTCCCTTAGCATCAGCTTTTCTCTTACTTTCCTCTAAGGCCTTTTTCAGTTCAGCCTCATTCTGCTTCTTCTGACTCCTTGTAGGTCTTCCTCTTGTGGGAGGAGTCTCTACAGGGATAGAAGAGACATCCTTTCTCTTCTTATTTGCCCTAGCAGTGCCAGGGATTTCACTCCTGAACTTTCTTTCTTCTTGGGTTTGTAACTATCAGTCATCCTTTTTAGTAAGTTTGCGAGGGTTTCTTGTTCATATGGAACAGGTTCTTCAACATTCTTTCTTAGTCTAACCAACCGCTCAGCAACTTCTCCAGACCCACTTCCCCCTGTCTCTCTCACACTCTGCTTTTCTCCATCAGTTTCTTCACCCTAGACTACCATAGCACCTGATTCTTTAGTTAGGCCAGCAGGGTGGGGGAAGATTCAGCCAATCCTTTTTTCATTCCCCTAACAGTACTTCGAGCACCCTCTCTCTCTTTTTCTTTTCTCTCTTTATTTTCACCACCCACCTTTCCAGACTCAGTAGTTTCAACACCTGCATAGATCCAACTAGAACAAACCTATTTTCCAAATTCGTAGCAACCTTAGAAATAGTTTCAAGATTAAATTTGAGACCAGTCGTTACCTGTTCAGACTTAGAAGAAACCGTTTCTTCCCCCTTAGTTGCAGACTTGAATGACTCGTCAGATTTTTGGGGTTCTTCTTCCCTACTTGCTTTCAATTTTTCATTTATTTTCTTGGTTTTCTCTCCACCAACAACATCCTTGCGAGCCATCATTTTTACCCTTCCTTTCTTAGAGATGGGAGTAGTTGAAGGTGTATCAGATGGTGTGGGTGAGGTTCCCTTAGGTGGTGATGAGGGATTCTTAGAGGTGCTAGCCATTTCTATGCTTGGGAGTAAGAAAAAAAGGTTTCAGAGTATTTGGAAGATGAGAGAAGTTGGAGAGAATTCTAATGGCTTAGAGATTTAGAAGTGAAGAAACAAGTAAAGCCTAATCAATATAACGTGGAGGAGTTCAAATGAGTAACGTCAGCCTTTTCAAAGGTTTAATCAAACTGCATTTCTATTTTGAAAAGACGTTGGAGAGGTTCCCTAGGATCTAGGCACTTAATGCGGTCTGGACTCCTCTTTTGAACGAAACTGGTCCATTTTTTATAACAGATAAGTACAATGGGGTTTGAGATTGAATGGACTCTTCTCTTAATCATGATCCAAATATAATTATTTCAAACTATGCAGATTGGAGAATACGAACCAAATAATCTTGATGAACCTGGTTCTTCACTGAAATCTCTTGTGTAAGTCTGAATTTTCCAAGGAAATAAAGATAATATCATTATAGATAATGAGTCATATTAGCACATGGCACAGGAGTATACTTATGAAAGTATGAGACTGATCAAAATCTAATCTAACTATGTACAAAAATTCACAATTTTCTAACCAAATTTTGGGTAAGAACTGGTTCCTTTTAGGTGATCTTAATCATCCCTAATTCTAACCTATTTCTTTCAAAGTGAACTCTACTTAGAGCTTTTGTGATGATGTCAGTTATTTGCTTGTCAGTAGCACAAAATTCCACAGTGATCAAACCCTTCTCATAGTTTTCCCTAGAAGAAATTATGCCTAACATCTATGTGTTTAGTTCTCTTATGATGAACCGGGTTCTTGGTCCTACTAATTGCACTACTGTTATCACAAAATATAGGGATACAACCTACATCAATTCCAAAATCCATTAATTGCTGTTTGATCCACAACAATTGAGCACAACATGAGGCAGCACAACATACTGAGCTTCAGCAGTAGATAAGGCCACATAATTTTGCTTTTTGGTAGCCCAAGACACAAGACATGAGCCAAGAAAATGTGCCATACCTGATGTGCTCTTTCTATCCATAAGAAAACCTGCATAATCAGCATCACCATATCCCACTAGGTTGAAATTACTACCTTTTGGATACCATAGACAAAGGTCAGTGGTGTCTTTCAAGTATCTCAAGATTCTTTTGACAGCAGTCAAGTGAGACTCCTTTGGATTTGCCTGAAATCAAGCACAAAGTCCTACACTGAAAATAATGTTAGGTCTACTAGCAGTGAGATATAAAAGAGAACCAATCATTCCCCTATACAACTTCTGATCAACAGATGAACCAGGTTCATCTATATCCAATTTTGTGGATGCTGTAATAGGAGTGTCAATTTCTTTGATGTTCTTTCCTGGTTTTGTTACTGAGGAATAGGTTCATGGACACGTTCCCTCGAGGTTTGAGAATCAATTTCTCTCTAGTCAGTTCCCCCTGTCATGTTGCCCTGGGTGGAAGGACCTGTTCGATCACCTGTTCCTTCCTGTGATGCATCTTCGGGCTGGACTGTGGTTTCACCATTTGAATTTCTTATCAGCCAAATCTCTTCATTATCTTGTTCCTGCCTCTCAGAAAGAGTGTTAGTTTTTTTAAAAAAATAACATATACACTTTTTATATGGACATAGTTCGTTTGTTGTATATCTTATAAGCTTTACTATGTGAAGAATATCCCAAGAATACTTCATCATCACTTCTGGGATCAAACTCTCTTAGGGAATCTTTTTCATTATTGCAAACAAATCACTTGCATCTAAATACCCTAAGATGGGATATATTTAGCTTTTTCCCTTTAAGTGACTCATAGGGAATCTTCTCAACAAGAGGTCTAGTCATGCACCTATTTATGATGTAGCATGCAGTGTTCACAGCTTCTACCCAGAAACTATGGGGCAATTTACTAGAAAATAGCATAGTCCTATCCATTTCCTCCAATGCCCTATTCTTTCTTTCAACTACTCCATTTTGTTGTGGAGAAAAATTATGATCTACGCCACGCTTATCACATAATTCAGCAAATTTAGCATTTTCAAATTCAGTACCATGATCAGACCTAATTGATGCAAGTTAATTACCTAGTTGTTTATGAGTTTTTCTAACAAATGAAGTGAACATGTCAAATGCAAGTTAGAAATAGTGTCCAAGTAAACCTAGAGTAATCATCAACAAGCACCGTAATATATCTCTTACCACCTCTGCTCAGAGTTCTCATTGGTCCACAAAGATCCATATGGTCCAGTTCCATCTTCTAGTAGTGCTTACCATTTTCTTGCTTTTTAAAGAGGATCCTACCTGCTTCCCCCTTGCACAAGCCTCACAAACTTTGTCTACCTTGAACTTAATATTAGGCAGTCCTATTACCAAGTCCTTTGAGACTAGTTTGTTGAGTTGACTTAGATTAGCATGTCCAAGTCTTTTGCGCCAAAGGAGGGGGTCATTATCCAACACACTAAAGCATGTGAGTTCATTATCTGAGAGTGTGGGCGGATCCACAATATATATATTATTCACTCTTTTTCCCTCTATCACAACATTGTGATACACTTATTAGATTGTATTTCAGTCTATCAATCAGGTACACATTCTCAATAGAGTGAGAATCAGTCTTACCTACCTTGCCAACACTAATTATCTCACCTTTCTTCCCATTTCCGAAGAAGATATTACCTCCTTTAAGGTCCTCAAGTGAAAGGAATCAGTTCTTGCTTCATGTCATATGCTTTAAGAAGCCGCTATCCATGTACCATATTTGGCTGCTCTCCTTCACTTGGACCTGCAAAAGAAAATCAAGTGTTAGTTTTAGGAACCCAAACTAGTTTGGGTCCCTTTCAATAAGCAAAAAGATAAATCACATTCTTTTTAGCCCAACTTGGCAGCCTATTTTTTCCTAGAACAAAATTTTTGTTCTTTTGACTTGCCTTCTCTTTTGCAGTGCATTCACTTTTATAGTGACCAGTGTTACCACAATGTGTACAAATCTTGTTCTCAGGGAGTGTGAAGTACTTGCTTTTGGGATCCCACTTAGGTGCAGAGTTCCCAAAGGCAAGTCCTCTTATGTTGCTACTTTGATGTTCTTGTAGCCATGAAAGTGTATCAGAGGATCTGTTCCATTTACAAGTTCTATCTAGATCATGCTTGACCTTGTTCTGATCCTCCGTGAGGACTCTTACCTATTCATCCCTCTTATATAGCTCATCTTTCACCTTTCCTAAATCCTTTTCTAGTGTGAGTTGTGTGACACTAGCTATTTCTTTACCTGTTCCTAACTTCAATTTTATATTGTCAGATCTAAGTTCTAAAACAGTCGTGTCAAGTGCATGAACTTGGTTCTTCAAAACAATTTTTTTTCTTTTTCAGTTTCACAAGCCCTAATTTCCAGGTTTTTGCACTTTGCTTTTAAAAAGTTACACTCTTTTGAAGCCTGTTCTTTTTTAGAACTTATAGTCTTAGTTTCATCAATTAAAGTTAGCAATAGTTCTGATAGTCTTTCTTTAGAAAGGAATTTAATTTTATCCTTTTGGTCCAGAAGACTTATTTCAGATTCTTCATCAGGTTCATCTTCAGATTCTTGAATTGCTATAAGAGCTCGTTCAGTATCATCTATGTCCTCATCTAAACATTCTTCCCAGGAAGCAACCATTACTTTGGATGGTCCTTTGTTGTATTTCTTCTTCTCATAAACCTGTTCTTTCTTTCTATTCCTTCTTTCAGATTTCTCCTTTTTCCACTCGACTTTCCATATAGGACAGTTCTTTATCATGTGGTTCTTTTTACCACATTTGTAGCATCCATTAGTTATCTAGAAGCGACCTCTTCTCCTCTCTTTCCACAAAGAATAGTAGTGATCATTTGATAGCAGTGGCCTGGTGGTGGAGATCCCTTCACAGTTTTCAGGTCGTGCATTAATCTTGATCATTTCCTAAGGTGTTAGCCTCTTCAAGGATAACTCGCTCTGATATCAATTGATGTTTCATACTTCAATGCCACACAAGAGGGGGTGATTTGTGTGGTGTCCAATTTTTCGCGTGCACAGATTATAGAAGAACCTGGTTCTTCTACATGTTCCTTACACTACAGTTTCGGAATGATAAATGCAGAAAGCAAAGAATACAAGTATTTTTACATGAAAAACACCTTGCTCAAAAGGTGAAAAAAACACGACCTACTACCAAGTAGGATTTTCTCCAAACACTTCACTACAACTCTTAGCCAACAACAAAGTTTACAAACTCTTGCAAACCTAAGGATTAACTCTAACCCTTATAGCAACCAGCCACAGGCTGTTGCAACTGCTTCAAGTTAACTCTAACTTGAATGATACAACTCAGGTACCTAGTATAATTTGCTTCTTAGAGAGCTGAAAAGTACAACTCAAAACGCCTATTACATTTTGAACTAGAAATAAAGAAAGACACATGAAACTCTTTATGGAGCTTGTTCTTCAATCTGGTTCGTGTAGCTTCACGATCGCACTCTTAAATCTCACATGAATTGCTTACAAAATGCCTTGCTATTTTGCTCTCAATTCGTGCTTAACTTCAGTATGTGTGCATCACCTGTAAAAGAGAACACAAGTGATATATATAGAGTTAGTAAATAAAGATTAACTAGAGTTCTAATGCTTTACTTTTCCTTGGTGTAAGAGTTCTAGTCAACTTTAACTTCTAAATGTTCCGTTATCATGGATAGAGTTCGCTTCAAGTAAGGAGTCCTGCTCCTTATCAAATATGCAACCTTTTCATTCAGGGTATATCAGATTTAACCACTTAGACTTATCCCTTTTACATGCAAGCCTTTTGCTTAATTCTATCTGTCACCTGTGTATACAGTCCATGGACCTGGTTCATGCATGTCCTCCTTTGTCAATCACCAAAACAAACTTACTCGAGCCAATAGGTTGGTACGACAACTGCTAGGTTTCTTAAACTAGGTTAAATATTTGATCCTGCCACCCCAGTCGCAAACTAGACAAAGGTACCATGGATGGTAGACCTTTTTGAAAGCTTTTCTTGTATATAAAATTCAAGTTCAAATATCTTGAATCTTGTCTGACTTTTCCTTTTCGTTGTGCTTTTTATTTTCTTTGTACAAGTCATTTTCCTGTTTGGCTACCTCCCAATTTTCTATTTGCTGTTTATTATTTTGTATATTTTTTCCTATATTTTATTATTTTATCCGTAATCTTTAGCAAGAACACTAAAGAAAGATCCTCCAAAATTTAAAATTTTCATAAAAATAAGCATATTTCTTAATCTCAGACCTTTTAGTTTTTTCTTTCAAAATCATAAAACTTGGGTCTTGGATAGAAATTTTGGATTAAGATCAATAATTTTGTTTTTATTATAACGTAAAATATTTATTATTCTATGATTGTTAAATACAATTTAAATCTCTTTGCTATTAAATTACGATGAATATTTCGCACGCATTGCCTAGAAAAATATGAGATTTAAGATTTTAATTTTTGTGATCTTGTACTTTATCTAATTCTGCATTTACTATGGGGGTATAATTTATCTATTGAATGTATATTTTTTTTTTATTATGATTGGTGGAATTCCCTTATTGAAGATGTTATTTTACTTGTGCAAATTTATATTTAGCATACAAAAAAAAAAGATGTAGTTCCTTAGTGAAAATATTAATTTCACTAGTACAGTTTATAATAAAGGTGCAATTTGTCCTTCTTTAAAATGCTAATTACATTTTCTTCTTGATGTCTGAGATGTAATTTTCATATAACAACATCATACCCAGTGAAATTCCACAGGTAAGGTCTCGAAAAGAGATGTAATTTTCATATTTGCAAATAAAAATGCCTATTAAATTGCCTGAATAAACTAAAAAGGATGAACTGAATAAACATTCTGAACAAGCTCTATATTATTTCTTACAAGATGTACAATAAAGAAAATTGCGGCACCCGCCACCTTCAAATCCTAGATCCGCTTCTGGCTCTAGTAGAGTTAGATGAAGAGCTAAACATGCATGCCGGATTAAGGGGAGGAAGACGAAAAGTTAAATATGGGATAGAATTAAGAGGATGAAGATGGAATGGATGAGGAGACCTTTACTCATGAAGAATTTTTACAAGGTCCTATTGAAGGAATGATATCCAAAAGTAGAGAACCTATGTTTGCATTTTACAAAGAACACGGCAGATTGAAAGGGTTTGGTGTGGTGAAAAAATCATCTAACAAACTAAAATTAAAAGGTGTTGATACACCTAGGCATGTCGTGTTTAGTTGTGATAAGGGCAGTGTTTAACCAGAAAATAGAAATTTCGATCAAAGCTTATTTTAGAAGTACCCGGGCTACTGATAATCAAATAAAAAATATCTTAGCGATGAAATAAGAACAAAAAATGGTAAAGTAATCGGTTTAAAGCAAAATAATAAGTATATTCCACTAATAATCAGAACGTGTCCTTACAAGTGAAATTCCCTTTCCCTTATATAGGAATCTATAAGTACATCATCTCTTCCCTTTTATGATTAATTATTACGTACATTAATGACATTAATAAGACATTATAATTGGCAATGGTAACTGTTCAAGAAGATTCTGCAACATCTATGATCATTCATGCACATTACTGACGGTCCATGAATCTTCTTCCTTTTCAGTCTTGATTCATTATGCCGGTGTCTCTTCACATAGCAATTCACATTCGAGCACCCATACCCCTTTTATCTCGGGGGTGATTTATTCGTACCTACTATGACTCGTGCCTCTTTTAATGCATCTCCCTAGCTGTCGCTTTCTTAGTGATCCACGTGTTTTATCACATCAGCCACATATATAAATCCACGTGTAATATTTATTTTGCCCAATACAGATAGTCCCCCCATTTACAAATTATTCATCAATTGAATATTTGGGAAGTGGATCTCATTAAAGCGGAAATTTTTGTCGTCGTTTCCCTCATATCATTATACCTTCCTCTGAACTGACGCATCGTATGTCACTTCCATTTAATGCATGTAACATGTGGTGTCTTACGATTGGTTCTGCAACTCCTTAGCGCCTTATAAGGCTCTTTTTACGGCTGCATCAATCACGGAGTGACAGTTTTCATCATGACGTTTCCATCATTACCTTTTTGTGTTTGACGGTTGCTTTCGAGTATAAATATATCCTTTGCCTTTTTCTTCACGAAAAATTTCCCATATCTTGCTATTCAATATTTTCTACTTCTTCTTACAACTATGTCTTCTTCAAACCCTGATCCTCGAAAGATCCTTATTGTTGATGAACTTCCCCTTGCTCCTACCAGAAGCAGGAGAGGTGGTAGGCTATGTAGTTTAGGGTCAGTTTCCATACGAGGTTCTTCTTCTCAACCTAGTCCTACTCCTCCATCATCTTCTAGAACTAAGGCTTCTTTTTCACATAGGTCTTCTGCTAGAAATAGGGAATTCCAGCGAGCCAATTCGTGAACCTACAGTAGACGAGATTATCCCTGCTGAACTTTCTTTTTATTCTGATAGAGAGTCGATTATGATGGGTTCTCAATGTCTATGACTTATGCTTCTGATGTTTTGATGATCTAACAAACTTGTCGTGAAGAACCAGATAGAGAACCTGACCTACATTTCAACTGTCCTGGTCCATGAATGACCTCAGGGAGGAACACAACAGGGACCTGGTGACTCGGTCCCTTAGGGTTCTCTGACAGATTTATAAGTCTGTGACTGCTCGCAATCATTACAAAGAGAAACACAACAGGGACCTGGTCTCTTAAGGTTCCCTGGCAGAAGTATAAGTTAACTGAACAGCCAGAACGTATCAATGGAAAGTGACTATCTCGCAAGTGTTACATAAGAGGAACACAACTGGGACCTGGTCCGTTAGTGTTCTCTGACAGAAGTACAAGTCCACTATCCAGCTGGAACGCAACCGCACATAAGTGACTGTGCAGACAGTGCAACAGTCACTTCTCACTGGGAAGAGGCGTATCAAGAATTAACATCACTATCCATTGTGATATCTTTTGTGATATAACAACCTGGTGCAAGATATAACGTCTTTGTGCATTCAGTGATATTCTCTCAACCATAACAAGCGTTCATCCAGCATTGAACTCACTGGTGTGTCAATAACAAGAAGATAACTCCACTAAGGATCAGTTTCTTAATGAATTTATGTACATCCATAGTTGAGTTGTAATCTTGTTATTTGTTCTTCATTGTATTTCCTAGTTTGATTTCTTAGAACTTTGTCTTAGGAACAAACCAAAATTTGTAAACTTCCGAATATATGTTGTGACTAGGAATAGTCATAAGTTTAAAGCCTTTGTAACTAGGATAGTTATAGAGTGGCTTGTGGTGGCGCATCACAAGTTAGTTGAAGTCTTTGCAATCAGGGTATTGTAAAGTGGCTTGTAATAGGGAGATTGCAAGTTAGTAAAGTGAAAAGCCTACAAGAGTAGGTCGTAGTTTTTTGATCCCCTTGTGTGGGATTTTTCCACGTAAAAACCCCTTGTCTTCTTTACTTCCAGTCTTTATAGGATTCTCAGCATCATCTCATATAGGACCAGGTACTCTATAGTTTGGTGGACTCATATAAATTAACAATTAGTATCAGAGCAGGTTCCTCCTATTAGGCTAACACCTAGGACAGATCCTCATGGCCACTCCACCCAACTTTGAGGAAGGACAATCAACCTACGGACCCCCCAGGTTCTATGGTCAGTACTATGGCTAGTGGAAGACCCGCATGCATGATTTTATGATGGCAGAAGATTCAGAACTGTGGGACATCATCTGTGATGGTCCACATGTCCCCATGAAGAAGATTGAAGAAACAGGACAAATGGTGCCGAAAGGCAGAAAAGAGTACAACAACATTGACAGAAAAGCTGTAGAAAAGAACTATCGTGCCAAGAAAATCTTGATGTGTAGCATAGGACCTGATGAGTACAACAGAGTCTCTGCCTGTGACACTGCCAAAGAAATATGGGAGGCGTTGCAAACCGCTCACGTAGGAACCACTCAGGTCAAACAATCCAAGATTGACATGCTCACCACAGAATATGAGCTCTTTAGGATGAAGGATGATGAATCTATACAAGATATGCACACTAGATTCACCTCCATCATAAATGAGCTTCATTCACTTGGATATGTCATTCCCAGAAACAAGCTTGTATGGAAAATCCTCAATGTCCTACCTGGGTCTTGGAAAAGTCAGGTAAATGCCATCACTGAAGATAAAGATCTACAAACTCTGACCATGGATGAGTTGATTGGTAATCTGAAGACATACGAGATGAAAAGAAAGAAAGACGACGAAAGAAGAGAGCCTGAGAAGGAAAAGAACCTGGTACTCAGAGCCGAAAGCAGTGACACAAGTGATGAAGATAGTGATATGGCCTATCTTACTAAGAGATTTTAATAGATGGTTCGAAGAAATGGTGATATACCAAAGTGGGGTAGTTCAAGTAAAGCAAGGAACAACGATCTCTATCACAGATGTGGAAAGCCAGGGCATTTCATCAAAGACTGCACACTCGCGAAACTGGAGCAATACAAACAAAATCCGGACAAAATAGCAAAAAGGAACCTGGTTCCAGACAAGCGATTCAATCGAAAAAGTGTTGCTGACAATATTGTTAAGCAGGCTCTTGCTTCTTGGGGAGACTCTTCGAGTGAATCCGAAGGGGAACCAGATGAGGAAAACAGTTCTATGATGGCAGTGGAAACTGAAGAAATGAAGTATGATTCACTGTTCGCGATGATGGCTCAGTCTGATGATGATGATGAAGACGATGAGGTAAACTTTAGGGATGTTCAGAGAAATCTGAAATCCTACTCTTCCAAGAAGCTAAGGTCATTAGCAAACGTCTTAATTGATGCCTATTTAGCCTTGTTAATGATAAGGAGATCCTGACCATAGAATTAGGAGAAGCCGAACAATCTAGAGATGATCTGGTGGTCTGTGTAGTGGACCGAGATGAGACCATAGCTAATCTTGAAAAAGAAAAGGAGGCCTTGAATGAAAGAATAACTAGTGTGGAAAATGAGAGAGACGATGACCTTTTAGTGATATGCACCGATCTAGAGGAAACCATTAAAAGGCTCAATAGAGAACATAGGAATGTGATGCTTGGGAAAGGGAAGGGAGTAGCTAGTGAGACACACATCAATCTTGAAAAGGAATTGAATGCTGTAAAAACTAGTCTATGTAGTGAACTCGAGAAGAATCAGCAACTTCAAGCTGAATTGGAGAAAGTAAGAATGGATCTTGAGAAGTCTCTGAAGTGGACCTGGTCCTCAGATGCTGTCACTGCCATGTATCTCAACAACAGTGGAAACAGGCAGGGCATCGGGTTTCAAAGAGAGAAAACTCCTTACAACCCTCACAACAAGTATGTCACTGTCCCTGATAACTGGCTATGTACCCACTATCGGAACAATGGGCATTTCAAAAAAATTGCCAGGCCAGGGTTCAGTCTGTTCAGAAAAACAAAGTGTTTACTGATAAAGTGACTACTAACAAGGGACCAGGTACCACTCACAAGAAACGGATGTTGCCTGCATAGACTGCAAAGCCCTTAATCATCCATTCTCTCATAACAAGGGAACCAAACTAGTTCGGGTTCCTAAATCTAACCCATGATTTGTATGTGCAGGGAACAGTGAGAGGAAGCAGGCTGCAATGAACTATGGACTTGGATGCCTAAATCATGTGACTGAAGGCATCTTGGAATTCTTCTCACTGAAAGCCCTGCAGGAAGAGAATGTATCCTCAAAGAAAAAGGAAGTTGAGGGTACATTCTCGGTGAATGTAAAGTTGGAAAGGGTCTTTGGCACTCTGGAACTCAGTTGGGAACGTGTACTATGTGAATGATCTGAAGTACAGTCTCCTGAATATTTCTCAAATCTGTGATAGAAGGAACAAAGTAGAGCTCTTATCAAGAAGTGTGCACAGTTACCAATCTGATAACTAGCCAAGTGGTCTCAGCGGACAAAGGAAACAAGAACATCTACTTTGTTGACTATGAATCTCCATAAGCTGGTGGTATAAGATGGGCGAAGTCGGAATCATTGGCATGAAGGATTGGTGTATGCAAAGTTCTCACTTCTGAATAAATTGATGCAGAAGAACCTGGTCCGTGGTCTGCCAAACTCAAGATTCACCTGGACACTGGTTCGCAAAACAAAGGAGGGGGCTCTTGAAGTATGAATGGACCTTATCAAGAAGATTCAAGTAAAGACAAAATTGAAAGAGAACAGATCAGATCCGACCACGGGACAGAATTGAACAACGCCAAGAGTTTCTGGGCAAAAGCAGGAAATGCTGATTCTCTACCTAGTGAAAAGGTGTATGATCAGGTCCATCCTGAATCAAAGGCAACTCATCTGAGGACATTTAGATTAAAGATGCCATGTTCTCAACAATGGGAAGGACCAACCTGGGAAGTTTGATGCAAAAAGGCGATGAAAGAATCCTTCCGGGATACTCTTCACAAAGCAAAGGCCACAAAGTCTACAACAAAAGGGGCACACTGGTGAAGGGAGTATTCATATGCTATTCAACGAAACACCTTCCTCCATCGATGAAAGAAACACGTGAAAGACAATGCAACATCATCCTCCACCACTCACATGGAACCTGGTACTTCACTCACTACTACTGAGGATGAAGAAAGAGCGGAGATGCAGCTCATGGCTATCCACAAGGAGCAGAACAACGAGTATAGGAGAATCAAGTTAACCTCCCAAGTTCCCTACAAAGTAAAATTCAGTCTCAAACTGGAATTCAAAATTCACATCCACCTGATAACACAATCACTCCCCTTCATTCTAAACGTAACTGAGAAACCAGAAATCTGTGTCTCCTCTTTTCGGTCCCTTCTGTGTTTCCCTTTGAGCAATAGAATCCAAGCGCAAAGTCCCAAGGAATCATACTTGAATGCTGTCAAAAGAAGTCTTGAGTTATCTTGAGGGAACACAGGACCTGGTAATAGCTTAATCTTGTTTAGTAAGCTAATGGTTAACTCTGCAGGTTAGCTTGTATACAGAAAAAGAGCACCTATGGGGTAGTTCACTTGTCATGATCATGTCTCACCCCTTTGGGGACAAGGAAGCAAAACCCAATTGCCTCATCAACAACTGAAGACTGCAGAACAAGAGAACCAAGCACATAGAGGGGTGGCATTAACTTCTGAGAGTCTTGCAAAACGAAAGACTAAACCCCAGATATCTTCGTCAAAGCCTTGTGTGGAGAATATTTTGGAAGAAACAAGGAAGAAGACAGGGTCATGAGATTCTAATGGAGAACCTGATTCTTCATCTGTTGGCTATGCAGGACACTCTCAGAATAAATTAGCTAAAGTGTTTTCTGACCAAGCTTAGCTCACATCGATACCATTGCAGGTAAACACTCATGATGATCATAGAAGCTAAAGGTGCAGTTATGAACTACGAAAGAAGAGCTGTCAAAACCTTTTTTTTTCAAAATTTGTTCGGGCATCAGGGTCCATGTACCACGGGTTAGTAGTAATATGTTGTTTTTCCATGCATTCCGTCTAAAAATGGGAACATAATTAACTCAATTGCCACATCATCCGACTTTTCCAAGTCTGCATGACATGTCTTGTCTTTCAAATCCCTTCATCCCCTCTGCACAATAACGTTTCCCCACAAACCTACCACCATTTTCAAAAATCATTTAGAACCCGTTTCTCTCTCTTCTCATCATTAGTTCTCTTTCCAACAAAACTACTCTCAATCACAGCAAGTCATGAACCTTCATCTCTTCTATATAGCTGTGATCCTCTTTTCATCCCTCTTTCCCACTCTACTTGTCTTCCCAATACCCCTCTAATGGCCATCGAACGATGCTTCCTTCTCCCACCAGTAACACCACACCTACTTCTCTATCATCCTTAAAATCATCCCCAGAGATTCACTATTTCACTCCTTCCAACACTAGTGTATCTACACCCGGTTCCTCCTCTATTCCTATAGTGTTTCCTTTTCTGACAAACCCCGCTTTCCTTCCACACACTCAAAGCCCTATGTTTCGTTACTCCCTAATCTCATCAAGGAGCACTCAAGAGCTTTTCCCTCTCAAGCATCAGAAGTCTCCGAGGACGATCCTGATAAGTATCTGAACTCCACAATGATGGACTTGGTGATACTCACAGAGTCACCAGAAAAGGAAGCAGCGCATAACTTCATGGCTATCACTGTTGAGAGTCTGATAAATGAAGGAGCATATCTCTCATCTGAGTATCAGGGGGACGAAACTCCTTTCCTAGGCGATGTAAGAACAATAACACTCTTCGAGTCTCTGACTCATCAGACACTTCCAGAAATACCAGTTGAAGCACCTGATTCTTCTCCAGGTAAACATACTTCTGCATCTCTTGATCACCCTAAGCCCTTAGAATCCTTCCCGAGGGCATCCACACTCATGTCACAGCAGAAAGAGAGTTGTGAGTCTACAGTACAGAAAAATAGGAGGAGTGTCAAGACAAGGAAAAAGAGGTCGATGAATCAACGGGAATTTGTCACTGACAAGAGTGTTTCAGACAGTGGGACTGACAAAAATGCTCCAAAGGCACCTGGTTCCTTAGTGCATTAACCTATGAAAGCCCAAAAGTCTGTGGATAAAGCTTCCGATGGAACTATCGAGAAACAAACGGGTGCATTAGTAAAAGGCAGCAGCAAATCTAAAAGGAGTCAAGTAGAGACAACCATGTCTGAAGATGATACTGAGGGGTTAGCAAGCTAGAAAGGAAAATCTGTTGAAGGATCTAGAAAATAAAAACGGGAAATCGTTAGAGAACATGGTGCTTTGAGTACAATGTCCAGTGATAGAGGTCTTTGGCAGCAGAGACTAAGAACTCAAAAAGTCTTGTGGGGTCGTATATTTGACCCAGCAATTTCAGAGATGGCAGGTATGAGACAAATTCTGGAGATCATTGAGTACGAAGATGCGGTGCAAAGCTTCTACGCATCTCTCTTCACTGTTGAGGGGGATCACATTTGTGTGCTAGTAAATGGAGTAGATATTGTACTCGATGCTTCAGCGTTGGGAAAGATTCTCAGAATCCCATGTGAAGGGATGTCCTCAGTAAAAGGTGTTTGTGGTGTTAACTTTAGGAGAGCAATCATCAAAGAGCAAGCTATTCAGCAGGGGGAACAGGTGCATAAGAAGGCATTACTTCCTGAATATCAGCTTCTCTTTGAATTGATCAATAAGGTACTCTTACCTTGTTCTGAGAGGCAGTCTATTACTACAAAGTTGGATATGGTATTAATGGAATCGTTTGATGAGTTTGTACCAATCAATTTGCCAGCAATCATGATAGACCACATGCAAAAGGTGGCAAACTTTAAAGGTGGAAATCATGGGTTGCCATATGGCTTTCTCCTCACTCAGGTGTTCAGATTTTACAAAGTCCCCTTGGAGAATCCCAGAGTGGGCACACGCAAGCAAACCTTTTCTAATACCACTTTGGAAGAATGTGAATATATAGAAAGAGTTGGTGGAAGCATCTCGACCATTTCTCAGCTGATCAACGCTCAAAATGTAGCCTCTGAAGAGATCAAAAGGTTGAGGGCTCAAAATGCCATACTGGAGACTCAGCTCAATCAAGCAAGTAAAGGACCTGATTTTGTTAATGAAGCAGTTGCCCGACTGACAAAGGAAAATGATAAACTTCGGGCACAATTACTTGAAGAACAACTGACTGCAAATGCTCGACTGGACCTGGTTCTTAAAACCATTGCTGCCTCTTCTCCCAAGCCTTCTTCTTCTAGTGTACCCTAGGCTCCTATTCGTGTCCAGCTATTTTTGCTCCAACATTTTGTGGCTGTTATTTTCTTTCTGTTTGCCTTATTTTTGTGATGGCATGCTGGAATTCACCATTATTGCTCCTGTCTTGCTCAGTCCATTGTTAATAGTAATGAAACAGCTCCTCTTTTTGTATGTACATTGTTGTTTTCCACTGGCTTCTCTTTTCTGTCATGATGTNGAGACTCTTCGAGTGAATCCGAAGGGGAACCAGATGAGGAAAACAGTTCTATGATGGCAGTGGAAACTGAAGAAATGAAGTATGATTCACTGTTCGCGATGATGGCTTAGTCTGATGATGATGATGATGATGAAAACGATGAGGTAAACTTTAGGGATGTTCAGAGAAATCTGAAATCCTACTCTTCCAAGAAGCTAAGGTCATTAGCAAACGTCTTAATTGATGCCTATTTAGCCTTGTTAATGATAAGGAGATCCTGACCATTTAATGCATGTAACATGTGGTGTCTTACGATTGGTTCTGCAACTCCTTAGCGCCTTATAAGGCTCTTTTTACGGCTGCATCAATCACGAAGTGACAGTTTTCATCATGACGTTTCCATCATTACCTTTTTGTGTTTGACGGTTGCTTTCGAGTATAAATATATCCTTTGCCTTTTTCTTCACGAAAAATTTCCCATATCTTGCTATTCAATATTTTCTACTTCTTCTTACAACTATGTCTTCTTCAAACCCTGATCCTCGAAAGATCCTTATTGTTGATGAACTTCCCCTTGCTCCTACCAGAAGCAGGAGAGGTGGTAGGCTATGTAGTTTAGGGTTAGTTTCCATACGAGGTTCTTCTTCTCAACCTAGTCCTACTCCTCCATCATCTTCTAGAACTAAGGCTTCTTTTTCACATAGGTCTTCTGCTAGAAATAGGGATTCCAGCGAGCCAATTCGTGAACCTACAGTAGACGAGATTATCCCTGCTGAACTTTCTTTTTATTCTGATAGAGAGTCGATTATGATGGGTTCTCAATGTCTATGACTTATGCTTCTGATGTTTTGATGATCTAACAAACTTGTCGTGAAGAACCAGATAGAGAACCTGACCTACATTTCA